>NC_133654.1:230601275-230911256 GCF_009905375.1 Apium graveolens | reverse complement strand
CTCTATTGATGATGTGCCCTAGAAATTATACTTCCTTCAACCAGAATTCACATTTTGAGAATTTAGCGTATAGTTGCTCTTTTCTTAGAATTTCCAAAGCTATCCTCAAGTGCTCAACATGCTCTTCTCCCGTCTTTGAGTAAATCAAGATGTCATCGATAAATACAATCACGAATTTATCCAAGTATTTCTTGAATACCCTGTTCATCAGATCCATGAATGTTGTTGGCGCATTGATCAACCGGAATGCCATTACAAGAAACTCGTAATGTCCATATATAGTACGGAATGCAGTCTTGGGATTATATATTCAGCTTTAATCTTTAATGATGAGAGCCCGATCGCAAATCTATCTTCGAAAACCATGCGGCTCCTTTTAGCTGATCGAACAAATCATCGATTCTCGATAAAAGATACTTATTCTTGATAGTGAGTTTATCCAATTCCCGATAGTTAATGCATAGTCGCATGCTGCCATATTTCTTCTTCACGAACAATACCGGTGCACCCCACGGAGATACACTAGATCTTATGATACCTCGGTCTAGAAAATCTTGCAATTGTGTTGACAATTCCTTCATCTCGACTGGAGCCATTCGATATGGAGCTTTCAAAACTGTTCTGTACCCGGCGCTAAATCAATCATAAATTCAATTTCTCGATCTGGCGGTAACCCTGAAAGCTCTTCTGGAAAGACGTCAGGAAATTCACATACACCTGGAATGTCTTCTATTTTAGGACTTCCCTTCTCGGTATCTAACACGTAGGCTATATACATCTCACATCCCTGTTGAAGCAATCGTTTGGTCTGTATTACTGTCAGAAATTTCTTTCGCTATTTTTCGCCTTTAAATATTACCGTTGCATTTTCCGCAGTTCGCAATCTCACTTTCTTGTTCGCGCAATCGATCTGAGCATTATGACAAGCTAACCAATCCATTCCCAAAATGACGTCAAACTCTCCTAACTTAAAATGAATCAAGTCTACGGAGAAATGATATCCGGCTATTTGTATATCGCACGCAGGACATACTCAATCTACTGGAACTTGGTCGTCATTCGCTAATTTTATAATTAACGTCTCGCCCAACCATTCAATTTCGTAATGTAACTTATCAAGCAATTCTTCAGAAATAAAGAACGAGTAGCTCCATAATCAATTAATACTTTTGAATCTATGGAATTCACCAAGAGCATACCTGCAATTACACTAGGACTCTGCACTGCTTCATTCATTGTCATGTTGAAAGTTCTTGCTCTGGGTTGATTAGGCGGCGGTGGAGGAGGTAATACCAACACTTTCGAAATACTAGCTGTCATTGCTGGTCCTTTGTAATTTCTAGCGATATGTCCTTTCTTTCCACATTGGAAGCAAGTAATTTCTGCTATTTTTCCCGTTGAACATTGGTTAGAATAGTGCCCTTTCTACTTGCATTTGTAACATGTCACATCTTCTTTGATACATACGACGGTATGTTTTCGACTACACGTCTTGCAATACGGCACTGGGACTCTGACAATTCCCTGCTGGCTAGGGGCTTGGAAATGATTACCTGTTTTTTGGATACCTTGTCATATCCTTTTAAAATTCAAATTTGTCCAGGCTTGAAATCCCAGATTCCGGCTGGAGCGGTCTTGAAAACTTCCCTGTCCTCTTTCCTTTTGAGATCTTTCACTTTCCCCTTCAATAATCAAGGCTTTCTAGACTACGGCGGTATACGTCGTTAATTCAAAAACTGCAACTTGTCCACGGATCCACGGTCGTAATCCTTCTTGAAACCTTTGGACTCGTTTTTCTTCAGTATCCACTTGTTCTATGACAAACTTAGCCAATTCAGTAAATTTGGCTTCATACTCTGTCACGGACATACTTCCCTGCTTCAGTTCCAAAAACTTAATCTGCATTTGATTTTTCACATAGCGAGGAAAATGTTTCTCTAAGAACGGCTCTTTAAACCTATCCCATGCAATAACATTTTCACTTTCTAAAGCCTTCTTAGATTCCCACCAATAATTCGCTTCTCCTTTTAACAAGTAACTAGCAAAGTCAGTCTTCTGGTCTTCACCTATCTTTACTAGCGCAAATGCTTTATCTATTTCTTTCAACCAAGTGGTAGCCTTAATAAGATCTGCTGACCCATCATACTCTAGAGGTTTAACCGACTGAAACTGTTTGAAAGTAACAATAGGTATTGCTGGTGGTATCTGGGGCTCAAGACAAGGTGGCTGTTGTAACATTTGCTGTTGAATCTGCTGTTGCTGTTGTTGTATCTGTTGCTGCATCATTACCATCTGTTGTTGCATCAGATGGAACATTTGGTTCATAGTATCATTGGTTTGTTCTTCGGAATTGCTGTTGAAAGTCTCAGTCTTAGTCTTTCTCTTGGGTGCCATTTGCTGATAATAAAACAAGTGATGTCTTTTTAACATTTTATTAAACAATTGACAGTAGGTAAGAAAACCGTTTATCCCGTATTAACAAAATTTAGATAATAGTTCGAAGGAAAAAAATAGTTTACGTAATATAAAAACAGGAAGTATAAACAGTTTATAAAAAAACAGAAAATGTAAACAGTTAAATAAAATGTTTTTTCTTTTCTTTTCTTCTTTTTTTCGACAGAATTTAAAGTACAAAAAGCTGTAAAATAATAAAGTAAAGGTAAATGCTGTAAAACTGTAAAGACTGAAATTTAAATAAAGAAATTTGAAAAGTTCATTTTATATATGACACCAGCCTCAGGTGTAAGTGCTTGGTACAAAAATTCTCGCTCTGCTGGTCATAGCTGCGTCTACAAGTCAAAATAACTAATACAAGTCAAACTACTACTACACACATACATACTACTCACTATATCATACTAGGCTGCATCTATATACATCTGTCCTCTGAAGTCAACATCTCAGAACCCTGGCGGAATACGCCTCAGCTCATCTCGAAGTATCTGGACCAATGTCTGCGCTAAACGAAAAATCCTATAAAACTCCGCAAAAGAAGGCAGCCCCTCATGTGTCAAATCATCCAACTCCCAGGTAGCACTCATCAAAGCAGACTGTAACCTCTGCCTCATCATATAATCTGGCTGTAAGGCGGCTAACAGTCCTCAGTCTCTCTGATCAAATAAATGCATAATCTCTCTATACCGAGCTTTCCAGTATTCAACGTCCTCTCTCATAACTCTAACTTAAACAGGATAAATCAGTACTTACTGGAAGTCAGGACTTAAGGATATCAGTACTTATATTATCAGGAGATAATCATCAGAAGATGGATATCAGAACTTAAGTACTGAAGGACGTTCAGATAAGTAAGGCAGCTGGTTAAAAGAAAGAAGATCGAGATAAACATAAGAATAGATATGCATGAAGATGGAATTTTATGAAGAATAGAATACTTGGAAGAAAAGATATCTGATTGATATATTTTAGGAAGCAGAATTATATTCCATATCAATTAGCGATTATCTTGTAACTGTGTAGTATATAAACACAAACATAGGGTTTACACTATAAGTGTTATCACAATCGAGAAGATTATTCATTGTAACCCTAGCAGCTCTCGTGATATTTGTTCATCACTGAGAGAGAACAGTTCCATACTGTAACAGAGTTTATTGTTTCAATAAAGTTTGTTTTCTGTTACTTGAGTTATTAAAGTTCGATTTGATTGTGCTATACACTATATTCACCCCCTCTACAATGTGTGTGTGACCTAACAAATGGTATCAGAGCCTATCTATTAACACACAAACAGTTTAAGATCCAAACACAATCATGTCTGAAGCAGAAACTCCAACTAAGCCCACCAAAGCTGAAGAACCTCCAAAGACACAAATTCAAAGTCGATATGAGACTATTAGAGTTTCCATATTGAGACCATCTGAATATGCTATATGGAAGGTGAGGATGACCATGTTTCTGGAAGCTACAGATCCAGAATATCTTGATAGAATCAAGGAAGGACCTCACAAACCAACCAAGCTCGCTGTTGCAGTTGCAGGTGAAGCAGCAAAGTCTATACCAAAAGAGAAGAGTGATTACACTGCTGAAGATATCGCATCAATTGCTAAGGATGCTAAGGTACGACACTTACTGTATAGTGCTATTGATAATGTAATGTCAAACAGGGTAATAAACTGCAAGACTGCAAATGAGATATGGGATGCCTTGGAAACAATATGTCAGGGAACAGATACGATTAAGAAGAACAGGAAGACAATACTCACTCAAGAGTATGAACACTTTGACTCAAAGGCTAATGAGTCATTGACTGATTTATATGATAGATTTGTCAAACTCTTGAATGATTTGTCACTGGTTAATAAGGAGTATGATCTTGAAGATTCAAACCTTAAATTCCTGTTAGCTCTTCCTGAATGCTGGGATTTGAAGGCAACAATAATAAGAGACAACTATAATCTTGATGAAACAACTCTTGATGAAATTTATGGAATGCTCAAGACTCATGAACTTGAGATGGAACAAAGAAGCAAGAGGAAAGTCAAGGACAATTGCTCTTAAGGATGAAGAAGAATCCCCCAAGGAAGCTACCTCAAGGAAAGACAAGGGTAAAGCTCTCTTCACAAAGTCTGATACTAAATCATCAAGTTCTGAAAGTGATGATGACTCAGAATCTGAAAGCTTTCCTGAGACGGATGCTGATGAAGAGATGATGAAGCTGTGTGCTCTTATGGTGAAAGGAATCACAAAGATTGCATACAGGAAGTTCAAGAAGGGAAAGAAGTTTTCCAGGAAAGGCACAAGTTATGATAATAAGAATTTCAAAAAATCTGAAGGCAGAGGAGGAAAGTCTGACAGAGGAGATTATACAAATGTCAAATGCTACAACTGTGGTGAGAAATGCCACATATCTCCTGATTGCAAGAAAGTGAAGAGTGACAAAGGCAAGGCTCTTGTCATAAAGAAGAAAAGCTGGACAGACACCTCAGATTCTGAAAGTAAGGAGAATTATGCCTTGATGGCAAATGCTGATAAGGCAAGTGCTAAAAGTAGTTCTGAAGCTGCTGAATTAAAGGTACCTCAAACTACTTATGCCTTTCATATTGATGATATTAATGAGTTGAGAAGATATCTTAAAACCATGTTCATTAGTTATAGAGATCAAACTTTAACATGTGAAAGATTAACTTCTGAAAATCTTGCTTGTAAAAAGAGGAATGATTATTTAGAAAAAGAGTTAGTCATGTTCCATCAAACTCAGAAAGATAGAGATGATGCTTTCTATGTTAGGGATGAAGTACTTAAAATGAATGAATCTCTAAAAGCTGAGTTAGAAAAGGAAAGAGAGATTATCAGGACTTGGACTAACTCTGGCAGAACAACTCAGAATTTGTTTAGTAGTGAAAACTGGAAAGAGGGCTTAGGTTATGGAGAGGATAAGAATGATAAAGGAACTGTAGATATTAAGCCTGTTGTTGTTAAACAAAAGCCAAAGTTAAAACCTGTTAAGTTTGTAGCTGTAAAGCCTGATAATGAGAAATCAGAAGTTAAAAAGGAATTAACTTCTGACAAACTAAAACAGGAAAAGACAACTAAAGTAAACGTAGGCTTAATGACTAAGAAGCAGCTTAAGCATAAGCTGAAAGATGTTAAGAATGCAAACAAGGTAAAATCTCCTAGGAAAAATAGGAATGGAAAGGAAGGTATGAATAAAAGCAATGATTATAATCCTGTTCCTAATGCTCCAAGGAAAACGTGCCATAACTGTGGAAGTTCTAACCATCTGGCTTCTTATTGCAGGAAGAATAAGAACATAAACTCCTTACCTTCAAAGTCAGGAGTTAAGAGTCAGTCTGTTAGATATAAGCCACAAAATCCTTGTTTTCATTGTGGTAGTTTATGGCATTCCATTTATACTTGTAAGGAATATCATAGTTTGTACTATGATTATTATCAAATAAAACCTTCTTTAAAGAAAGTTACCATTGTTCCTTCTAGTATAAGCTCTGATTCAAAGTCTGATAGTGTAAATTCTGATAAGAAAAAAGTTAACATAAACTCTGATGCTAAATCCGCTGCATATGTTAACAGACTTAATAAGGACAAAGGATCCAAGCATGTCTGGGTCCTTAAAACTAATAATTAGTGGTCTTTGTGATTGCAGGGCAACAGGAAAAACATCCTAGTTCTGGACAGTGGATGCTCAGGACATATGACTGGAAATAAAGCCCTGCTATCAGACTTTGTGGAAAAGGCTGGCCCAAGTGTTTCTTATGGAGATGGCAACATTGGAAAAATATTGGGATATGGAAATATCAATCTTGGGAATGTCATCATTAAAGATGTAGCTCTGGTCTCAGGACTTAAACACAATCTGCTAAGTGTCAGTCAAATCTGTGACAGAGGTTATCATGTGGATTTCTTTGAAGAACACTGTGAAGTTGTAAGTAAATCTACAGGCAAAGTTGTTCTGAAAGGATATAGGCGTGGTAACATTTATGAAGCCAAACTTTCAACAAGTACTGATGGTTCTGTGATCTGTCTGATGAGTAGAGCATCAATTGAAGAAAGCTGAATTGGCACAAGAAACTCTCTCATTTAAATTTCAACAATATAAATGATCTAGTCAAGAAAGATCTTGTGAGAGGACTGCCAGAGTCAATATTTGCTCCTGATGGCCTTTGTGATTCTTGTCAGAAGGCTAAACAAAGGAAATCCTCATTTAAGAGCAAGACTGAATCATCAATTCTTGAGCCTTAGCACCTACTACATGTCGATCTATTTGGTCCAGTAAATGTCATGTCTATTGCAAAGAAGAAATATGCTATGGTCATAGTGGATGAGTTCACTAGATACACATGGGTGTACTTCTTGCACATAAAAAGTGAAACTGCATCTATCTTGATTGATCATGTCAGGCAACTGGATAAATTGGTCAAAGACTCAGTGAAGATAATAAGAAGTGATAATGGTACTGAGTTCAAGAATTTGATAATGGAAGAGTTCTGCAAAAACCATGGAATCAAGCAGGAATTCTCTGCTCCTAGAACTCCACAGCAAAATGGAGTTGTTGAAAGAAATAATAGAACTCTCATTGAAGCTGCACGTACAATGCTTGATGAAGCAAAGCTTCCAACCTATTTCAGGCCTGAAGCTGTGCAGACTGCTTTTTTTACTCAGAATGCAACACTCATTAACAAGCAAGGAAAGACACCATATGAGATGGTGAAGAAAAAGAAGCCAAATCTGAAGTATTTTCATGTATTTGGATGCAAGTGTTTTGTTCTTAAGACTCATCCTGAACAACTATCCAAATTTGATCTAAAAGCTGATGAAGGAATCTTTGTTGGATATCCACTTTCCACAAAAGCCTTCAGAGTCTATAACTTGAGAACAAGAGTGGTCATAGAATCTATCAATGTCTCTTTTGATGATAAGAAGATTACTGGACTTGAAGATTTTATTGATCATGATCAGTTGAGATTTGAAAATGAAGACTCAAATTCTGATACTGAAAATTTTGACAATCTAAATCCTAATACTGCAAACTCTGATGGATTAAACTCTGATGTTATTGAAAATGTGGTGACTATGCCAAAGGAAGATGCACCTATGCAGGGGGAGCATACTCAAGATATAACCACATCTCAAGAAGCATCAGAATATACATCTGGCTCTTCAAGTTCTGATTCGTCAAGTTTTGATAAGCCAAGTTCTGATAGTTCTGAAAATCTATGAAGAATCCAACTCAGAGAGCATAGTTTCAGCGGGAGCATCAGAAAATGTTAATGAAGAGAGCATGGATCATGGGGGAGCATCCAGTTCTAGAGAAAACCTTCCATCTGCAAGGAAGTGGACTAAATCACATACACCTGATTTGATAATTGGAAATCATGATGCAAGTGTCAGAACTAGAACAACTACTTCAAGTGAATGTCTTTACAATTCTTTTCTTTCTCAGACTGAACCAAAGAAAGTGGAAGAAGCTCTTCAAGATGCTGATTGCGTGCAAGCAATGCAGGAAGAGTTAAATGAATTTGAAAGAAACAAAGTCTGGACCCTAGTGCCAAGAGCAAAGAACAGATCAGTTGTTGGTACAAAGTGGGTATTCAGAAACAAAACTGATAGTGATGGTATAATTACAAGGAATAAGGCAAGGCAGGTTGCAAAAGGATATTCTCAACAGGAGGGGATTGATTATGATGAAACATTTGCAACAGTTGCTAGATTGGAAGCCATAAGGATATTGTTGGCTTATGCTGCTCACAAAAAGTTTACTGTCTTTCAAATGGATGTGAAAAGTGCTTTTCTCAATGGAGAATTGGAGGAAGAAGTATATGTTGAACAACCTCCAGGCTTTGTAGATTCCAAATATCCAGATTATGTCTACAGGCTTGATAAAGCACTTTATGGACTTAAGCAAGCTCCAAGAGCATGGTATGAGACTTTAGCTCAGTTTCTTCTGGAAAGTGGATTTAACAGAGGAACAATAGACAAAACACTGTTCTACCTCAACCATGGAAATGACTTACTTCTGGTCCAGATTTATGTTGATGATATCATTTTTGGTTCTACAAATGACAGACTTTGCAAGAAGTTTGCCAAACTGATGCAGTCAAGATATCAAATGAGTATGATGGGGGAACTTAGCTATTTTCTGGGCCTTCAAGTCAAGCAGAATGAAGAAGGCACTTTTATTTGTCAAACTAAGTACACCAGAAATTTGCTGACGAAATTTGGAATGCAAGATTGTTCAAGTGCATCCACTCCCATGGCCACTGCAATAAAATTGGACAATGATACTGGTAAATCAGTAGATATTACTGATTACAGAGGTATGATTGGCTCTCTACTCTATCTAACTGTTAATAGACCCGATATCATGTATGCTACATGTCTTTGTGCAAGATTTAAAGCAGATCCAAGAGAACCTCACTTAACAGTTGTGAAAAGAATTTTCAAGTATCTTAAGGGCACAGCTGATCTGGGATTGTGGTATCCCAGAGAATCAGATTTTAAACTAATAGGTTACTCAGATGCAGATTTTGCAGGTTGCAAAATTGACTGGAAAAGCATAAGTGGAAGCTGCCAATTTCTTGGAGGCAGATTGTTTTCTTGGTGTAGCAAGAAACAAAAGTCAATTTCCACATCAACTGCAGAAGCAGAGTACATTGCTGCAGGAAGCTGTTGTGCACAGATTCTTTGGATGAAGAATCAGTTACTGGATTATGGGTTAACATATTTTAAAATCCCTATTTACTGTAATAATCAAAGTGCTATTGCTATGACAGGTAATCCAGTTCAACACTCAATGATAAAGCACATCAGTATCAGGTACCACTTCATAAGGGAACATGTGGATGAAGGTACAGTGGAATTGCACTTCGTTCCAACAGATCAACAACTAGTAGATATCTTCACAAAACCACTGTGTGAAGCTACTTTTACAAGATTGGTAAATGAACTTGGAATGGTTTTAGGTTCTCTCTCTAAATCTGCTTAGTTTTGTTCTGATGCATCAGACTTTATGATCAGTATTTACAGAAATTAATCTCTTTGTGTATTATGTGCTTAATTGAAAATTGCTTAAGTACTGACTGTTGTCTGATGTGACTTTCTAAACTCTGATAGTTATATGTCTGTTTATGTAACTATTCTATCCTATGAGGATATATGTGCTAGATGCTGACCTAGTAGTCTTCAATATACTAGAGATCCCATGTTAGAAGTAATTATTTATGTGGAAATCCATTGACACAAGCAAATTCTGATATTGAGCTTAGTTAAGTTTACTCTGTCTATCTTATTACTAAGTCAAAAACTAGAATGATGCCTCTCTTCTGTTAAGTTCTGATGCTAGTAAATCTGTTGAATGTACTAAGTGCTAATAAACCTCACTTATCAAAAGAAAAAGGAAAAGAACAAGAAATGAAAATTAGGTACTCCTTTGAGGTTTAGAATAAAAATGTGAAAGGGATGACCCAAGTGCATTGCTGGTATTAAGTAATATGCATCAGAAAAGCAAAATATTTTCTTGGTGACTTTTCACACTCTATGATTACTGGAGAAATACTCTGATAATAGCATAAATTCTGATAAGCAGTCGTGACTCACTTACATTGAGAAGCCACTGTAAAGTGGAATTTAAAAAGATGCACAAAATTAGCACAAAGCAGTTGAGGTGGACTCAAGCATGAACTCATTCAATAGTAGGCTTCAGAATAATGACAGATTTTTAGTAAAGTTTTAGTTATGCCTTATTTCTAAGATGTACTGAAGTGAATCAGACTTTACTCTTTGTCTGATATTTAGCTTAATGCACACACTAAACACTCCATATGCATGATGAAAATTACTGTGGTGATTAATGTTATTTTAGATGAACAGTTTATGTGTCAGATTGCATAAATTATGAGGACAAATTCTGTTGAACGTTCTGATGATTAAGTTCTGAATAATCTATATCAGAATTTTGTGAAGAATTACAAAGATAGGCATTCATTTTTCGAGTTAAGAAATCATGTTCTGATAACTGTTAAGTTCTGATATAAGTCTAAGTTCTGCTATTAAATTTTGATCCTTTACTTGACTTATTTGTGGATAAAATCTAAAAACAGTCTCATTTTAAATCAGAATATGTTTGGGCGGAATATTAACAGTCAATATATTTAGGGATAGTGATACACGTACATGCACATTAATTTTTACTTGTTTCTTGTGTGCATTAAACCCCGTTTTACCTTTCCAATGACTGTTTTTCTTCTTCCAAGTCTAGGGAGACGAGGTAGAATTAAATTTCCTTGCGTCTCCTGGCATTCTCTTGCCTATATAAACAAACACTTCACAACAGCCTACACATCATTTTTTTCTCACATACTCACCTTCATTTTCTTCATACCAACAAAACCATGGTAAACTACAACATGTTTTTGAACTATGAAACCTTCAACATGGAGCTGAGCTGTGAAGCCTGGCAGCAGGAATGGCACGTGACTGTCATTCCTGATGAGATTTGGGACTCGGTTCCCCAGGAGGTTCTCACACACCTCATGTTCTTTTACATGGACTACCATCGCCATCTGGAGCGATTGGAGGAAGAAAGGCTGGAAGCTCTCCGCTAGCAAGAGCGAATCATCAGACTCGCTATTCTTTTTATAGAGAGTAGGAAGAAGAAATAACTTATTTTCTTCTTCCTGTTTTTCTTCATCGTCAGCCTTGCCCTGCTTCTTGAGCTAGGACAAAGGCTGTTGATGTTAGGTTTAGCAGCTTAGGACAATCGTGTAATGTTCTGATGTAATTTGAATTTCATGAATGTATTCTCTTAATATATTAATGGAATTTCTAAATTTTTTTTCAAGTTTTTGTCTCTGAGATGTTTGTAATTTAAATGCACCGATAAATTCTGATATATTCATATTCTGATGACCATTTCATTTTTGATTTAACTTAAGTTCTGATCTTACAATATCAGTACTTGTTTATTTGATTTATTTTGGTCATTCTCACACTCGAATTTTTTTTCAGAATATCGGTGTTGTAGTGAAAATAATTGATTAAGTGGAAACAGTTTAAATTTTGAATTAAAACTGATTTACCTCAATTAATGGAATTACTGGGTAAGTGGAACGGTTTATCCTTGAAAAACTGCAAGTGGGTAAGTAATGATTACTATTTTCCCGTGCCCATTAACTATTCATTATTGCTGCATGTCTAACAGGTGTCAAATGGTTATATTTTTTTACCAAGTATAAGTAAGAGAGAGAGAAGATTATACAATCTTTTATTTACTTTTACACTTTATCTCTCTTTCTTTGCTTTTACTCTCTCTCATCTCCTGACGTTGATTTTTCATACAGACATTTTATCAAACACCTAACATGCAATCTTAAATTTCAATTATTCTCATGGCACCTAAGGATTTGATCATTGATGGAACTAAGTTCATTCCAAATAACTATGTTGCAATTCTCGATCATGCTGAAGCTCCGTCGGAGTTGCATTTTATGCAAGATCTTCTTGCACACAGTGAAATTGGGTATGCATTGACCCAACCTTCAGTCTTTTCAAGCCAACAAGTTCTGACGTTTTGGCGGACTGGGCATTTTGACAATGGTGGTGCTAATGGTACTCCCAGTATTGTTTTTGAGATGGATGATTCTGAACATGTGGTAACTCCTGGTACAATTCGCAAGGCCTTATATTTACCAGAAGGCTGTATTTTCTCAACACCAGAGGAATCAGCTCTACAAGAGTTAATGGCAAGTTTGGGGTATGAGCAGAGTTTGGCTAAGCTTGGACAGTTGAAACGGGCTCATATCAGAAAGGAATGGAGCTTCTTCTTCGACTGCATCACTAAAGCCTTCGGGAATAAGTGTTCCAACTTTGATGCCATTCCTATAATGAGTCAGCACATCGGGTATGCTATCATTAACCAAACTCATTTTGATTTTGCAAATGCTGTGATAGGTTTTATTGGGGATAGGATGACAGAAGATAGGAATGTTGTCTACTTTGCTAGATTTTGTCAGCTTATATATAATTTTTGTTGTGCTGATGAACCCCAACCTACCACTGACTTAACTCCACCTTTTAAAATTATAAAACAAGCCTTTAATGACTTGGTAAATGCTGACCTTAAGAAAAAGGTGGTTAGACCTTTACAGATTCCTCAGTCTATAAAACATATCTTGGTAAATGCTGATCCTCATACCTATAGATCTGCTTATCCTGATGTACAACCCACCACCACAACCCAAACACCACAGCAACCATCAGAACATACCACTCATACATCTATACCTCAACCTTCCCTCAGAACATATCTCAAATCATATCTCTCAACTTCACAGACAGTTCAACCTTCATCCTCAGCACCTACTGTGAAGCCTTCATCTTCCAAGCCCAAGAGGATAAAGACTGTTTCTCAAACACCACAGAAGAGAAGGAAGATTGTTCTGAGAGATGAGTCTGATAGTGAAGAATGGGGTTCTCCATCAGAACTTGTTGTTAAAGAAGCTGAGAAAGTCTCTTCTCAGAAGGATTCTGGAATTGGGGGATCTAGGCTTCTCAAAAGGCTTAGAAGAATGACTTCAGCTGAACCTCCCAAGGAATCTCCACCTTCAAAGAGATACAAGAAACAGAGAGCTAAAAGGCCAGTTTCAGATGATGAGGAAGCATCAGCTAAGGAAGGAGATCAGGAATCTCTGATCTCACAAGAATCAGAATCTGCTGAAGCCACTGCTTCTCCATTGACTCCAACTCATGAAGCTGCTACAGAAAAGGCCAATACACCATCTGTGTCTCCTGTGCATAAGACTGTATTTCCTGTTGATCCAGGAACAAGTGCTGAAATTGATATTCAGAACCTGGTTATGCCTGCGGTACTTTACTTAGAAGCTCCAACAATAATTCATCCATCAACAACACCTGTTACTGATGCTACTCAAACTCCAGAATTATCTACTACACCTTCTCTGCATCTAGATGTTGATGATCAGAATATTGGTGAGCATCGGGATATGGCTGTTAATCAGAACTTGGAACCAGATCAACACTTAGAGGATGATGCTGAAGCCTCAATTGCTTCTCATACTGTTGTTTTATCAGAAGATGCTGATTCTGTAAGTTCAGATGCTGCAAATGCTGATGATACTGGTGTTGCTGCTCCAAATGCAGATGCTAATGAAGCAGGTCCTTCAGGACATGCACCTCAGCAAACTGTTCACAAAAGTGAACTAGTTAAGAAGTTTGTTACAAGAGAAGCACTAGTGCCTTGGAGTGAAACTCCTGCAGGACAGGAGTGGACTAAGAAATGGAACTCAGTTACCTGTGTTCCATCAGCAAAGAATCTTGCTGAGCACTTGACAAAAGCTGATGAGATGTTAATTACTGATGATTTCAAAACATAGCTTTGAGTCACTGCATTGAGTACTAAACATCTGCAAGGTCTCCATTCAACTACTCATGCAGGGTTACATAAAATTCAGGAAGAATTAATCAAGCAAGAACAAGTTCAGAAACTTGACAAGAAAAAATTCTTCAAACCTACCTTTGACAAAGTTGCTTATATTGAGAAGACTCAAGAGAAACAACAATCTCAGATTGATGATATTTTGAAAAATCAAGCTTCTCAGCAATCTCAACTTGATGAAATCCAAGCCTCAGTGGAATTGCTTGTCTTTCTTCTCTTACCTGCTGATGCCAAAAAGGGGGAGAAAGTAATTAAGTCCAAATGCAAAACTGATAAGATACTAAAGGGGAAGGATGATGAAAAAGATGACCAGGGAAACTCTGGAATGGGTGGAGGTCATAGTCAAGGTAGAGGTTTCTCATCAAGAAAAGCTGAAATCACAAGTCACAGGACAAGTTCTGATGCTGGAAAAAGAATTACTTCTGCTACTGGTAAAAGGATAAGTTCTGATGAACTTTTAGATCTTGATGAAGAAATGTCAAGACAGTTATTTCTTAAGGAAAATCCAGGAATGGAATTGGAGAGTCTAATGGAAGAAGAAGCCAGACTTAAATCAGAAAAAGTCAAATCTAAATATGAAGCTTCTGGTAAAAAGAAACTTCCAAAGGCCAAAGGCATTGTGATAAAAGAAAGGACAAATCCTGAAGCAACCGAGGCTAAATCACAACTGCAGATAGATCCAAGGTCCAAGGGCAAAGAGAAAGTTGGTGAACCTATCAAGGTTTATGTGCCTCCTGTGAATGAAGAAATTACTGATGAAGATGCTGATCTTGCTCTGACTTCAAGAAAAGTTTTTAAGACAACCTCTGACATGGCTCAAGTTTTTCAGAGTCAAGAGATAGTTAGTTCTGATATCTCAAAGAAGCAAGTAACCTCTGACATAACTCAAGTTAACTTGATATCAGAAGATATATCAAAGGGAACCTCTGACATTGCTCATGTTAAACCTTCAAAGATACTCTTACTAGGATTCACCAAAGCCAAACAGACTCAACCTTTGAAGACTGCTGCAAGTGGTTTTGAAGTAAGAGTGGTTACTGGAAAGGAAGCAAGAGATAAAACTGAATTGGGAAGTGCTGATAAAAGAAGAATACAGAACACAACCAATGATCCAACTTCCTTAAGTGAACCAGGTATTGGAGCAACTCCTAAGAGATTGAATCAACTAGAATTTGTACAAATGGTTTACCATACCTACTTGAAAGAACACATCTTGGTGTACTTCATGACAGATGGTAGGGTTTATCATATAAGGGAAAATGCCATTCCACTGAAGTATTTTGAAGAGCTGGAACATGTATTATTCTTACTTCAAGTGATGACAAAATAACAGAAAGTGCTGCAAACTTTTTGAAGAGTCAAATTTAGAAACAGAAAAAGCTTTATTCTGTTAAGTCTGACAGCTCATATCTTCCAAAGTACAGAGATCACAAGGGTGATATTGTTGAGATGAAGCCCAATTCTGCTAAGATTATAACTACTTTTCTGGGTTACAGGGTTGTGGAATTCAATCTTGAGTCTGACAAGGCAAATTTGATCAGACTGGATCAGGATATAAGGAAAGCTAGAATTAATGATCTTAGGGCTGCAATCTTTCAAACTGGTGAAGATTCTGCAGAACTTAAAGATGCTAAAAGGAGGATGATTGATGAACTCAGATATGCTGAGAGATGTTTGTTGAAGAACTATATCAGAACAACTCCTGACATCAGAGAGATCAGAAGATGAAGCCAAGTCAAGATCTACAACTACTTAAATTCTGATATGAATACAGACTAAAGTTGTTATCAGAAGTTAAAGATTGGTAAAGCTTTAAGGACTGTAAGTTGTAGTTATCTAGTCAAAATTCTCATGCATTTGTACTTAATGTTTTTGACATCATCAAATATCTGTTAAACTTGTATATTATGCTAATTTACAAGTTGGGGGAGATTGTTAGATATATTTGATAATGTTATGGCTAATGTGATTTATGTTTAGTTTTCAGATCTTACTTAAACAGGATAAATCAGTACTTATTGGAAGTCAGGACTTAAGGATATCAGTACTTATATTATCAGGAGATAATCATCAGAAGATGGATATCGGAACTTAAGTACTGAAGGACGTTCAGATAAGGAAGGCAACTGGTTAAAAGAAAGAAGATCTAGACAAACATAAGAAGAGATATGCATGAAGATGGAATTCTATGAAGAATAGAATACTTGGAAGAAAAGATATCTGATTGATATAGTTTAGGAAGCAGAATTATATTCCATATCAATTAGCGATTATCTTGTAACTGTGTAGTATATAAACACAAACATTGGGTTTACACTATAAGTGTTATCACAATCGAGAAGATTATTCATTGTAACCCTAGCAGCTCTCGTGATATTTGTTCATCACTGAGAGAGAACAGTTCCATACTGTAACAGAGTTTATTGTTTCAATAAAGTTTATTTTCTGTTACTTGAGTTATTAAAGTTCGATTTGATTGTGCTATACACTGTATTCACCCCCCTCTACAGTGTGTGTGTGACCTAACAGATTACTTCTCAATGTTAAAACAATAACACTTAGATTTGATTAACTAATTATTAACTACAATTAACTACGATAATTAAGCACTTAATTAACACTTGAATTAACAATATTAAAGCACACATGAGATCACAACTTCATTACTACTTCCTTCAATAGTCATTGTTATTACCCTTAGCATGCAACAGTGATGATATTAATAGAACAACACGAAACTGATAAAAGCCAACTTTCATTGTACTAATACCATTCTACCAAACATCCACAATTAAGATAGAAGTTGAATAAGCATCAATTATGTTGAGTCCCTATATGTCTACATAAATTGACAGCATAACGATTTAAGCACAAGTTATTCCTTTTGATTACATAGGGCGAATAAAACGGGTAGAGTAACCCACTAATCATGCATACTCATACATGAACCTATGCTAGCATGGCAAGTTCTAAATCTCAAGATCCACCGTCGCTTCACAAGAGATTAACAACCTATCTTATATGTTTGCGACGCACATAAGACGAATAAGCAAAACCAATACTAGATATCATACAATCATCACACACTAAGGTATTAAACAACTAACTAAAGAATTCTATAGTAAATCCGTTACGACCCCATGATCACGATTAGCCCATGATAGCACTCATTGTCATCATGGGTTCATATGAAAACATGATAATAACACACGAGAATAATAACTAAAACTACTTATATTAAACCAGAGTACGTCACAAGAATAAATAGGTTCAAAGTAAAGAAAACTAGCATCCAACATTACAACGAAATAAAGAATCACAAGGAAATATGCTTCCTCTTCGTTGTGGTGTGCTAAAACGGTCTTCTTCCTTACCTTCTCGCTCTTCGATTAATACTACGATCCAACCTCTACGAAAAATCTCTGAAAACTACTTATATAGGAATCCTATTATACCCAGATATCTCAGAAGTTGGAAGTTAAACAGAACTAGGAGTCCGAAATAATAATTCTAATTTTTCATCCCTGAGCGGCCACTCAGCAATCCTGAGCGGGCGCTCAGCTTCCTGAGCGGTCGCTCAGCAGAGCTGAGTGGGCGCTCAAACCCCTACTGGAAACTGCTCTGTTTTTCTCCCGTTTCTTCGCTGCAATCTGCTCCTATCTTCCCGCTTGCAATGCTAAACACATGCCAAGGCTTATTCTTGATGAAATCTCTCCAAAAATACAATTATTACCCTGAAATGTACAAACACTAGAAAAACGCATCAAATACACAAAATACTTGATTTCAAGACACCAATTCAAGCCATTATAAGACGTTCCAAGTGGTATAAAATGCCACTTATCACACCCCAAACTTAAATCGATGCTTGTCCTCAAGCGTCACAGACTCAAAAACATGCATGAATGCAATCTATATGAAATGCAACGATCCCCCTTACTACGACCAAACCAACCAACTTACGACATCTCAACAAATGCAATTAGGCGAACAAAGATCAATCAAATCATGCAAACTAACATTCCGCCGAAAACGTGGTGTGTGCAGATGCTTAACAGATATGCTTCGAAACTAGATCAATTATCATAACTCGACTATCCTCAAGGTAATCACATGATTATACGAAGAATAAAATTCTAGGCACAAAATGACTAATAACACTTCAAGATTACTGGAGCTTATTACAGAATCATGTTTTTCATTTATCACACAAACAAATGCTTATTTGACTGTGAAATGAGTGAGGTCCACAAAAGACTTATGCAATGGCATCCATGTAGCGAGCGTTAGGTTAGTGGATCCCAGACTATAAAAGCCTTAGGTCACTAGGCACAAAGTCCCCTAAGAACTTAATAACTCGAATACCAAAGAGCCCACTCGTGATCAATTATGCATTAACTCTCTATTTGTTTTCTTTTCTTTTCTCTTTTTTTTTCTTTTTCTATTATTTATTTTTTCTTTTTTTTTCAAAATTTCTGAGCAAGTGCGTTTCATTCCATCTTGCTCAACCCTAGACTACTCACATAAAAATACGAGCCGGCTACTAGCCATTTGACGCCTAGCCACTATTAGCAATGAATTCCACTTTTTACTCCAATTTTTCTTTTCATGCTTTTTATCACTAAGAATCTATTATAGATTCTAAGCATAATCAATAGATTAACCTCGAAAACCATCAAACCATAACAATAATCTAGTCCCTAAGCATTCTCTAAGACTTAGTGAAATTACAAGTGTTTCTAGCATGCATGTCAACCTACAAGACTCAACATCACTTTAACGCTATCACTACACTCGCATCAACATCACAAATTAATTGGCAAAGCAACGCAAAAAGGATCATGGTGTATGCCTGAGCTACATGACATGATAAATAAATCTATAAAATAAAAAAAATGATATGGCAAAAAATATGCAACTATATGAACTAAACTATCATGAATATGCAACTATATGACACACAGACAAAATATTCCTTAACTACCACCCCCAAATTTAAAATATTCACTGTCCCCAATGAAGGTAGTAGAAAGAAACACAGGGTATATCTACTCGAAGAGATCATCATCATCATCATCACCCTCTGAGGGTGGAGTATCAGGAGGCGGATATGCAGAGTCCTCACCAAAAACTGGCCACTGGATGTCAGCTCCAAGGCCTCTAAAAGCAGTCCCAAGCACAAGGGTGAGCTCCTGAGCAAACCTGCTCTGCGTCTCGTACATAGCATCCATCCTCCTTGAGAGCCTCCTATACTAGGCATCAGCCATCCCAGCACCCTCCTGAGCTCTAGAAGAACTAGCCTCATCACGCCCTGGTCTCGCCATGGTAGCACCGCGTGCTGGACGCCTTTCTGGAAGACTATAACCCAGCCCAAGCTCCTCGGGATCTCCACCAGTCCACTCTTGCATCGCATTCAGAGTCCCGGAGTCAATGGGAGCGGCCGGCAACTGCAACTGCTCGTGAGACGGCCACTGAACTCCCACTGCTCGGCAAAGCTTTGTAACCGTGGATGCATAAGGGATGTTCATGTGCTTAGCTCCCCTCAAAAACTTCAGAATTCCTTGGTAGATGAACTCACCAAGGTCCACATAGTACTCTTCATTCAAAATACCCCATAACAACTGTGCTCTCTCAACTCTGACCTTATGTGCATGTGTAGTAGGCAGAATATTAGCGCAAATAAAAGCATTTCATACACGGGCATACCTATTCATCGCAATCGCCGGAAAATGGCGATACTCGTTAGTCCAAGTCTTAAAGGTCCAAACTGTGCCCGACCTACAGAGAGTAGCACAAATCAAATCCAAGTCAGAATCCTCAGCAGTCTTCTCATTCCAATTCTCCTCCGTGGGCTTCCTCTGTCGCTGCCCAATCACACGGAGAATCGCCGCAGGGTGATAATCCACCGTCATCCCCCGCACAACAGATTATCCATTCTTTTCAGCCTTCGCGTTCGCATAGAACTCGCGAACAACGCTCATCGGAATTGCTTTAGGAGACTCACAGAAAGTAATCCAACCCTTTTCACCAATAATTGGAAACAACTCCCCATCCCTCCCCGATGGTAAGAATCCCTTCTCCTTCAAAATCGGCATTCCCAGAAGCCTAGTATACTCCTCCTCAGCAGCCCTATCAAACAAACGAGGCCTCGCAGCAGTACCCCTTGAAGAATCAGCAGTAGGGACAGTGCTGCTGCTATCAATAGTCCTAGATTTCTTGGGTGCCATCGAAACTGAGAAAAAGTGTTTAAGATTTGTGTTTTTGAATATGGGAGAGAGTTTAAGGTTTGAAAGTTTATGGGGAGTTTATGGAATAGTTGTATGTATATATAGGGTAGAGATTAGGGTAAAATTTGATTAGGAGTGGGTTTGATGGTTAAAAACATGGGATAATGGGGAAATAGGTCGTGGGTAATGGGGCTGTGTTTTGTTTTTTTATTTTTCAGATTTTTTTTGGATTTTATAAGACTTAAAAAAAAATTCTCCCAGTCGGGCCCTGAGCGGTCGCTCAACAAAGCTGAACGGGCGCTCAGCAGAGCTTAGCGGGCGCTCAGGGGTCTACTGGGAAAAAAAATTCCTTGCCCTGTTTTTTTGATTTTTTTTATGGTTTTGGATAGGTTACTACTTCTAAGTGTTCCTGTAACAACAAATCATGGGTTGCCTCCCAAGAAGCGCTTCTTTTTCGTCATTAGCTTGACGTAGCGTACCTTAATCAAGTTGACAATAAAACGGCACTAACCACTTCCCGATTTGCCGTGTCCCCATAGTAATGCTTCAAACGCTGACCATTAACCTTGAATGCTTGGTCCGGATCATTCTCAAAAATCTCCACCGCTCCATGTGGAAACACAGTTTTGACAATAAAAGGTCCAGACCACCTTGATTTCAACTTCCCGGGAAAAGTCGGAGACGAGAGTTGAATGAAAGAACTTGCTGCCCCGGCACAAATGACTTAGGATATAACTTCCTGTCGTGCCACCTTTTCACTTTTTCCTTGTACATTTTGTTGTTCTCGTACGCTTGGAGTCGAAATTCATCAAGTTCATTTAGCTGAAGCATTCGCTTCTTTCCAGCTACATCTAGATCCAGGTTCAACTTCTTCAATGCCCAATAAGCCTTATGCTCAAGCTCCACAGGTAAATGACATCCCTTACCATACACAAGTTGAAACGGGGACATCCCAAGTGGAGTCTTATATGTTGTTCTGTAAGCCCAAACAGCTTCATCGAGCTTTAAAGACCAATCTTTCCTTGACGGACAAACAACCTTCTCTAAAATGCACTTGATTTCTCTATTAGACACTTCCGCTTGACCATTTGTTTGCGGATGATAGGCAGTAGCAACACGATGATTCAAATTGTAGCGCTGCATCATAGAAGTGAACTTACGGTTGCAGAAATGCGACCATTCATCACTTATGATTACTCGTGGTGTTCCAAACCTTGTGAAATCTGCTTATGAAGAAAATTCAACACTACCTTTGCATCATTCGTCGGCAGAGCTTTGACTTCTACCCATTTTGAGACATAATCGACTGCCAGCAAGATGTACTGATTATTGCAGGACGAGACAAATGGCCCCATGAAATCGATTCCCCAAACATCAAAGACCTCGACTTCAAGCATCACATTTAACGGCATCTCATCCCTTCTCGTAAGATTTCCCACTCTTTGGCAACGATCACACTTTAAAATGAACTGATGAGCATCCTTAAAAAATGTAGGCCAGAAAAAACCTGCTTGCAGAATACGAGCTGCCATCTTCTCACCACCATAATGTCCACCATAAACTGTGGAATGGCATTCTCATAATATCCCCTCCATCTCACATAACGAGATACATCCTCTGATGATCTGGTCAGCTCCCTGTCAAAATAAATACGGTTCATCCCACATATACCACTTCACCTCATGCAGAAACTTCTTCTTTTGAGCTGTATTCAAATTAGGAGGCATTATATTGCTGACAAGATAATTCACAATATCTGCGAACCATGGCTCTTCCTCCTGAACTGCGAACAACTGCTCATCCGGAAAAGATTCGTTGATCAAAGTCTTATCATGTGAAGTAAACTCGGGATTCTCCAATCTAGAGAGATGGTCAGCTACTTGATTCTCAGTACCTTTTCAATCCTTGATCTCTAACTCAAATTCCTGTAGCAAGAGCACCCAACGAATGAGTCTGGGCTTCGAATCCTTCTTGGAAACCAAATAGCGAATGGCCGCATGATCAGTGAACACTGTCACCTTTGTCCCAAGCAAATAAGATTGAAATTTTTCGAAACCAAAAATTATAGCCAAAAGCTCCTTCTCAGTAGTGGTGTAGTTCATTTGAGCTCCATTTAAGGTCTTGCTAGCATAGTAGACCACATGAAAGAGATTATTCTTGCGCTGCCCAAGAACTGCGCCCACCGCATAATCATTCGCATCACACATCATCTCAAAAGGCTCTATCCAGTCAGGTATTGTAATAACAGCTGCAGTTATCAAACTCTTCTTGAGAGTCTCGAATGCCGTCAAGCATTCATCATTAAATTTGAAAGGCACATCCTTCTCAAGCAAGTTGCACAACGGCTTAGATATCTTCGAAAAGTCCTTGATAAAATGCCTATAAAAACCCGCATGACCAAGAAAACTACGGATTCCTTTCAAAGAAATAGGTGGTGGAAGATTTTCAATGACTCCCACCTTGGCTTTGTCCACCTCGAGACCCTTATTAGAGACCTTATGCCCAAGAATAATGCCTTCACGCACCATAAAGTGACATTTTTCCCAATTGAGCACCAAATTAGTTTCCACACACCTTTTGAGTACTGTACGAAGATTATTCAAACATTCATCATACGAATTTCCAAAGACGGAGAAGTCGTCCACGAACACCTCGGCATTATTTCCAATCATATCAGAGAATATAGCCATCATACATCTCTGAAAAGTGGCCGGTGCGCCACATAAGCCAAACGAAACTCTGCGAAAAGAAAACGTGCCAAATGGAAAAGTGAAGGTAGTCTTTCCTTAATCCTCTGGTGCAATACATATCTGATTATACCCCGAATAACCATCCAGAAGATGATAATACTCATGACCGGCCAGCTTGTCAAGCATCTGATCAATAAATGGAAGAGGGAAGTGATCCTTCCTCGTGGCCTTGTACAACTTTCTGTAGTCCATGCATACCCTCCATCCTGTGACTGTTCGAGTGGGGATGAGCTCGTTCTTCTCATTTGCTACCACAGTAATACCTCCTTTCTTAGGTACACATTGCACGGGTGTAACGACCGAGGAATTACGCTTGTATTATATTATAATAATAATAAATTATGTGTATTATTATGTGATTAAATGTGTTAAGTCGTTGAACCCTGACTGCTATGTGTTATGTGTTGGTTGTTTTGATCCAAACGTGTTTTGGATATTTATTGAACGTTTTATCGTCAGTTATATATATTATATTAAAACCTGTACAGCTCAAAACTATGTTTTAAAAAGCCCGTATTTCAAACAAAATCATTGGCCCTATTTTGCCAAAAATGCCCTATACCGTATCGCTATTCTGAACCCCTAGATGTTTTACAAATTGACCTTTTTCACGAAAAACGACTTTTCCGGACCCCTTCGGGTACCAAAAACCCCACAAAAATCACATTTTTATTTTTATATGATTATGAAATTATCATATATCATTTTTCTTTGTATTTTTGTATTTTTCACAATTTTTGGGAATTTTTAGTATTTATTTTGTATTTATTGGATATTTAAAAATTTAATATTAATACCCAAAAATTATAAAAAAATTAGGGCCAAATATTTTTAATAGGAGTGTAATTAGACCCTTAATTTTATTTAGGGGTATTATTTTCATAAATATAAATATCAGAATTGTTATTAATTTTTCAGTTAATTAATATTAAAAATCAGAAAATTAAGAAAAGGGGAATTAGGGTTCTTGAGTGTTCTTGCGGATCAAAGCCAATTTGATCGTGATAGGAGTGTCAGAAATCGAAGTGTGAGTAACCGATTTGAAGCCCGAAGCCTATTCTATCAGATTATCACGTCAAAATCATCATCAGAGGTATCGATTTTTATTTTATAATTTTCGGATTTAAACTCGAATTAGGGGTTCTTATTTGATTGATTGTTAGATGTTTTCGTTGCCATAAGCTTGTAGATCGTTGAATCCTCGATCGATTGGTACCAGTTTTGTATGTTTTGGTTTCCGTTTTAGCGTCGCCGGAACGCCGCCGCCGCCACCCTGTTCCTGAGTTTTCCGGTATCGTTAACAGCAGAGGAAGGAGGAGGAAGGATGTTACGTTGCTATGGTGTTGCTCTTAGTTGAAAACGTGAAGAAACGAGGTGTCTTCGTGGTTCGTTTGTTCGATTCGAAGTCGCCGGAAAACAGCCCGCCGGCGTCGGGTTCAGTTCAGGCAGCCGCTGTTCTTCATCAACCCGGAGTCGACCCGGTTTCGACCCGGGAAACGACCCGGGATTGATCCTTACAACCCTAACCCCTTTCCCTGTTGTGTGTTTTTGATAAATTAATTAATTATTTATATTTTAGTATAATAAAATTTGTTTTTAATAATTCTAAAAAGTAAATAAAAATTAGATTTAAATTCTGAAAAATAGTATTATTAATTTCTAAATTATTTTATTAATTTATAAATTCGAATTTAATTATTTAATTAATTATTTAATTATTTATCTAATTATTTATTAGTTATCTAATTAATTAATAATTAGGTAATTACTTAATAAATAAGGATTAAAAATAATTAAATAATATGATTAATAATTCGATAATTAGTTAATATTACGAGTAATGATTCGATAATGAGAATTATTATTCGAGCGATAGTTATTCGAATAATATTGTAGTGATTATTTGTATCGTATAATTAAATACCGATAATTAATTAATTAACGAATCGTATAAGTTTCAGTAATAATGTAATAGTTCGATAATTATGTGAGGATTACGAGTAGCTCGTATTTATACGAGTAATTAATCGTTGAGTTAAATTATAATTCGAGCACATAGTAGATATTCGATAAATAGCGTATCCGTTAATAGAATCGATTGATTATTTGTAAATAATCGATCTGATCGAGTAAGTATTAATAATTAGTAAATTAGTGTAATAAATTGTAATTAATCCTAATAATTAGGGATTAATTATTTTAAAATACAATAATTATTAAATAATTATCTAAAAATATAATTAAGGATTATTTAATTATAATTAATTATTTATAATTAGTTATTAATTAATTAAATCTTGTTTAATTCATAATAATTAAACCGTTAGTCCGATTTGAGCAAAACGAAGACCTCTAGACTCAGAAAAATGAGACGAATCCAATAAAAATGGTTGTAAGTTATAATTTCTTCTAAAAAAGAGTGGTTTGGTGATAATTGATAGTTCGTAGGTCCTAGTAGGAATATAATTGAGCCGAATAAATCCCGAAAAATTATAATAAAATCAGATACGACTAGTAATGCAGGTATAAGCCCAGAATTGATTCTAAAAATAATTATAAATTTAGAAATTAATTATGTGCTTTACGTGCTACGTGCTTTATGTGATTATGTGAATAGATGTGCTGTATAAATATATGTATATATATATATATATATGCGAGTCAGATAGAAACGCATGGGTAGACTGATAAGGTTGCGTGATATCAATTCAAGATACACGTATGTAGTAAATTATCTAAACACCTATCTTTCCATGATTTGTTCAGTGTTAGCAAGGCAGAGCAAGCTAGGGTCAGAAGGTAGTGAGTTAAACCAGGTTAAGTACGCGCAAGGCAAGTTTTTCCCCTATTCTAAATTCAGAATAGTGATTTATATTTCTTTTCTATCATATCAATTCTCTTTGATAATCATTGTTCATATACACTGTTACCTACTTATTATCACTTGTTCCAGTTTCATTTCAATTCTTGATTTACCCAATTTATTGAATTCCCTGTTCATATTTCAATTCTTTTACCCTACATATATTCTGGTATATCCTGGTGTTGGGATATATCAATAGCATACCGATTGTTTCGGATGCTCAGCCTTGGACTGGATGGTTACTATAAAGGCTGGGTTTTTCCCAGACCATTAATTAATAGGCCATAGTTGCCTGAGTACTCCTTATGTTGGTTGGGTCTATGCAGTTGGGTATAGATCCGCACTATATTCTGACTGATCAGCAGATTATAGTGCATATGTTGGTTCTTGTTTCCAGTCTTGTTCATTTGGCACTCGCCATCATTGGCAAATTATTATCATATACAGATACAGATGGTTGTTCAAACCAGCAGCTTATTGGTTCATTTATTTCTCTCTCTTTATAATATATATATATATTGTTGCAGGCTTGTTGAGCAATTTTGGCTCATTTCTTTTATTGTCACTCCTATTGTTTTACAGTTAAGGTAGAGAATGAAACCCATCAGGACCCGCATAGTCAAGAAGCGAGTCAAGCAGCGGGACCCTCTTATACCAAGAGTGTTCCTTCCTATTCTCGAAGAGAGTTTTGAATTGCCAGATCAGGTGTAGCAGGATAAGTAGTAATGTTGGGTTGAATAAAAGTCTTGTGTAGTTTGAATAAAAGATTGCGTAGTGAAATTGTAGATAGAATAAAGTTTTGTAATAAAGAGAGTTCTTGAGACAGGTTTTATTTAGTTGGGTTTGTAATAAAGTGTAGTGCATGATTCTTGTTTCCAAACTCAAACCTTAAAAGATCCTGAGTAGTGATAGTTCGGGGTAATTATTATATTTATATTCCGCTTGTGCAGGTATAGTTGGTAATTATTGTTAATAATGCCCCAAATCTATACCCCGGATTTGGAGGGTGTTATAGTTGGTATCAGAGCTTAGGATTGACCTTTGGAAAACAAGAATGTTAGGGTTAAGATAAGATAGGATGAGAGTAAGAGTGTTAGGACTGTTTGTCTATGTGATTAGAAGTTATGAGTTATAGAGTTGTGATTTGATTGTTTTTGTGTTATTATTTTTATGTATATTAGATGGCTTCTTTATCATCATCTACGGAGAGGACCGAGACAGATCCAGTGGATGCACAGGTAGTAGCCCTAGTGTCAGGGCATATCTTACCTCTATTGCCACCTGAGCCAGCACCAGAGATACCACTTCCCCCAGAGGTACCAGGTTTTGCAGATTATTTTCCATATTTTGAGCCAGAGATACCAGATTTTCCACCATTAGAGTTCCCGAGGTTCGATATTCCTGATATGGTTGATCTTCCGCAGTGGGAGGATTTAGAGCCTCAGATTCCTATGCCACCAGTCGAGATTCCAGAGATGCCACCGATGGAGCCAGAGGCAGAGCCGCCCGTGTATGCGCCTATGGAGCAGCCTGTCTTATTTCCTGCCCCATTAGCCATTTATGCACCTGTTCCAGGAGTTTATCAGTTTCCTCAGCTGGAGTTTATAGATGAGATCGTGGTAGATGGACCATTACCTTCTCGAGGTTCCAACACTGATCTTCATGAACATCATACCGTGACTTACCAGCGCTTTCAGGCAGAGAGGGAGGAGAGGATTAGATGGCAGAACCAGTGTAGGGAGATCCTTGGGTTGTATGAGACACAGACGGATGGTCCTGTCAGAGCATTACGACCGGATTATATACTGAGAGAGAGACTACATCATATTCACCGGGTTAGTTTGCAGCAGCTTACTGATTTGAGACAGCAGGATCTTAGTGCGGAGACAGCATATCGCAGAGCATTGGGACTTACCGAGGCAGTGCTAGAGGCAGTGCAGGAGGAGTTGAGCCACGCACCACCAGGATTTTGAGATTAGCAGATCGATGAGTGTTGTATTATGTATATTTTGTAGATAGAGGCAGTATAGTATTGTATGAGTGTAGCTACTGACTCTGACTGATAGTAGTAGCAGTACGACTGTTATATCATAGGGTTTTATATCAAGCATTGACACCTGTAGCTGGTGTTCTACCTATATATATATATATGAGATAATCTTTAGCACGTTTTCTTTATTTTATTTCCAGTCATTTAAGCATTTACATTTATTTCAGTACCATTGCATATTTACAAATGTAGTTTTATTCACGATCATGTTGTAAAAAAAAAAAAAAAAAAAAATTTAAAACATATCATACTGTTTTATCTATTCAGTTATTTAATAAGTTATTTTATTTTCTCGAATCAACTATTTTAATATATGTTTAATATACTGTTATTAAATAAGATCCATTATTTATTTACCAGAAAAATGGCACCTAAGAGAAAAGCGCAGCCCGACTCATCGAATGGAAACACCGATGGCCAAAACAATAGTAAACAGATGGATCAGATGTTTAATCTCATGCAACAGCAGATGTTGATGATGCAACAACAAATGCAGCAGCAGCAACAGCAGTTCCAGCAACAGATGTTACAGCAAGTCGCTCATCCAGGACATCAAATACCACCAGTAGTACCTACGACTACTTTCAAGCAATTTCAGTCGGTGAAGCCACCGGAATTTATGGGTTCCACAGATCCTACAAAAGCGAGAGCTTGGCTGAAAGAGATGGAAAAGGCTTTTTCGTTGGTAAAGGTTGAGGAAGAGCAGAAGACAGATTTCGCTAGCTATTTTCTAAAAGGCGAAGCTAATTACTGGTGGGAATCAAAGAAAGCTTTGGAAGAAGGTGTGGTGACCTGGAACAGATTCACTGATCTTTTCTTGGAGAAATATTTTCCTCGTTTTATGAAGAACCAGATGGAGATCAAGTTCCTGGAGCTGAAACAAGACAACTTATCGGTTGCGGATTATGAGACCAAGTTAACTGAATTGGCAAGGTTTGTTCCAGAGCAGGTAGATACGGACGAGAAGCGGGCCAAGAGATTTCAGCAAGGACTGAAACCATGGATTCGTAGCAGGGTAGCTGTGTTTGAATTGACAACTTATATGGCTGTTGTTCAGAAGGCTATGATTATTGAAGGAGAAAGCGAAGCAGCTCAGAAAGAGAAAGGACCAGGGAATTTGCAGAATCGTTTCAACAAAAGGCCGGGATTTCAAGCTCGGGGAAAAGTAAATTTCAAAAGGCCAGAGCAGAACAATCAGAGAATGGGAAATCGACTTCCAGCCCCAATTCAGCAGAGACTTATCCGACCGCTTATACCTGATTGCAGAACGTGTGGTAGAAAGCATACAGGAGTTTGCAACAAGCTAAATGTTACGTGTTTTAAGTGCAAGCAAAGGGGACACTATTCTGGAGAATGTCCAATGGGAAAGGCAGAAGTTACTTGTTTCCAATGTGGGAGAAAAGGACATATTGCCAAAGACTGCAGAGGAATTGCAATGGCTGCCAGTATTCCAAGAATTTTAGCATTACCTCCACCTCCACTACCACAGCAAAATCAGCCCAGAGCAAGGACTTTCAACATGTCAATGAAGGAAGCGGTACAGAGTCCGAATGTGGTTGCAGGTACACTCCCTGTAAATTCCGTAAATGCTTTGGTATTGATTGATTCAGGAGCTACTAGATCTTTTATTTCTGAAGCTTTTATCTCTAAGATAGATTGTGAGATTCAGTGGTTGGATGAAGTGTTAGTCATAAAATTAGCGAATAATGATCAGGTTGCAGTAGATCGAGTATGTCCGAGCTGTGATATTGAGATAGGGAGATGTCATTTTTCAGTTGATTTGATACCTTTTAGGTTAGGGGAGTTTGATATTATTTTAGGAATGGATTGGCTGTCTAGTAATAATGCTCAAATTGACTGTGCGAATAAGAGAGTGAAATTGCAAACTGAAGAAAATGAAACGGTAATATTTAAAGGTGAGAAACAAAAGCAGAAATTCCTATCAATAATGCAGACGAGAAGATTGCTACGTCAAGGATGTCAAGCTTATTTAGCCTATGTATGGGATGTTGATAAGGGAGATTTGAAGATTGAAGATATTCCTGTAGTTTATGAATTTCTTGATGTTTTTCCGGACGAATTACCAGGACTTCCACCAGATCGAGAAATCGAGTTCACTATTAACTTGATGCCAGGGACTGAACCAATTTCGAAAACTCCATATCGAATGGCACCTGTTGAAATGAGGGAATTAGCAAAGCAGTTGCAAGAACTTCTTGACAAAGGAATTATAAGGCCAAGTGTATCCCCATGGGGTGCGCCAGTATTGTTCGTGAAAAAGAAGGATGGTAGTATGCGACTGTGTATTGATTATCGTGAGCTGAACAAGTTAACTATCAAGAATAAATATCCTTTACCTCGCATTGATGATTTATTTGATCAACTAAAAGGAGCAGCATGGTTTTCGAAAATCGACCTACGATCAGGCTATCATCAGTTAAAGATCAAGGCCGAAGATATTCCAAAGACAGCATTTAGAACAAGGTACGGACACTATGAATTTCTTGTAATGGCTTTTGGAATGACGAATGCACCTGCAGCGTTTATGGATTTGATGAATCGAATATTCAAGAAGTATTTGGATAAGTTTATCATTATATTTATTGATGACATCTTGATCTATTCAAAGACGGAAGAAGAGCATGCAGCGCATTTAAGAACGACATTAGAGATATTACGGAAGGAGCAGCTTTATGCAAAATTTTCCAAATGCGAATTTTGGTTGAAAGAAGTGCAGTTTCTAGGGCACATCATCAGCAGAGAAGGCATTCAAGTTGATCCAACAAAGATTGAAGCTGTGTTGAATTGGGAAAGACCAAAAACGCCGACAGAGGTTCGAAGTTTCTTAGGTTTGGCAGTATATTATCGAAGATTTGTTAAAGATTTTGCGAAAATAGCAACACCGCTGACCAAGTTAACTCGACAAAGTGAAAAGTTCGAATGGAATAGTAAGTGTGAAGAAAGTTTTCAAGAGTTGAAGAATCAGTTGGTGATGGCACCAGTATTAGTACTGCCAGACGAGCAAGGAAATTTTGTTATTTATAGTGACGCTTCATATCGTGGTTTAGGATGTGTGTTGATGCAACATGGTAACGTCATTGCATATGCGTCGAGACAACTTAAACCTCATGAGCAGAAATATCCTACGCATGATCTGGAATTGGCAGCAATTGTATTTGCATTGAAGCTTTGGAGACATTATCTGTACGGTGAAAAATGTGAAATCTACACGAATCATAAAAGTCTGAAGTATATCTTCACGCAAAAGGAACTAAACATGCGACAACGTCGATGGCTGGAATTGATTAAAGATTACAATATTACAATCAGTTATCATCCAGGAAAAGCAAATGTTGTAGCAGATGCGCTAAGCAGAAAAGAAAGATTGAATCGGTTAACTTCATGCGAAGAATTGGCCAAGGAATTCGACAAATTGGAAATCGAAATTCGTATTCCCAATGAATCTGCAGAAACTATCTACGCTATGACTTTCCAACCAGAATTGCTGGAAAAGATTCGCCGTTGTCAAGAAGAAGTGATGAGTCAAGACGACAACTTAACAGGAGAAGAGATTACAACTCAGAAAGATAATGAAGGAATTTTACGTTTTGCGTCAAGAATCTGGATCCCTAACGTGGCAGAATTAAAAGAAGAAATTATGCGAGATGCGCACAATTCGAAGTATTCCATTCATCCAGGAAGCACGAAAATGTATCGCGATTTGAAGGAAAACTTTTGGTGGCCGAATATGAAGAAGGAGATAGCAGAATGGGTGAGTAAATGCTACACATGCCAGCGAGTTAAAGCAGAACACCAACGTCCGAGTGGGTTATTGCAACCATTAGACATTCCAGAATGGAAATGGGAACATCTAGCGATGGATTTTGTGGTAGGACTACCGAGGACTAGGGCAAATCATGATGCGATATGGGTAATCATTGACAGACTTACGAAGTCGGCACATTTTCTACCAATTAATGAAAGATTTTCGCTCGACAAATTAGTGCACATGTATCTCAAAGAAATTGTGATGCGTCATGGAGTACCAGTATCAATTGTATCGGATCGAGATCCTCATTTCAATTCAAGATTTTGGAGACAATTCCAAGAATGTCTAGGAACGAAGTTGAATATGAGTACAGCTTATCATCCGCAAACTGGCGGCCAAAGTGAAAGGACAATTCAAATGATTGAAGACATGCTACGAGTTTGTGCGATCGATTTTGAAGGCAGTTGGGATGAACATTTACCCCTAGTGGAATTTTCTTATAATAATAGCTATCACGCCAGTATTGGAATGCCACCGTATGAAGCATTATATGGGAGGAAATGCAGATCACCCGTGCATTGGGATGAAGTTGGAGAACGCAAGATTTTGGGTCCAGAATTAATTCAGCAGACAAAAGAAAAGGTTAATCTTATTCGAAAATGAATCGAGGCAGCACAAAACAGACAAAGCAGATATGCAAACCAAGCCAGGAAGGATATGGACTATCAGGAAGGAGAACACGTATTGCTCAAAATATCGCCAGGGAAAGGATTGACCAGATTTGGCAATAAAGGGAAATTGAAGCCACGATACGTTGGACCATTTGAGATTTTGAAGAAAATTGGGAAGGTTGCGTACGAGTTAGCTCTACCACCCCATATGCAGCACATTCACAACGTATTTTATGTATCTATGCTTAAGAGGTATAATCCTGATACAAGGCATGTAATAGAGTATGAACCAGTAGAACTTCAGGCAGATTTGTCCTATGTAGAACTGCCAATAAGAATTCTAGATAGGCAAGAGAGGGTATTAAGAAATAAGTCTGTGTCATTAGTGAGAGTTTTATGGAGAAACCCAGTGGTTGAAGAATCAACCTGGGAGCTTGAAAGTGAAATGCTAGAAAAGTATCCTCAGTTATTTGCATAATTAGATTCTGAGGACAGAATCTTGTTAAGGGGGGGAGAATGTAACGACCGAGGAATTACGCTTGTATTATATTATAATAATAATAAATTATGTGTATTATTATGTGATTAAATGTGTTAAGTCGTTGAACCCTGACTGCTATGTGTTATGTGTTGGTTGTTTTGATCCAAATGTGTTTTGGATATTTATTGAACGTTTTATCGTCAGTTATATATATTATATTAAAACCTGTACAGCTCAAAACTATGTTTTAAAAAGCCCGTATTTCAAACAAAATCATTGGCCCTATTTTGCCAAAAATGCCCTATACCGTATCGCTATTCTGAACCCCTAGATATTTTACAAATTGACCTTTTTCGCGAAAAACGACTTTTCCGGACCCCTTCGGGTACCAAAAACCCCACAAAAATCACATTTTTATTTTTATATGATTATGAAATTATCATATATCATTTTTCTTTGTATTTTTGTATTTTTCACAATTTTTGGGAATTTTTAGTATTTATTTTGTATTTATTGGATATTTAAAAATTCAATATTAATACCCAAAAATTATAAAAAAATTGGGGCCAAATATTTTTAATAGGAGTGTAGTTAGACCCTTAATTTTATTTAGGGGTATTATTTTCATAAATATAAATATCAGAATTGTTATTAATTTTTCAGTTAATTAATATTAAAAATCAGAAAATTAAGAAAAGGGGAATTAGGGTTCTTGAGTGTTCTTGCGGATCAAAGCCAATTTGATCGTGATAGGAGTGTCAGAAATCGAAGTGTGAGTAACCGATTTGAAGCCCGAAGCCTATTCTATCAGATTATCACGTCAAAATCATCATCAGAGGTATCGATTTTTATTTTATAATTTTCGGATTTAAACTCGAATTAGGGGTTCTTATTTGATTGATTGTTAGATGTTTTCGTTGCCATAAGCTTGTAGATCGTTGAATCCTCGATCGATTGGTACCAGTTTTGTATGTTTTGGTTTCCGTTTTAGCGTCGCCGGAACGCCGCCGCCGCCGCCCTGTTCCTGAGTTTTCCGGTATCGTTAACAGCAGAGGAAGGAGGAGGAAGGATGTTACGTTGCTATGGTGTTGCTCTTAGTTGAAAACGTGAAGAAACGAGGTGTCTTCGTGGTTCGTTTATTCGATTCGAAGTCGCCGGAAAACAGCCCGCCGGCGTCGGGTTTAGTTCTGGCAGCCGCTGTTCTTCATCAACCCGGAGTCGACCCGGGAAACGACCCGGGATTGATCCTTACAACCCTAACCCCTTTCCCTGTTGTGTGTTTTTGATAAATTAATTAATTATTTATATTTTAGTATAATAAAATTTGTTTTTAATAATTCTAAAAAGTAAATAAAAATTAGATTTAAATTCTGAAAAATAGTATTATTAATTTCTAAATTATTTTATTAATTTATAAATTCGAATTTAATTATTTAATTAATTATTTAATTATTTATCTAATTATTTATTAGTTATCTAATTAATTAATAATTAGGTAATTAATTAATAATTAGGTAATTAATTAATAAATAAGGATTAAAAATAATTAAATAATATGATTAATAATTGGATAATTAGTTAATATTACGAGTAATGATTCGATAATGAGAATTATTATTCGAGCGATAGTTATTCGAATAATATTGTAGTGATTATTTGTATCGTATAATTAAATACCGATAATTAATTAATTAACGAATCGTATAAGTTTCAGTAATAATGTAATAGTTCGATAATTATGTGAGGATTACGAGTAGCTCGTATTTATACGAGTAATTAATCGTTGAGTTAGATTATAATTCGAGCACATAGTAGATATTCGATAAATAGCGTATCCGTTAATAGAATCGATTGATTATTTGTAAATAATCGATCTGATCTAGTAAGTATTAAAAATTAGTAAATTAGTGTAATAAATTGTAATTAATCCTAATAATTAGGGATTAATTATTTTAAAATACAATAATTATTAAATAATTATCTAAAAATATAATTAAGGATTATTTAATTATAATTAATTATTTATAATTAGTTATTAATTAATTAAATCTTGTTTAATTCATAATAATTAAACCGTTAGTCCGATTTGAGTAAAATGAAGACCTCTAGACTCAGAAAAATGAGACGAATCCAATAAAAATGGTTGTAAGTTATAATTTCTTCTAAAAAAGAGTGGTTTGGTGATAATTGATAGTTCGTAGGTCCTAGTAGGAATATAATTGAGCCGAATAAATCCCGAAAAATTATAATAAAATCAGATACGACTAGTAATGCAGGTATAAGCCCAGAATTGATTCTAAAAATAATTATAAATTTAGAAATTAATTATGTGCTTTACGTGCTACGTGCTTTATGTGATTATGTGAATAGATGTGCTGTATAAATATATGTATATATATATATATATGTGAGTCAGATAGAAACGCATGGGTAGACTGATAAGGTTGCGTGATATCAATTCAAGATACACGTATGTAGTAAATTATCTAAACACCTATCTTTCCATGATTTGTTCAGTGTTAGCAAGGCAGAGCAAGCTAGGGTCAGAAGGCAGTGAGTTAAACCAGGTTAAGTACGCGCAAGGCAAGTTTTTCCCCTATTCTAAATTCAGAATAGTGATTTATATTTCTTTTCTATCATATCAATTCTCTTTGATAATCATTGTTCATATACACTGTTACCTACTTATTATCACTTGTTCCAGTTTCATTTCAATTCTTGATTTACCCAATTTATTGAATTCCCTGTTCATATTTCAATTCTTTTACCCTACATATATTCTGGTATATCCTGGTGTTGGGATATATCAATAGCATACCGATTGTTTCGGATGCTCAGCCTTGGACTGGATGGTTACTATAAAGGCTGGGTTTTTCCCAGACCATTAATTAATAGGCCATAGTTGCCTGAGTACTCCTTATGTTGGTTGGGTCTATGCAGTTGGGTATAGATCCGCACTATATTCTGACTGATCAGCAGATTATAGTGCATATATTGGTTCTTGTTTCCAGTCTTGTTCATTTGGCACTCGCCATCATTGGCAAATTATTATCATATACAGATACAGATGGTTGTTCAAACCAGCAGCTTATTGGTTCATTTATTTCTCTCTCTTTATAATATATATATATATTGTTGCAGGCTTGTTGAGCAATTTTGGCTCATTTCTTTTATTGTCACTCCTATTGTTTTACAGTTAAGGTAGAGAATGAAACCCATCAGGACCCGCATAGTCAAGAAGCGAGTCAAGCAGCGGGACCCTCTTATACCAAGAGTTTCCTTCCTATTCTCGAAGAGAGTTTTGAATTGCCAGATCAGGTGTAGCAGGATAAGTAGTAATGTTGGGTTGAATAAAAGTCTTGTGTAGTTTGAATAAAAGATTGCGTAGTGAAATTGTAGATAGAATAAAGTTTTGTAATAAAGAGAGTTCTTGAGACAGGTTTTATTTAGTTGGGTTTGTAATAAAGTGTAGTGCATGATTCTTGTTTCCAAACTCAAACCTTAAAAGATCCTGAGTAGTGATAGTTCGGGGTAATTATTATATTTATATTCCGCTTGTGTAGGTATAGTTGGTAATTGTTGTTAATAATGCCCCAAATCTATACCCCGGATTTGGAGGGTGTTATAACGGGGCTCACCCAAGAACTGTCAGGAATAGGATAAATGATTCCTGCATCCAGCCATTACAGAATTTCTTTCTTCACCACTTCTTTCATGATAGGATTAAGTCTGTGTTGTTGCTCGACAGTTGGCTTACTACCCTCCTCTAGTAGAATCTTTTGCATGCATTATGAAGGGCTGATCCCCTTGATGTCTGCTATAGTCCATCCGATAGCTGATTTGAATTCTCTCAAGATCCTCAAGAGCTTGTCCTCCTCACTACCTGAAAGGTCAGATGCAATAATAACAGGTAGAGTAGATGCATCACCTAAAAAAGCATACCTCAAGTGTTCAAGCAATGGTTTAAGCTCCAAGGTAGGTGCTTCCTCAATAGATGGTTTGAGCTTTCCTTCAGCATTTTTGAGGTCTGAAGTACCAAGAGATTCAAATGGCATGTCTAGCTTTTGCCTCCAAGGAGAAGCATTTAGATATTGTAGTTTCTCATTGCCATCCTCATCATCACTGTCAAAATCCCCCACTAAGGCTTTCTCTAATGCATCATACATTAGCATATGATCAAATTCTGAAGTAACCGCAGAATCAATCAAATCCACTTTTAAGCACTCCTCATCTTTTGTAGGGAATTCCATCGCTTTGAATATATTGAATGTCACATCCTGATCCTGCACCCTCATAGTAAGTTCACCTTTCTGCACATCTATCAAGGTACGGCCTGTACCCAAGAAAGGTCTCCCCAAGATTATGGGAATCTTCTTATCTTCCTCGAAATCCAGAATAACAAAGCCTGCAGGAAAGAAGAGCTTATCCACCTTTACTAGCACATCCTCCACTATGCCTCATGGGTATGTAATAGAATGATCAGCCAATTGTAGAGACATGTAGGTGGGTTTTGGATCAGGCAAGTTCAACTTTTTGAAGATCGACAACGGTATCAGATTGATGCTTGCTCCCAAATCACAGAGGCACTTGTCAAAAGATAACTTGCCAATGGTGCAAGGAATGGTAAAGCTACCTGGATCTTTAAGCTTTGGAGGTAACTTTTGTTGCAGCACAACACTGGATTCTTCCGTTAAAGCAACGGTCTCCAGGTCATCCAGTTTCACCTTCCTTGAAAGAATACTCTTCATAAATTTTGCATAACTAGGCATTTGCTCCAGAGCCTCGGTGAAAGGTATATTAATGTGGAGTTTCTTGAACACCTCCAGAAACTTACCGAGCTGCTTATCCAGCTTTTGTTGTTGCAATATCTTAGGGAAAGGTGGTGGATGATAGAGATGTTTCTCCCCTGTATTACCCTCAGGAAGAGTGTGTTCAACAGTAGTCTTCCTTGGTTCCGCCTCTTTTTCCTTTTGCTTAGCTTCTTCATTACCAACTTCAGCTTCCCCTTCTTTTGCTTTTTCAGCATCAGCAACTTTTCCAGACCTTAAGGTAATAGCCTTGACTTGCTCTTTAGCTTCCTTCCTGCCTGACACTTCAGTATCACTGGGAAGTGTGCCAGGTTGACGATTGAGCACTGCATTGGCTATTTGACCGATTTGATTTTCCAAAGTCTTGATAGAGACCGCCTGACTTTTGCACAACAGCTTAAGTTCCTCAAAATCAGCACTAGAGGGTGGAGCTGCACCTCCTTGTTGAGGATATGATTTCCTTTAAGCATAATGTTGTGGTTACTGGAATCCAGGTGGATTGAACTGTTTACTTACGCCTTGCTGATATGGTTGCTGAATAGCATTCTGATTATTACTCCAGCTGAAATTTTGATGATTTCTGTTGTTAGGATGATAAGAAGCTGGCACAGGCTGTTGCGGTCGCTGATAATTGTTCACATACTGAACAGATTCATTAACAAGAGAACACTGATCCGTAGCATGTGAACCTGTAAAAAGCTCACAGACCATAGCTATCGGATTGACTTCATAGGTGGCTAGAGAATCGACCTTCATAGACAGCTCTTGGAGCTGCGCTGCAATAGCTGTAGCTACATCAACTTCTAGAATACCTGCTACCTTCCCAGGCATCATCCTTTGAGTTGGGTTTTGATGCTCATTTGCAGACATAGTCTTAATAAGATTATAAGCCTCAATATAGCTTTTGGCCCAAAAGGCGCCTCCAGCTGCTGTATCGAGCATAGGCCGAGATTGGGCCCCCAAACCATTATAGAAACTAGTGATCACCATCCAATCAAGAATTCCATGATGTGACACTTTCTCAACATTTCCTTGTAGCACTCCCAAGCTTCGTACATAGATTCTGAAGGTTGCTGCGCAAACTGAGTAAGAGAACTCCTCATAGCCGCAGTCTTCGCCATTGGATAAAACTTCACCAGAAACTTTTTCGCAAGATCTTGCCAAGTAGTGATAGACCTAGCTGGTTCAGAATGTAACCAGTCCTTAGCTTTATCCCTTAGTGAGAATGGGAAAAGCCTCAGCATGATAGCCTCATCAGTCACACCATTATATTTGAAAGTACTACAGATCTCGACAAAATTCCTTATGTGCATGTTGGGGTCTTCAGTCGCAGCACCTCCGAGAGAAACAAAACTCTGCATCATCTGAATAGTGCCCGACTTGATTTCAAAGTTATTGTCCTCAATAGCCGGGTGCATGATGCTAGACTGAATATCATCAATTTTAGGCCAAGAAAAGTCCATAAGAGCTGGATCTGCCGGGACTATACGATCACCCATGATTACTGGCTCTTTCTGCTCACTTCCTGAATCCGAATCTTCAAATTCTATCTTCTCCGGAATATCAAGAACTTCGTCTGTCTCCTCAGCCGTATCTAAAGTCCTCTTGTGAGTACGAGAACGTGTTTGCATAAATGCTCACTAAGGTACCTGAAACACAACCGGAAACAATAAGTAACATGCCTTAATCACTAAGTCCTAATGACCACTGATGGTAAGTACATAAACTAAACAAATATGCCGAGTCCCCGGCAGCGGCGCCAAAAACTTGTTAGGGCAAAAACACGCGCTAATAATACACACAAGTATACGCATTTGCAAGTAATATATAATACTTTCTAGTTCGTTCCCACAGAGACTCAGACTAATTATGTTCAATTACACTCACTCACCAATGTATGATTACTTCTCAATGTTAAAATAATAACACTTAGATTTGATTAACTAATTATTAACTACAAATTAACTACGAGAATTAAGCACTTAATTAACACTTGGATTAACAATATTAAAACACACATGAGATCACAACTTCATTACTACTTCCTTCAATAGTCATTATTATAACCCTTAGCATGCAACAGTGATGATATTAATCGAACAACATGAAACTGATAAAAACCAACTTTTATTGTACTAATACCATTCTACCAAACATCCACAATTAAGATAGAAGTTAAATAGGCATCAATTATGTTGAGTCCCTATATGTCTACAGAAATTGATAACATAATGATTTAAGCACAAGTTATTCCTTTTGATTACATATGGCGAATAAAACGGTTAGAGTTACCCACTAATCATGCATACTCATACATGAACCTATGCTAGCATGGCAAGTTCTAAATCTCAAGATCCACTGTCGCTTTACAAGAGATTAACAACCTATCTTATATGTTCGTGACGCACATAAGACGAATAAGCACAACCAATAATAGATATCATACAATCATCACATACTAAGGTATTAAACAACTAACTAAAGAATTCCATAGTAAATCCGTTATGACCCCATGATCACGATTATCCCATAATAGCACTCATCGTCATCATGGGTTCATATGAAAACATGATAATAACACACGAGAATAATAACTAAAACTACTTATATTAAACCATAGTACATCACAAGAGTAAATAGGTTCAAAGTAAAGAAAACTAGCATCCAACGTTACAACGAAATAAAGAATCACAAGAAAATATGCTTCCTCTTTGTTGCGGTGTGCTAAAACGGTCTTCTTCCTTATCTCCTCGCTCTTCGATTAATACTACGATCCAGCCTCTGCAAAACGTCTCTGAAAACTACTTATATAGGAATCCCATAATACCCAGATATCTCAGAAGTTGGAAGTTAAACAAAACTAGGAGTCCGAAATAATAATTCTAATTTTTCATCCCTGAGCGGCCACTCAGCATTCTTGAGCGGGCGCTCAGACCCCTACTGGAAACTGCTCTATTTTTCTCCCGTTTCTTCGCTGCAATCTGCTCCTATCTTCCCGCTTGCAATGCTAAACACATCCAAGTCTTATTCTTGATGAAATCTCTCCAGAAATACAATTATTACCCTAAAATGCACAAACACTAGAAAAACGCATCAAATACACAAAATACTTGATTTCAAGACACCAATTCAAGCCATTATAAGACGTTCCAAGTGGTATAAAATGCCACTTATCAAGAAGCCGAATAACCTGACGACGCCATCTGATAATATAACAAAGAAAGAAGAAAGGTCACTAAATCATTCCTAACACTAATACTTTCCTATCCTAATCTTATCTAAATCCTAACACTACTCTTTCTAGTTAACTATTCATATCCTATGTGATCTCCCTATCTTATCTTAACCCTAATGTTCTTGTTTTCAGGGACCAAACCTACAGCTCTGATGCCAAACTTGTAACGCCCTCCAGACCCGGGGTATAAGTCTGGGGATTACTAACTAATCACCAAATATGTACAATCTGATTAACAATAATAAAAAAATGAATCTAACCCCTTTAACACTAACCAGGATCTTTTTAGGTTGAAGTATGAAAACAAGAACCACCAACTACTTTATTACCAACCAAATTCAAAATCTTACAAACTTTCTTTATTACAAACCATTGTCTAACCAGTTTTAAACTAATTTCATCTTTTATTCAAACACATTCGCTAACTATTTACACTCCACCTATTCGAGCAACTCAAAGCTTTCTTCCTGGATTGGGACCAACACCTTAAGTATGAGAGGATCCCAAGGCTTGACCCGCTTCTTTACCACTTGAGTCCTGATGGGTTTCATATTCCTTCTTAACTGAAAATAATAAGGTGAATAACAACAAAAAGGGGTGAGCCAAACTCAACAAATCCACAAAATATAAACAATATTTAAGCAGTTTAAATGAATCGGTAATCTGGGTATATCTGCAAAGATATAACCTCGTGAGAATAGAAAGAAGGCCATTGCTGGAGAGTACAAATGAACTAAACTGGAAATAAGTTCGCATCTATATCCTGCTGATCAGCCAAGATACAATACAGATCTATATCTCCCTATATAGATCCAGTCGGGTACCCAGGCTCTACGGCCCATCTCAAGGCACCGGTCATGTTCAGGTCCTTAGGATCAAGTAAAACTTAATCTCCAAAATATCATAATCCAATCCATAACATAGCAACCGGAATAATCGGTATGCTTTGATATATTCTAATCACCAGAATATATCAATATATGTGAGTAACAAATGGAATATGAATAAGGAATTCAAGGAAAAAGGAGAAATCAATAATCGAAATGAAATATGAACAAGAGAATAACAAGTGTGTATCAGTGTTTATGAACAAGAATAAAAAGAGTGCAAGCGTGATAAGAATCTGAATAAATATCACTATTCTGAAATTAGAATAGGGGAAAAACTTGCCTTCTGAGCGACTTACTGCAAATATGTCACCTTCATCTATCACCGACTCAACCTGCCTTGCTGGCTTAGTATCTGTTAGAGAAATAGACTAGTTTAGTCATTTTGTACTTCAATTGCGTCTTGAACCGACTTCACATCGTTCCTAATGTCTACCCATGCGCTTATGACTGACTCGTATATTACATATTAGCAAGTAAGACTCGATTAACCACATAATACACATAAGCACATAAGCACATAATCATTTTTATAGTTAAAATAATTTTTAGAATCAAAATTGACTCGTTGATCGCTCAACTGATCATTATCTGACTCGTTCCCTATTTTTCAGAATTTTTCGGACTCGTCTCGGCACGCGATTCGGCTTATAATCCAAAAAATAACAAAGTCAACTAATTTCTAGAAGAAATTAGGTTTTAATAATATTTTTAATGAAAATAATTCATTTTTCTGAGTCAAAAGGGTTTTCGTTTCGCTCGAATCGGACTAAGGTCTGATTAATATCAATTAAACACGGATAATTCAATTTAATATTCAATATAAATAATTATTACTAATTTTTAAATCCTAAAATAATTTTTAAATAATTATTTAAGAAAAATCAGAACTAAAAAATGATTTTTCTATAATTTTTGGTATTAAAATGAATTTATTATGATTTATTGAAAATTATTTGATTAATTATCAAAATAACTAATCATTTTTAAATAAATAATAATTAAGAAATAATTAAGAAAATAATTAAATCTAATTTTTAGAAAATATTTCAGAATTATTTATAATATAAATCAATTAAATAAATAATTAATTAATTAATTTATAAAATAAATAAAACTGATTTTTATAATTAATAAAATAAAAATAAAAATTACATTCCTGAAAGATTTGTCAGAAATTAAACTCTGACAAAATTGGATCAAAACCGGGTAATCCTATCAGGTCAAACGGGTCATGAAGAACACAATCGGGTCGACCTTGAAGGTCCACCGGTTTCTGGAAATTTTCCAGATTCCGGCAGCCTTTGGCCGGACTCCGGTAACGTCTGTTCATGGCCAAAAATACATCATTCCATTTCGTTTTTGTTCCCAAATCTTTCCCTGTATCCTTCTAAGTTCGATTTTGATCAAAACATGACCATATCATCACCGGAACTTCATCTCCGGTGATCTGCAACCCACAACTCCGGCCAAAGTACATTTTTACTAACCAGAACTTAAAACCCTATATTCTATACATCAAAATGAAGCTTAGAACATGAAGAATCTATTCACAACATCAAACATAACCAAAAATCATCATATAGTTCATAAAATCATTCAACCCGACTTACAAACGGGTCAAAGTACTAACTTTTGATTCTATACAAGAAACTTAACGTTCTATAGTGCAAATCAAAGCTAAAGAACTATACAATCAAACCTCTAACATATCAGGAACCAAATATTCATAGAAATTACGGAGTTGTGATTTGAAAATTGGTCATAAACCCTAGTAATCGTAAATCACTATCCAGGAATCGTTTATGCAATTAAACACCATGAATCGACGGTAAATCATCTAAAAAAGTTATATCAATCATCAAAACATCATGATAACCCTAGAATCAAAAAGCCTTAATTCGAACATAAACCCTAGAAATCAAAAACAAAAACTACAGATTAAAACATGAAATTGATGCAAGAAACAGAAAGAACAGATCAAAACCTTCGATTTGGGTACTTGAATCACACGATTTGATGTTGTAATCAGTGAGAAATCACGGCTTGAATTCCTGACCCGACCCTGTTCTTCCCGACCTGATTTCAGAGAATTTTGTGAATTTTTCTGATTTTTAATGATTAATTATAATTAATTAAATAAAAATTGGGCTATTTATAGTAGTAAAATTAATACTCTTAATTAAAATTAAGGCCCTAATTCTACACTTTTTAAAATTAATAGGCCCCTAATTTTATAATTTTTGAGTATTAAAATTTAATTCATTAATATTTTATATATACAATATATATGCCAAAATTTCCCAAAAATTGTGAATAATGCAAAAATAAAATGAAATGGTATAAATAAAAGTCCTATAATTTTATAAAAATGTGATTTTTGTGGGGGTTTTAACACCCAATGGGGCCCGGAAAAGTCATTTTTCACAAAACGAGAAAATTTATAAAATACCTAGATGTTCAGAATAATGCGATGGTAAAAGCCGTTTGATGAAAAATAAGGCCCATTGTTTTATTTGAAATATCTGCTTTGAAATCATGATTTGGGTCATAAAACTTTTAAAATGCAAGCTATAAATGAAAAATAAAATATCTTAAAAATACAGGGACGACACAGAATGCACGTAACACATAGCAATTAGGGTTTGACAGTTAATTCCATATAAATGACACAGTAACACACATAATTTATTATAAATATGATATAATACAGACGTAAATTTCCCAGACGTTACACCCTAGTTGCTATATGCTACGTGTTATCTGTTTTGATCAGAATGTGTTTCAGGTATTTATCGAGTGTTTTATTATAAGTTAAATGTGTTATATCAAAATTTGTACAGCCCAAACAGTGTTTTAAAAGCCAATATTTCAAACAAAATCATTGGCCCTATTTTTCCAAGTATGGCCTATATCATAACGATATTCTGAACATCTAGGCATTTTACAAATTTTCTTATTTCGCGAAAAATGACTTTTCAGGACCCCTTCGGGTGTCAAAAACCCCACAAAAATCACATTTTTATTTTTATAGGATCATGAAATTATCAAACATCATTTTTCTTTGTATTTTTGTATTATTCACAATTTTTGGGTTTTTTTGGCATATATTTTGTATTTATCGGATATTTAAAAATTCATAAGTAATACCCAAAAATTATAAAAATATGGGCGAAATAATTTTATTAAATGTGTAATTAGACCCTTAATTTTATTTACGGGTATTTTTTTTTACTAGTATAAATAGCTAATTATTTACTAAGTAATTATTAGTTAGTCATAAAAAATCAGAATATTCAAGAAAATCCCCAATTCTCTGAAATTAGGGTTTGAAGTTCTTGGGAATCAAAGCAGATTTGAACGTGATTCTGTGCACCAAATCCTTCATGTAAGTAGTCGATTTGAAGCTCTTTGAATCCTCTATTCAGTTATGTTATCAATTTCTTGTTTGGATTACTCGATTTTAGAATCGCTATTTTCGGATATAATCTTGAATTGGGTGTTTTTTATTGAGCTTGTTGTAATGAATTTAAGTGTCGTAGAGTTGTAGATCGCCGTTTTTGCAATCGATTAGTACTGGTTTCATCGATGTTGGTTCCCGTTTTAGGCTCGCCGGAAACCGCCACTACCGGCGACGTTTCCTTGTTTTTCTGGCTTCAAATGGACGAAGGAAGGTGGGAGGTTCGTTGATGTGCGTGTGGAGAGAAAAATCGAAGAAAAAAGGTCTTGAAATAACGTCGTTGTCGGCGGTGATGTTCTTGGTCGACCCGGGTTTGACCCGGTTCCAACCCGGAAATCGACCAGGGTTTGATCTTGAAAACCCCTAATTCAATTCCTCATTGTTGTTTCTGATTTTTATATAATTTAGTTTTATTCTTATAAAAACAGAAATTAGTTTTAATAATTAGAAAATCAAATAATAATTAGATTAAAAATTTGAATTATTTTGTAAATAATTTCTAAATTATTTTATTAATTTAGAAATTTGAAAATGTAATTATTTATTTATTTATTTATCTATCTATTTATTTACCTAATTATTTATTATTTAATTAATTATTCAATAATTGAGATTAATTAATTAAATCGATTAATTGTTCGATAATTGATCGATTCAAGAGAGTGACTAGTAATAATTCGAGTTGCGTTTCGAATTTTAGGAATTTGAATGCGAGTATCGATTTATTGATTTACGTATGTTCAGATTTCATAATATTTATACGTATGGATTAATTAATTAAAGTAATCAATTTAACTAGACAATTTGTAATAAACTGTAATTAATTCCAGAATTAGGGAATAGTAATTTTAAAATATGATAATTCCTAATTAATTGTTTAAAAATATAATTAAGGTTTAATTAATTGTGATTAATTAATTATAATTGATTAATAATTGATTAAATCTTGTTTATTGCGTAATAATTAAACCGTCTATCCGATTTAAGTGAAACAAAGACCCTTAAACTCAGAAAAATGACCTGATTCCATTAAAAATAGTTATAAATTATAGTTTCTTTCAAGAGCAAGTCAACTTATGATACTTATTTGTTTGTAGCCCCTATTATTGTTACGTACAAGTCCAATAAATCCCAGAAAATTAGGAATCGAGTCAGATAGTGTTTGTTAATACGAATATGGGTCTAGTATCGATTCTAAATATATTTATAAATCTAATTTAGTTATGTGCCTTATATGCTATGTGATTTACGTGATTATGTGAACTCTATGTGTTAGATAATTATATACGAGTCGGATAGAATCATATGGGTAGATGATAAGGGCTATGTGGTATCAGTCTGAGATATGCGTACGGCGTAAGTCAACTAAACCAGTATTTTTCCTTGATAGATTCTGCACGAGCAAGGCGAATCAAGCCGGTGATAGAAGGCTGTGAATTACCCGAGGCGAAGTGCATACCAGACAAGTTTTTCCCCTATTCTAAGTTCAGAATAGTGAATTGCTTCCAACTTTACATGACAGTTACACCTTGATAATTCTTGTTCACAAACACTGATACACAATTATTGATTCTTTATTTCTATTTCATTTCGATTCTTGATTTCTCCTAATTCATGAATCCTCTATTCATATTCCAATAATTATACACTGTTATACATATACTCTGATATATCCCGATGTTAAGATACATCAAAAGTATACCGATTATCCTGGTTGCTAAGCTATGGACTGGATGGTTACGATACGGGTCAGGTATGAACCGGACCCTTGATTATTAGGCCATAGTGCCTGGGTACCCTATATATTGGTGGGGTCTATACATTTGGGTATAGATCCGAGTTGTATCCTGACTGATCAGCATGTTATAGTGCATATATTGGTTCTTGTGTCCAGTCTCGTTCATTTGGTACTCGCTAGTAATGGCATTCATTACAGAAACAGATGGTTGTTCAAACCAGCAGATTACCGGTACATTTATCTTCTCTTGTTACACTATATTTATATTGTTACAGGCTTGTTGAGCAATTTTGACTCACCCCTATTATTGTTGTTCACCTTCCTTTTCAGTTAAGGTTTAAAATAAAACCCATCAGAACCCGAAAAGTCAAGAAGCGGGTCAAGATGCGCGACCCTCTAATTTCAAGAGTGTTTGTCCCTATCCCAGAAGAGAGTTTTGAAATGCCAGAGCAGGTGTAACAGGATAAGTGGTAGTTGTAATTTGAATAAAAGATGTTTAGTTTAAAATTTGAATAGAAAACTGGTTTGTAATAAAGAGAGTTTATAAGACAGTTTATTTAGAATTGTTGTAATAAAGTTGGTGTGTCGTTCTTGTTTTCAATCATTAACCTTGAAAAGATCCTGATTAGTAATAGTAAGGGGTAATTATATATGTATATTATAATTGTACAGGTTCAGTAAGGTAGTTAGCACTCGTAATACCCCAGATCTATACCCCAAATTTGGAGGGTGTTACACAACGACTTTCATGGATTTAATGAATAGAGTGTTCAAGAAGTATTTGGATAAGTGTGTAATGGTTTTTATTGATGATATTTTGATCTACTAGAGGACCGAGGCAGAACATGTAGAGCATTTAAGGATAGCTCTAGGAATACTAAGGGAGGAATAGTTATATGCTAAATTCTCAAAGTGTGAATTCTAGCGGAATGAAGTACAGTTTTTAGGACACGTGATCAATAAGGAAAGAGTATTGGTCGACCCCTACAAGATAGAGGCGGTCTCAAATTGGGTAAGGCCAACCACACCCACTGAGGTAAGAACTTTAATAGGATTGGTTGGCTACTATCGAAGGTTTGTTCAAGATTTTACGAAGATTGCATCCCCTTTAACCCGACTTACTCGTAAGGCTGAGAAGTTCGAATGGACAGAGAAATGCGAGAACAACTTCCAATAATTTAACGAAAGATTGGTGGTGGCCCCTGTGTTAGCGTTTCTGGATGGAAAAGGATATTTTGTATTTTATAGTGACACTTCACATAAAGGATTAGGGTGCGTGCTTATGCAGCACAGCAAGGTAATCGCGTATGTGTCGAGACAACCGAAGTTATATGAAATTCGATATCCTACCCGTGATCTTTAGCTCGCGGAAATAGTTTTTGCCTTAAAGATTTAGAGGCACTACTTGTATGAAGATAATTGCAAGATCTTCACAGACCATAAGAGCCTCAAGTACATTTTCATGCAGAAAGAGCTCAACATGCGCAAAAGAAGGTGATTAGAGATAATCAAGGATTATGATTGTGAGATTCTTTATCATCCAGGAAAAGCTAATGTGGTGGCTGATGCCTTAGTAGGAAGGAGAGACTAAAGATGATAATGTCTTCGGAAGAGTTGATAAGAGATTTGAGAAAATAGAAATAGAAGTGAAGGTAACCGGAGCCGGTACCGAAAAGCTATTTGAGATTGCAATGCGGCCCAAGTTATTAGAAAAGATCAGTTTCTGCCAATAAAAAGTGATGAATGAAGGCATAGATTCCATGACTGCAAAAGAGATCAATACCGAGAACGACGATAAAGGAATAATGAGGTATTCCTACAGGATTTGGGTTCCAAATGTTCAAGAGCTTAAGGATGAAACTTAGATGAAAGTCATAGTTCTAGGTATTCTATTCACCCGGGGAGCAACAAGATATATAGGGAGTTTAAGGAATATTACCGGTGGTCCAACATGAAAAGAGACATAGCAGAATGGGTAAACAAATGTTTGACTTGCCAGAGAGTAAAGGCAGAACACTAGAGACCCAGTGGACTTTTACGACCCCTGGGGATTCCTGAATCGAAATGGGAACACATACCCATGGATTTTGTAGTGGGATTGCCAAGGACCAAAGCCTATCACGATGCCATATGGGTAATTATAGACCGACTAATGAAGTTAGCTCACTTTATTTCAATCAATGAGAGGTATATTGTCGATAAACTGATGGACATTTACCTTAAATAAATAGTGACGTGAAATGGAGTTCTAGCCCTAGGTGTCTGGTTTATATATGTTAGAGTAGTTTTTTATATATGCAAAGTTGTTAGAGTTCTATTGGCACTGCATCAATCTTTATAGAATCTGCGTATACCATGTTGTAATCTTCTACGTGAACATAGTATCTTGGTCAAGTGAGCTTATAGAGTAGCACTCTATCTATGCATGAAATGTCCACGACTTTGATTTTAACTAAATTTAAGTTTAAGCCCAAGTTTGATATTCGTGGTTAAGAGCGTCATACACTATTAATTTAGAGCCCTGATTATAGTACAAAGCAGATGAGAGAACAAAAAAATTCATCTCCTTCAAGCACTCAATAGTTTCTTTGAGAAATGTACCTTTTAACCCTCGAGATATTAGAAATGTACCTTTCACTACAGGAAAATAGGAAAAAATTGACCGAAACTTAACCGACCGACATCGATCTGGAAGATTATAATCGACCACCGAGATCGGTCAGTTAAATGTGGCACAAACGACGTAGTTTTGATGATGTAGCACAAATAAACCGACCACCAGAGATCGGTCGGTTAGATGTCTGACTTGGCGTAGATAAAATGACCACAACCATTTGGTCGATTTCATGTATAATATAAAATTAATTTGAAGTACAAAATATGTAACCATTATAGACAAAATGATATCGTATAGTTATCATGTATATACCCGACCGCTGTCGATCGGTTATATCTTGTTACTTTATTTTTTATCTTAAATCTCTTATTTCTTGAAATTGAGTAAAAAATAAAAAAAACAAAGTGGAAGAACAGAATTAAAGAGAATTGAAGAGGAGTAGTCATAGAAAATCATAGAAATCGACCATTGTGCACCTTTTGACTACGATCGGTTTTGAGTTCCAATCAACGGCCAGAATCACAGAATCACAAAACACCGATCATCGGTGGTTGGTTTTAATCCGATGAGATGGAACCACATGTGCACACGTGTTGAGACGTGTATAAAATGGAGCCACATATTTTTTTTGTGCAAATGCACATAATCAACCGTATCGCGGGTCGGTTTTAATGGTTAAACACGACCAAAACTCATAACCGACCAGTTTTAAATCAACCACTCATTTTCGTCGGTTGTATCTTTTAAACCGACCGTTTTGGTGTAAAATCATACATTTTCTTCGGTCATTTTGTCATGTTTTCTGGTAGTGTTTTAACCCTTATAACGGTACACTCGGAGGATCAAACATCTTTTTTGCCCCTCCAATTTTTTACTGTCACGGTAAAATGGCTAAAGGGTATTGGTAAAAATGGCTAAAGGGTATAAAAATAGATACATTCAGGGTTAAAGAGTACGCTCGCAGAGTTCAGGAGTTTATGGGTATGAACGCATATACTTTAAGGGTCAAAAGGTTAATAAGCCTTGTTAATAATTAGTTCTGCGAGAATACAACATTATGATTAATGTGTGTTATTGATGTTAATAATGCACTTACTGATAAGTATAGTAAGTGTTTGAGCCCATTAAGTGTGGGGAGAGTTCTTGAGGAGTTGGGGTTGCGAAATGAAGTGTGTTTGAGCCCATTTAGTGTGGGGAGAGTTCTTGGGGAGTTGGGGTTGCGAAATAAAGTGTCATGGTGTTCGTTAGTGTTTGCGCTTGATGATATTAATACTGCATAATGTGTTTTGAATGTATGCCAAAGAGGGTGGATAAATATTGTTAGGAACAGTATGATTGCTGGTTGTGCTAGAGTATGTGACAGCATAGTATATTTTTCTTGTTCAAAGATATGCTAGTCAAAGGATTTATGTGACTTGGACCAATACATACTGAGTGATCTAATGAAATTTTTATGGATAAGCTCGAGAATTTGTTTAAGCTAGTATGGTGCATGGGTATATTGCTAAGAGTGGATGGGCTTTGGCTATGGAATTAAAGCTAACTATTCTATTCATAGACTTTTTTCCGGGTTAAGTCATCATGCTGGTGTTCTCAAGATGTTAGAGTCTGTTGAATATTGTCCTCAAGTCTTGTGGAATGCAACGATAAATGCTTAAGGAAAAATAGGAGACACGCAGTGAGCTTTTTATGCATTTGAAGAGGTTCCTGAGAAAATATTGTGTTGTGGACATCTATGATAAATAGTTATGCTAGAAAAGGACAAGGAGTAGAAGCTGCAAAAACTCTGAGCTGATTGTTGACGAAGGAATTTGGGAGCAACAAAGTTTGAGGTTCGTAGCCGGAAACAAGATCTGTGATGGTGGTTCTTTGTCGGAAATGTGAACAGTAACCGGTGGATCTAATGAACAGTATTCGTCGAAAAAGATGAACAGTGTTTGGTGGTGGTGATTATTGGGGGCTGAGATTGCTTAGGGTTAGTGGTGGCTCCTTTGCGCTCTCGCTTCTGACCCCTTACAATTTGCCTACATACCCCTATTTATAGGGGATCAAGCCCACGTAGTTCTTGGGGAACAAGAAACCTAATGGGCTTAGATTTCTTATCCCGAGGCCCAGTAGGAAACCTACCGGAAACCGTCTTCTAATAGCTTTAGGAATGTCCGCCGATGAGGCCCAACCACAAAGGCCCAAGGCTCATCCGCGGCTTCAAGATTTCACGGATTAGGCATCTCCCTGGCCAAGGATAACCCTCCGCTACCAGTTGTTTTTCTAGTCCACGGATGCAGGTATAGCCGTGGTTCACCCCAAATATTGGACGCATCCTTGTCCCCCGATAAGGAGCCCCTACCAGATTACAGGACAAGTGATCCCAAACTTTTGGGTGCAAAGTGCAGGATACTCCAAAGTCTCCCAACGAGGACACCCGTTGACTACAGAGATAGAGCTCCCAAAGGACACACCAAATTTCACCTTACATCCCCAATAAGGACACCTATTGACTACAGGAGGAGGCCTTCAGTCCAGGTATACCCCTGGAGGTCTCTGACCACGGACACCGCCTTTCCTGTAGATGTGCTATAGGAAGGAGTTCTTCAATAGAGTACCTGTATCAAATAGGTTAGTAATAATAATCTCCATCTTCCTTGAATCTTCCAAAGAACCCGACCAAGCAGTCATGTTTGAAGTCTTCACAAGGTCTTTTATTCCTTTAGGGCGCGCCCTAAAGCTTACCATAGGAGGAGATTCGATCAGGAAATTCCCCACCTTTTCTTAGTAACTGGGCGCGCCTTCCCCTTATGCTGAGGGCGCGCCCCTTTATATATGGGGTCAAGTAATAGCAACTTCATCAACCATCAAAACATAGGGCGCGCCTTTCATACACACAGGGCGCGCCTTTCATACACACAGGGCGCGCCTTCTTTCCTTCCGCAAGGCAGATAACCTTATATGTTCCTTAATTTTAGGCATTTCTTCCTCAATTTTGACTATTTTATCAATCTCAATCTGAATATCGTTTATACCAATTTTTGGGCATAACAACTACCCCCCAAATTCCATATGTCATTGAAAATGGGATTGGAATTTTCTCCTCATCCTTATCAAAATATGTATAAACATATTTTCCAATATTACTTTACTGGGCGCGCCTAAAAGGCATATAAAAGAGGGTTTAATCTACTTAACGTTCTTATTTTCGTGCATTCTAAATTGCAGTCAATCTTATGAGGCACGCCTTCAAGAGGGCGCGTCCTAAAATTTGAATTATTTTGAAACGGTTCCCCTAATTATTCAGAAATCGTTCCTGACATGATTGACGTGATTTACTTTTAACAGCTGTCACTTTTTACCTATAAATACAGGTCACCATCAGTCATTTTCTCTTTTACTTTTACTCCCTCCTCTATCTTACTTTCTCTTCCTTCTCTGAAAGCTTTTAACTCCGGCGGTGCTATTTTGCTCAGAATCAGCTTTCTCCGCTGTCATTCTTCAAATCCTTTCCGGTCAACTTCTTCTTCAATCAAAAAGGTATGTAAAACTTCTTTCTTTTCTGAATTTCGTCACATAAATCACAATGCATGCCACATTATCTCTTCAACTTCCTTAACTGTTCTTGATGATATGCATAAAATGATGTATGTATATGTGTAATTTCGAATTTTTGCTGTTTTAGATCCAAAATCATTGGGTCCAATTTTTAATTTTATGTTTCTAGGAATCTCAACCGTTTATCCCAAAAATTAAAAGCATATATCTTATGATAAGGCGCACCTTTTCATTCATACAAAGCGCGTCCTCTTTATTTTCAGCCATTCCATTGTCATCTAGTCTTCCAAAAGCTTAACATTCATACTTTATAGCAGTCTTTATAGATTCTATAATTGATAGGACGCGCATTCTTAGTATATGACTCATCTTGAAAGGAAGCTGACATAGATCATAGGAAATACCCTTCTCTTAAGCCTACCCCTACCTTTTCTGTTTCCTTCATACTTTCGTATCTCGTTCTTTCGTATTGGGCGCGCCCTCAACATTTCTTTTGGTTTTCTTGATAGCTGGAAGATGAGGGCGCGTCCTCTCCTTTTCACCCTTTCAAGAACTTCCTTATCAATTTGGGAATCTATTCTCCTCCAAACACTTACTTCGATCCCCAGCCTCCAAACGCTCACCATACCCCTGAATTTCTGAATCGGGTGGCGCGCCTTGTTCAAGATTCTAAAAAGGGTACCTTGATGGCAGATTCTTCAGACAGTTCTTCCACGGACAATATTCCTTTATCTCGTAGACATGGGAAGCAGAAACTAGTCCAAAAGGATAGATCCCCATCCCCAACTAGTACAGAACTGGACGACGATGACTGGTTCGAGAGTTTGAACGCTGACAGGTATAGGGGTGTTGAGAGGGGCGTCAATGTAGATGCTGGGCCTTCCAAAGTTTCCTACAGGGCTGTTTCTCCAAGGCTATCTCCACAACAAACACAGGGCGTGCCTACTTCTCCTATTTCTGAGGGCGCGCCTGAAGGAAATGTATCGCCACTTCGCGTTGAAGTAAATTTCTTTGATGAGGACTCCTTCCAGTTTTCCACCTCTCCTGAGCCTTTTCCAATCCCCTTCCAACACTGGGAAGTTTCTGACATTGAATTAGACTTTGATTGGGATGAATTTGAACCATGCAATGAAGCTGTGAAGAAACGCTTCAGGAAGGAGCATGGGAAGCTTTCTGCGTGGGCCTGTCCTCAGCTTGTTCAGATGAGCAACTAGGATGGCTCATGGAGTTTTATGATATGGAGGGCATATGGGCGCACCCTTTAAGCATGATGCGGCCCCATATCTTCAACTATGGGAGGAACTTCAAAATCCCTAGGATGGTAACCAGCCCTAAGTTGGTATCCATAGGAATAGGCGCTCCTTTACATCCCTATCTTAGGGAAGTGATAGAACTTTACGACGTGGCTCCACTCCAACTCTCTCCCTACAGCTACAAATTTATTCTAGCTCTATTCATTCTCTACACGGACCTGGGTTTTCCCTAGCCTTCAATGGCTGAAGTCACTTATTTTTTCAACCTGAGAAAGTCTGACCACGGGTACTACTACTTGTTGTAGACAAGCAGCATAATAAGAAAGGCTTCTCTTCTGGCAAGCTCAGCCATGAAAAAAGATGGAAGGAAAACTTCTTTTACTTGTATGACGTTCCCAGATTAAGGATAAGATTCAACAAGTCACCAAGTAAGGGCGCACCCTTTTTTTCTCTTTTCCCTACATTATTTCTCTGTTCCTTTTTTTTTTACATCCTTATACTTTTTCAGACAGACCAGTGGCCAAACCACTTAAGGGCGAGCCCAAAAAATGAGCTGAAGCCCTTCTCAAAGTGGCTGCTGACAGGTGGAACTTAAAGACCTTAGTCACCCGGACCAATTTGATGTGAGTCAAAATCCTTTCTGCCAAGTAGGAACGAAGTGTAAATATGTAAAATTTAGGAAAGGTGCCCATGTTTCCCGTGTCATTGACCTAGATAGTGAAGAAGAGGCTGAAGAAGAAGAAGATGAAGCAGAAGACAGCTCTTTTCAAGGCCAAGATCATTCAGGTTCAATCATTGCAAAGTCTAAAGGAGCGCCTTTCTATAATATGGCGCGTCCTAGCTTCCTTTCTGTTAGCTTTTGTATTAGCATAATAGATATAAACTCCTATTGATGTGGTTAATCTTTCCGCCCCTTAGGGCGCGCCCTTTCACTCTAGGCGTAGCACTTTATACATATTTATCAATGTTATCTTTGTCAATCGTCTTTATTTATTACTTTATTCAGCACACCTAACTGTCACGTTTAGTTAACATGTTCTATATTTTATGAAGAAATGGCTCCTCCAAGAATCCCCAAATCCTTTGGGGCGTACCCTGGTGACAAACCCAAGCCTAAGTCAAAGAAAGATGCTCCTGCAGCACAGTCATCGATCCCAAATCCAACTCCTATTCCTTAAACAACTCCTGTCCAAAAAAGGCCCGTGATTGACCTGACGGATAAACAGGGCGCACCCAAAAGGCATAGAGCAGAGGGCGCGCCTTCGGGCTCATCTACTGCTTTACATTCCCTCGGCCCCATAGGCTCCCTTCATGTTTCAGACGAAGAAGTGGAGCAGTGGCAAGCCATGGACTTGCAAGAGGCCACTAGTGCTTCTATAAAAGGATCATTCCAATTGTTCGTCCACTCCACCCGAGTGGTTGACAAGCTTCTTGAAGAGAGGGCGCGCCTAGAGAGGCTGTAGGGTGACAATAACATTTTGAAGAATACCCTCAAAGACAAGGATTTTCTACATGCCAAGGATATCAAAGCCAAGGACTCTGAAATCTCCTTTCTCAAGGATGATGTGGCCAATCTTACTTCTCAGCTGGAGATTGCCAACAAAAAGGCTACCTCTCTCCACGCTGAGCTTGGTGGAGCCAACTTGAGGATTGAGTATCTTGAGGAGCAACAGAAAACAGGCTGGCCTGATGAGAAGAGGGAAATGGCTGATGAACCATTCGCCAATGGCTTTCACTTCTACAGGGTTGGTTTTGTGGCCAATGACCCTGATTACACTTTCGAGAAATTTGGAGAAGAAACGGTTATTGAGATGGTGAAATTTAAGAAAGAGCATGTTGCTGAAATCAAGGCGAGGAGGGTAGAGGAAGAAGAAGGTGAGGGTGTACCACGAGAGGAAAACCCCAAGGACGTGCCTGAAGCCGACCCTACTGTTCCTCTTCAAACCATCCCCTCAACAGAGAAGTCTCAGGGCGCGCCCTGATTTATGTTTCTCTTTCATTCGTACTTAAGTTTTAAATACTTCTAAGGAGCCAGCCCTCTTTTGATACTGTGCAAAGTTGTACGACTTGTTTTTTGCTACTCTTTTTCCTTTGCGTTATGACATTTCATATGGCTTAATATGATTTTATCTTTTTCAGTATGCATAAAAATTTGTTAAGGCACTTTGATTTTTTCTTGGCCATTTTATGTTTCCAAAATCATGACTCATACTTCCATGACGGCGCGCCTTTATATTATGTTTCCATAAATTTGCAGTCAGTTTGTTATGACTTATGTTATTATAGGGCGCGCCCTTTGATATTTAGAGAATATTTATTAGCACATTTGTGGGTGTTTTTCTTTTTATGTGATCTCAAAGTTGTCCCCATATCATTGAGATCTATAGACTCCTTTCTCGTAACATTTTAGCAATGAGGGCGCGCCTGATTTCTTTTGCAAATAATTACTTTTTCTTCTCAGTGATTCCCTTGCGATAATTTACTTAAGTGCCAGTCCAAGGGTGCGCCTTAATCTGGAGGACTTTTGCCTTAGCTTATTTGGCTAGCCATATACGTTTATTCCTTTCATCTATGCATACTATGTTATCTTGATTATGAAGTAACAGTTATTCGATAGGGCACGCCTCTGGTGTTCTTTAAATGAAAATTTTCATGCCAAGCAGATAAAGCAATTTGAAGTAACTTTTTCATTTTATTGATAATGCGCTCTAGTGTATAAATTACACCAGTCCCATGGCAACTACGCTCTATGGGGAAATTATTTGAAAATTTTCTTCCTTCTGCTAGTTCCAAGGTTCGCAGTCACATGTACTACCCCCTAGGTTAGGAGGAATTTATTTGCTACTAGTCTATTACATAGGAATTAAACATGAAAGTGAGGGGGATACTGCCACACCCTACTGATAATACTTCCGTAAATGTTCCGCATTCCACGCTCGGGGAATAAGTTTACCGTCCAGATCTTCCAAGCGATAGGTTCCCCTCCAGAGTATAGCTTTGACCTTGTATGGTCCTTCCCAATTAGATCCAAGCACCCCGTGCTGAGCTATCTTAGTGTTAGGCATAACCTTTCATAACACAAGATCTCCAACCTTGAACGACACGAATTTTACCTTTTTATTGAAATGCCTTGCAATTCTCTGCTGATATGCAGCAAGCTTTAATTGAGAGTTCGTTCAGGCTTCGTCTAACAAATCCAAGTGAAGCCTCTGGTTAACTTCTGCATCTTCCTCAACAAACATGTCTCTTTGAAGGGATCCAGCCCCTACCTCCACGGGAACCATGGCCTCATACCCAAAAGTCAGTAGAAATGGGGTTTCTCCTGTGGTCGATCTAGGGGTCGTATTGTAAGACCAAAGGACCATGGGCATCTCCTTTGGCCAATCTTCTTTTTTCTCTTCCAACTTTGCCTTCAAGGTATGTTTTATGATTTTGTTTATAGCCTCCGTCTGACCATTACTCTGCGGATGATAAACTGCGGTAAAGCCCTTTTTGATTTTCAAGTCCTCGCAAAGCTTCCTTAACTCTTTACTATCAAACTGCTTCCCATTGTCCGAGATGAGTTTGTAGGGGATACCGAACCTGTATACTATGGAATTGAAAACAAAATCCCTTTTCTTCTTTTCCATGATCATGGCCAGTGGCATAGCCTCCGCCCATTTGGTAAAGTAGTCCACAGCTACCACGGCGTATTTCACACCCCCCTTTGCTTTGGGCAACTCTCCAATGAGATCAATTCCCCACATGGAAAAAGGCCAAGGACTTGCTAATGAAATAATGGTAGATGCCGGGGCATTGGAGTAGTTGGCAAATCGCTGGCAACGATCACAAGCCCGGACAAAATTGAAGGCATCTTCTCTCATAGTTGGCCAGTAGTATCTTTGTCTGAGTACTTTTAATGCCAACGAACCGCCCCCCGAGTGATTGCCACAAATCCTTTCATCTACCTCTCTGAGAATATAATTTCCCTCTTCCATATCCATACAATGTAACAGTGGCTGGTTAAATCCTCTTTTGTATAATATCCTGTCATGTTCAACATACTTTGCAGCCTGGTACCGAAGGCGTCGAGCCTGTAGTTTGTCTTCTGGTACAGCTCCTGTCTGAATATAGTTATGAATGGGGGTCATCCAGCTTCCTCACGGGACTTCTAGCGTCTGAAATACCTCTACCTCCGGAATACTCGGGATTTCCTGGATTCCCAAAGGGATTTGTCCAAGTTGGATGTTGTCCATCTCTGACCCCATCTTGGCCAAAGCATCAGCATTACTATTTTCTTCTTGTGGAATGCTTTCTAGCTTGGCACTTTCAAATTTTTTCAATAGGCGTTGCGCACATCTCATATATAACTCCATCAGTGGTCCCCGGGCTTGGAAACCTCCGTTGACCTGGTTCACGGCCCCATCGACATGTAATATCCACCAAGGGTGTGGGAGTTCCTCCCTCTTACCATCATGAGAATTTCCTTGCGAGGAAGGTTCCGCCAACACTATGGCCTTGTCATCAACTTCAGTATCAAACTCAAGTATGAAATCAGCCAGCGCTTGTCCCTTGATTGTCGTGCGAGGACAATACTCCAAATCGAATTGTCCTAGCTCTACTGCCCATTTTAACATTCTCCCCAACGATTCAGGTTTGTGTAGAATATGCCGAAGCGGATAAGCGGTGCGAACTTCTATTCGGTGAGCTTGAAAGTATGGTCTTAACTTTCATGCCGCAAGAATAAGAGCGTACACTAGTTTCTCCATGTTGGTATACCTGGTTTCCGCATCCAACAACCTTTTGCTCACATAGTACACGGGCCACTGGTGGCTTGCTTCTTCCTTTACCAACACTGCGCTGACGGAGTATTCAGATACCGCCAAGTAAAGAATCAATATTTCTCCGTCTTCTGGCTTGGCCAACATTGGAGGATTTCCTAACTGCTCTTTGATTTTCAGAAAAGCCTCTTTACACTCAGGGGTCCATAAAAAATCCTTCCCCTTCCTTTGATTGCCTTGAAGAATTCTTTGCACCTATCTGATGACTTTGAGATAAATCGATTTAGGGCCGTAATCCTTCCTGTCAGGATTTGTACTTGTTTGACGCTGGTGGGAGATTTCATGTCCAGCAGAGCCTTGATATTTTCCAGGTTAGCCTCAATTCCCCGGTGGTTGACCATGAATCCCAAGAATTTTCCTGATTCCACATCGAATACACACTTCTGCGGGTTCAGCTTCATCTTATACTTTCTCAGAATATGGAACATCTCAGCTAAGTCGGCGATGTGATCATCCGCCTTTTTAGACTTTACGAGCATATCATCCACATATACTTCCATCGTCTTTCCAATCTGCTTCTTGAACATTTTGTTTACCAATCTTTGATAAGTGGCACCGGCGTTGATCAGACCAAATGGCATTCTGATATAGTAATAGAGTCCCCTATCAGTAATAAAATAGGTGTGCTCCTAGTCAGGCTCATACATGAGAATTTGATTATACCCGGAGTGTGCGTCCATAAAGCTGAGCAAGGCATGTCCTGCTGTGGCGTCGACCAACTGATCGATTATTGGAAAGGGAAAACTATCCTTCGGACACGCTTTATTTAGATCGGTGAAATCCACACATGTTCTCCATTTACCGTTGGGCTTTTTTACCAACACCGGGTTTGCCAGCCACTCTGGGTAGAAGGATTCCCGAATTAGTCCGACGTCCAGGAGCCTTTCTACTTCTTCTGCTAAGGCTATAGCTCTCTCTCCGCTTACGGCCCTGCATTTTTATCGAACCCCTTTATTCTTGGGATCGATATTCAAACGGTGGCACATTACCTCTGGATCAATTCCTACCATATCAGAATGGTTCCATGCAAATACATCAAGGTTTTCCAAGAGAAATATAGAAAGACCCTCCTTCAACCTTGGTGCCAATTGAGATCCTATTCTTAAAACTTTAGTTGGATCTTTTTCATCGACATGGATTTCAATTGTATCTTCTGCGGGCCCCATCTTCTCTGTTGGCATTGGTATCCGGGGATTCAGGTCGGGCGAATCATGGATTTCATTGTCCTGTAAAGAAGGCGCGTCCCCTTTAGAAGAAGCGTCGACTTCTTTAGAAGGCGCGCCCTGCATAGCAGGGGCATCAACTTCCTTGATAAGTTTCGCGGGCAAGGGCGCTCCTTCAGGAAGAAGGGCATCTACCTCACGCTCATCCTGTTCGAGGCTTTGCAAGACGTCGAATCTTCCTTCTAACCATTCCCCATTGAAATCTGCTTGGATTATGGCGTTCGAGGCCTCCTCTTCCTCCAACATCTCAATTCTGATTGTGTCTTCCAAGAACAATGTTGCTGGGGGTAGCCCGGAGGGACGCTCATCTTCCTACTCGACATAATAATGGACTCGGATTTCCTCGATCGGTTGCTCAATGCTCTTTTCTTGATCATCGTCTGATGTATCTTCGGCATGGGAGTCTTTTCTAAAGCCTCGCATAGCTTGCCTATAGCACTCTTAAGAGTCATACTGAGAACCCTTTATACTCCCCACACCATTTGGCATTGAAAATTTGATGGTTAAGTGGTGGATTGAAGTAACAACCCTCATTTCCCGTAGAAAAGGTCATCCCAGCAACACGTTGTGGGACGATTCCTGATTCAGGACCTTAAACTCGAGCATCTTTGTTACCAACATCGGACTTTCCCCCAAAGTACATGGCAGCCGAATCGATCCCATGACTCTAACTCCTGCGCCAGAAAAGCCATAGACCCACAAATCTTCCCCCGACATATCCCGATCAGGTAGCCCCATCTTCTTAAAGGTGTTGTAGTAGAGGATATTGGCCGAGCTTCCATTATCCACGAAGGCCTTATGGACATTTTTGGTTCCGATCTGGATGGAAATCACCAGCGCATCATTGTGGGGATGATGTACCCATTGGGCATCTGCCTCTCTGAAGGTAATATCCATGGACTCGCCCTTAAATACTTTGGGCGGTCGAGTTTCCACCCTGTGAATGTCCGTGACAGGCCTGAACCGAGCTTCTCTAGTGTATCTTGCCAAGGCTCGGTTACTGCATTCCATCCCGGGATCTCCCCCGTAGATTGTTCGGATGCTGCCATCCCTAACGAATTTATTTTCCTCCAGAGTATCATTGTTCGACCCGTGCAGGGCTCGCCTTTCTTCTTCCTTCGCTCTGTCATCCTTGTGCTTCCTTACTTCCTTGACTACCCATTCACCAAGGTATCCTTCTTTGATAAGCGCTTCGATCTCATCTTTTAAATGGCGACACTCATGTGTGTTATGTCCAGATGATTCATGGTATTCACAATACCTTTTCTTGTCTTTTCTTTGCCATGATGATAAAGCTTCAAGTTTTTTAAATAGCCTTCTATTTTTGTTCACCTTGAAGATATGCTTGATAGATGCGACCAAAGGCGTGTACCGGCTTGTTCTGTAGTCATAGTTTGAGGGAGGACTCCATCTCCTCCTCGTGTTCGCGTTATTCACCCGATCCGGGCTCCGACTGCCCCTTCTGTACCTTGGGCTTGGAGACCTATCTCACTTCCTTGCTTTGTTTCTCTAACTTGTCTGCAAAGTCGGTTGTACCTCTGCCATAGATTGTTCTATAGCTTTAAACGATTCTGCCAAAGCAAAGACATCTGCTAGGGTAGCCAGGTCTTTTCCTTGTAAGTGCTTCCAAAAATCCGAACCAACCCTTAGTCATGCGATCAAGAAACTTTTCAGGGCTTCGTCTGATGCTCCCCTCACGCTGGTAGATTTAGCGTTAAACCTTTTGAAGTACGATGTCAAGCTTTCATTTTCCCTTTGCCTAACATTGGAAAGAGTTGTGACAGAGGGCGCATATCTTACCGCGGCTTGGAACTTGGTCAAGAACAGAGCCTTCATCTGATCCCAGGAAGTGATCACTCCTGGCCCGAGCTTTTGAAACCACTGTTGGGCGCTTTCTCTAAAGGTTGCCGCCAAGAGGCGGCATCGATCCAAGTATGGGACTTGGTACACATCTATCTCTATATTAAAAGGACCCAGGAATTCCACAAGATCTGAGTGTCCGTGGAAACAGAGATCGCTAGTAATGTTGCGATACCCGGCCGGCAACTGTGCCTCTCTTACTGCCACCGAGAATGGGGAAGGGATTTTGAGCTATGGTCGTCACTCTGCCTTCCAGGTGGTTAAGCAGCCTTTTTAGATCTCCCACATTGAAAGTTCCCACACCTAGAATGGTCTGCATTTGAGGCTGCCGACCTTGGGGTTGCACTGGAGGTACCTCTACTTGGTTCCCCCTGGAGGGGCTTGATGCTGGTTCGTGTTCTGGGCGTCTTCGGGTATCACTATTACTTCGGGGTCCCAAATTTGATCTCTCCCATGATTTTCTTCTTGACCCTGACCGCGGCCTCGAGCCGTCCCACGATCATAGTTTTCCACATCTCCGTGATCATCATGTTCCGCATAGTTATAGCCGTCTGCTCGATTATGCCAGCGGGAATCAAGGTGGCCGCGGTAATTGTCGTGACGGTATCCATCTAAGTACCTACCTCGACCTCCACCTCTTCCCCTCCATTGAGGCCTTCTCCAACGATCGCTTCCATACCCACGACCATATCGATCTAGCGATCTGCGGGGAGGAGCTCTCTCATGATCACGGTGCCACTCCCGATTTTTCTGGGAATTCAGGGGCACACACGTTGTATCATAGGGCGTCACATCTCCACGATCAGCTTCTTTTTTCCATTCAAGCAATAACATTATTAAATCATCATCACCCAAGCGGATCCCCAAGCGATCTTTCAAAGCTGCGAAGCCCCATTGCTGATTCTCCGCCATCGACTCCGCCTGTCGGCGTTCCTCGAGACTACGTCCAGACCGGTGCGGATGGGTGGCTCCATGGTTATCGATCCGCAGAATTTCCCGACCATCAGCATATTCCTCCACTAGCTCGATGATTGGAGACGTGTCATTGGAATAGTCCAGGCGTCGTGGGGTTATCGGCACACGCCCTTCTCTGGTGCGGCCGTGACCGGCTGAGGCATCCCTATCAGTCATAGGTGCTTTTTCAGGTGCATTAGTTGCACGGCTGCGGCGAAGACCCCTCCTGGTCTTGCGTCGCTCCATGGTGCTCAACCTTAAATCGAAACCATTTAAAGCATCGCCCATGCGATACATTTGTTCTAACAAGTCGGCGTTGCTGATGAGCACAGGCGGCTGTCCCCCAACATCCGGAGTAGGACGGTCAGTCATCGGCGGAACGTAGGGTTCATGTTCATAGCCGTGATCAGAGTCTTCCTCAGAACTTCCATCATAAAAACTTCCATCACGATATTGAGACATCCTTCCTCGTAGATGCAGAACTTGAATAGCCCCTCCTTCTGGCGCCAATTTGTTGACGGAGGAATTTGGGAGCAACAAAGTTTGAGGTTCGTAGCCAGAATTAAGATTTGTGATGACGGTTCTTTGTCGGAAATGTGAACAGTAACCGGTGAATCCGATGAACAGTATTCGTCGGAAAAGATGAACAGTGTTTGGTGGTGGTGATTATTGGGGGCTGAGATGGAAAAGATGAACAGTGTTTGGTGGTGGTGATTATTGGGGGCTGAGATTGCTTAGGGTTAGTGGTGGCTCCTTTGTGCTCTCGCTTCTGACCCCTTACAATTTGCCTACATACCCCTATTTATAGGGGATCAAGCCCACGTAGTTCTTGGGGAATAAAAAACCTAATGGGCTTAGATTTCTTATCCCGAGACCCAGTAGGAAACCTATTGGAAACCGTCTTCTATTAGCTTTAGGAATGTCCGCCGATGAGGCCCAACCACAAAGGCCCAAGGCTCGTCCGCGGCTTCAAGACGTCACAGATTAGGCATCTCCCTGGCCAAGGATAACCCTCTGCTACCAGTTGTTTCTCTAGTCTACGGACACAGGTATAGCCGTGGTTCACCCCAAATGTTGGATTCATCCTTGTCCCCTGATAAGGACCCCCTACCAGATTGCAGGACAAGTGATCCCAAGCTTTTGGGTGCAAAGTGCAAGATACTCCAAAGTCTCCCAACGAGGACACCCGTTGACTACAGAGACAGAGATCCCAAAGAACATACCAGATTTCACCTCACATCCCCAATGAGGACACCCATTGACTACAGGAGAAGACCTTCAGTCCAGGCATACCCCTGGAGGTCTCTGACCACAGACACCGCATTTCCTGTAGATGTGCTACAGGAAGGAGTTCTTTAATAGAGTACCTGCATCAAATAGGTTAGTAATAATAATCTCCATCTTCCTTGAATCTTCCAAAGAACCCGGCCAAGCAGTCATGTTTGAAGTTTTCAGAAGGTCTTTTGTTCCTTTATGGCGCGCCCTAAAACTTACCATAAGAGGAGATTCGATCAGAAAATTCCCCACCTTTCCTTAGTAACTGGGCGCGCCTTCCCCTTATGCTGAGGGCGCGCCCCCTTATATATGGGGTCAAGTAATAGCAACTTCATCAACCATCAAAACATAGGGCGCGCCTTTCATACACACGGGGCGCGCCTCCTTTCCTTCCGCAAGGCAGATAACCTTATATGTTCCTTAATTTTAGGCATTTCTTCCTCAATTTTGACTATTTTATCAATCTCAATCTGAATATCGTTTATACCAATTTTTGGGCATAACACTGATCTTTCAACTTTATAAAAAAAATTATGATGAGAATTTGGAGTAGAAGCTGAATAAAGTAAAAACGGCAAAAGAAGAAAGAAAATTAGGGATGTCAACAACTAGTAGCACTTCTTGTTGTGGATATTAAGTTAGGCTTAGTTTGGTTCGGGCCGGACTGATTTGTTTTCAACTAGAGCAGGTTGAATTTTCACCATATTTTCTACCTCAAACGCAACTAAGTTGGAGCTGATGAAGTAACAATTAGCGAACATCCGTTTAATGTTGACAAAAGTTAGCATTTGTGCAAGTTTTTTGGTTCAATAATTTAAATGCGAACACTTACTAGTTAAGCAATTTAATTGCAATTTTTCTGATTTGATGGCCCAATTGCAAGTTAGGCTTTGGTTCAATTATGTTTTTCCTGAGTTAGAAGCTATGAATTTTATAGAGATAATCTCTTACTAGAAGAGTTTTAGAGGACCATCCTTTGATGTTACACGTCCTAAGCTCTACTTAAATTTTAGTGTAACATATCAAATATATTTTGTAAAATTCAGTTTACATAGTCATAAAATATCATTATCTAGTATGCCACTGGTGATATCTTCTTTGTAGTTAACATAATTGTCGAATCTTCTAAAACTCTAGTGGCCTGGTGATCTGAACTAGACTCATCTTGTAATTGCTATGCAAATAAATGGTCCATGTCACCCACTAAAGTGTTTTCATAATCCCTTGCCTAAAAATATTGCTACGTAATGAATAACACAGGGGTGAATGTGTTTTAGTGTTTTTGAGTTTTTCTTGATTTGTTTATAGTGGTGAACAAAATAAATTAAATCTTGTAGTGAAATGTGTTAATACTGAAATTAAGCATTTAACAATAAAGAATACGGATCCTCAAAACTCAATTAATTTTATATTAAAATTAAGAATGTCTTGCTAAAAAATTTCTAGGCTCTTTGATAATAAAGCGCTTAGCTGTTTCCTTGAGAGAATACAAAATTTCTGATCTAAATTGTTTTTTAAACAAAACATCCAGTGTTTACTTTATAGAACAGTAAACACTGGTTATTACACAGCATGTGTTGAGTGACATTTATGACATTTTATTACGCTTAGTAAAGCTTTAAATTGGTGTAAATGTACTCAAATTGTTGGTGTTTTAATGTGTTTTTTGTGTTATTGCATTTTCAGGCACTATCTAGGTAATCAGGTGAATTAACATTATTTTGGTGCTAATTTGGTGTTAAGGTGGTGTTGGAATAAAAGCTCGTGGGAAGCCGACTCAAATCAGCAAGAAAATGAAGAAATCAGAAGTTGATCCAGGGAGTCAGCGCGCTCTGTGATGGCGCGTGGCTGCGCCCAAAGTCCAGAAACTCAGCGCGCCCGCGCAGGTCAAGCGCGCGCCCGCGCCAAGTCTAATTCAAAGAATTATGTTTCTACTCTGATTTTGATCCAGAAGACTTCTAATCTGATTTTGTTTATTATTCGTTTATAAAGACTACGTTTATTATACCATGCTTTCATGGGAACCCACGGTGATGATCAGTCCGATTATGGGTTAATCGTTATCGTGGGGTTCTAGCAAATTTATTTATGGATTTCTTTAGTAAATTTGTTTTGATGCCTTAGTGTGTGGTGATTGTATGATAACCTAGTATTGGTTGTGCTTATTCATCTTATGAGCTTCATGAACTTATAAGATAGTGTGTTAATTCTTAATGAGGCAAAAGTGAATTTAAGGGTTCAGAACTTGCCATGCTAGCATAGGTTCATGTGTTATTGTTATGCATGATTCGTAGGTAATTTTAACCATCTTATTTGCCCTATGTAATCATGATAGATAACTTGCACATTAAACCGTTATGTTGTCAAATTCTATAAACATATAGGGTCTTAATATAATTGGTGTCTATTCAGCTTTTATCTATTTTGTGGATGTCTGGTAGTATGGTATTCATACAATAAAAGTTGGTGTTTATCAGTTTCGTGTTATCTGATTAGTGTCAACACCATTACATGCTAAGGTTAAGAATAAAAAGACTATTAAATGACGTATTTAATGAAGTTAGAATCCCATGTTTGTCAATAATATTAATTCATCCATTCTTATTGCTTTAGTTATAATTGTTAGTATAATTCTTAGTTATAAAACAAACTCAATTTGTTATCATCTTAGCATTGAATAATATCCATATCATTGTTGCATAAGTGCATAAATTACAAAGTTAACCTAAACCAGTCTCTGTGGTGCCGCTGTCGGGGACTCGGTGTTAATTTTTTAGTTATGTGTTTGTCATCAGTGGTCGTTAAAGTTCATTGACTCAGACATTATTGCTTATCAGTTTCCTTGTCTTATTTAAGGTACTCTAGCGAGCGTGTATGCATACGCGTTTGCGGTCTCACAAGAGAACTCTGGATAAAGCCGAGGAAGAAGTTGTAGTGGTTTGAAGGGAGGTTTTTAAGGACGAAGAGAAGATAGAAGAAGAAGAGAAAATCGAGGAACCAGTTTTAGTAGTGATGGGAGATCAACCATAAATTCCTAAGGCTCTGATGGAGTATTCTCAGCGTAAGATCAATAATATTCAGTCAAGCATCATCAGGCCAGCCATCTCGGCTAACACTTTTGAGATCAAGTCAAGCACGATTCAGATGATACAGAACTCAGTTCAGTTTGAGGGTTCTCCTACTGAAGACCCCAACATGCACATCAGGGATTTCATTGAGATCTGCGACACCTTCAAGTTCAATGGTGTAACTGAAGATGCTATCAAGCTGCGACTCTTCCCCTTCTCTCTAAGGGATAAAGCAAAGTGCTGGTTACATTCTCTACCACTAGGGTCTATCACCACTTGGGAGGATCTTGCTCAAAAGTTTCTTACTAAATTCTTCCCTATGGCGAAGACTGCTGCAATCAGGAATGCTCTTACCCAGTTTGCTCAGCAAACTGGAGAATCTCTGTGTGAGGCTTGGGATCGATATAAGGAGATGCTAAGGAAGTTCCCACACCATGGCATGCCTGATTGGATGATTATAAACTATTTCTACAATGGACTGGGTGCTACTTCTAGACCCATGCTCGAAGCAGCATCAGGAGGAGCCTTGTGGGCTAAGAGCTACAATGAAGCTTATAAATTGATTGAACTGATGGCTGCTAATGAATATCAGAATCCTTTCCAGAGGCTGACTCAGGGAAAATTAGCAGGAATTCTGGAATTGGATGCAGCAAATGCTATAGCTGCCCAACTTAAAGCTTTGACGATGAAGGTGGACACTTTGACTAATTATGGAGTTAATCAAATCAATAGTTTCTGTGAGCTTTGTGCTGGTGCCCATGAGACTGATCAGTGTGCTATATCTAGTGAATCAGCTCAGTTCATGAGCAACCTTCAGCGATCGCAATATCCTGTGCCAGCCACTAATCATCCTAACAACCGCAATCATCCTAATTTCAGTTGGAGCAACGCTTAGAATGCGGTTGAACAACCTTATCAGCAGTACCCAGCTAAACAGTACAACCCCCTGGTTTTTAGCAACCGTAATATGCACCAAGGAAGCAACTTCAGCTACAATAAGCTAATTAAAAATCTGAATTATAGGAGTTGAAGCTTATGTGCAAGAGCCAAATTATTTCTATCAAGACCTTGGAAAATCAAATTGGACATTACCTAGTGACACTGAAGTGCCAGGAAAGAGGAAAGCTAAGGAGCAGGTGAAGGCAATCACTTTGAGGTCTGGAAAGGTTGCGAATCCCGAACAAACTCAAGTTTCGAATGAAGAAACTGGGGCTGAAGAAAAAGTAAAGTAGCAGGAAGTAGCAGTGGAACCAAGGAAGACTATTGTTGAGCACACTCCTCCTGAGGGTAATAAAGGGGAGAAACAAATCTATCCTTCACCACCTTTTCCTAAGCGACTGCAGAAGAAAATGCTGGATAAGCAATTTGAGAAGTTTCTGGAGGTGTTCAAGAAACTTCACATCAACATACCTTTCGCTGAGGCTCTTGAGCAGATGCCTAGTTATGCAAAGTTTATGAAGGGTATTCTCTCTCGAAAAGTGAAGCTAGATGATTTAGAGATTGTCGCTCTCACGGAGGAATACAGTGTTGTGCTGTAACAGAAGTTGCCTCCGAAGCTTAAAGATACAGGAAGCTTTACTATTCCATGCACTATTGGAAAAGTGTCTTTTGATAAATATTTATGTGACTTGGGAGCTAGCATCAATCTAATGCATTTTTCAATCTTCAAGAAGTTGAACTTGTCTGATCTAAAACCGACTTATATGACTTTGTAGTTAGCCGACCGTTCTATTACATATTCGCGAGGAATTATGGAGGATGTCTTGGTCAAGGTTAATAAACTCATCTTCCCTGATGATTTCGTAATTCTTGATTTCGAGGAGGATAAGAAGATTCCCATAATTTTGGGAAGACCTTTCTTGGTGACTGGATGAACCTTGATAGATGTGTAGAAGAGTGAGCTTACAATGTGAGTGTTGGATCAGGATGTAACTTTTAATATGTTCAATGCTATGAAATTTCCTACAGAAAATGAGGAGTGCTTAAAAGTGGAGTTGGTCGATTCTATGGTTACTTCAGAACTTGATCAATTGCTAAGGTCTGATGTCTTAGAGAAGGCCTTATTGGGGAATTCAGATAGCGAAGATGATGAAGGTGAAGAGCAATTGCAATATCTGAATGATTCTCCCTGGAAGAGGAAGATTGAGATGCCTTTTGAATCTCTTGGAATGGAGGAATTGAGAAAAGCTCCTAAACGCCCCAAGCCATCTACTGAGGAAGCTCCCACTCTTGAGCTTAATCCTTTACCTGAATATTTAAGGTATGCGTTTTTAGGTGATGCATCTACTCTGCCTGTTATTATTGCATCTGACCTTTCCGGTAGCAATGAAGAGAAGCTTTTGTGGATTCTAAGAGAGTTCAAATTGGAAATTGGATGGTGTATAGCAGATATTAAGGGAATCAACCCTTCTTATTGCATGCATAAAATTCTGTTAGAGGAAGGTAGAAAGCCTACACTTTAGCAGCAAAGAAGACTTAATCCAATCATGAAGGAAGTAGTGAAAAAGGAAATTCTTAAGTGGCTAGATGCAGGGATTATTTATCCCATTTCTGACAGTTCTTGGGTGAGTCCAGTTCAGTGTTGACCAAAGAAGGGAGGAATCACAGTTGTTGCTAATGAGAAGAATGAGCTCATTCCTACTCGAACAGTCACCGGATGGAGAGTTTGTATAGACTACAGGAAGCTGAACAAGGCCACTAGGAAGGATCACTTCCCTCTGCCTTTCATTAACCAGATGCTTGATAGATTAGCTAGTCACGAGTAATATTGTCTTCTGGATGGCTATTGGGGTTATAATCATATTTGTATCGCTCCAGAAGATCAGGAGAAGACTACCTTCACTTGTCCATTTGGTACTTTCGCCTTCAGACGAGTTTGATTTGGTCTGTGTGGTGCACCAGCCACATTTCAAAGATGTATGATGTCCATCTTTTCTGATATGATTGGCCAGAATGTGGAGGTGTCCATGGATGACATCTCTGTATTCGGCGATTCTTTTGATAAATGTTTACAGAATCTTGGATATGTTCTCAATTGGGAGAAATGTCACTTTATGGTGCAACAGGGCATTATTCTTGGGCACAAGATTTCTTGTAAGGTTCTTTTAAGGTGGACAAAGCTAAGGTGGGGGTCATTGAAAATCTATCTCCATAAATTTCTGTTAAGGGAATTCGCAGGTTTTCTTGGTCATGCGGGTTTCTATAGGCATTTCATCAAGGACTTCTCTAAGATTTCAAAGCCATTGTGCAGTTTGCTAGAGAAAGATGTCCCTTTCAAGTTTGATGACAAGTGCCTCGCAGCTTTTGAGACACTAAAGAAGAGTTTAATCACGGCACCTATCATAACTACACCTAACTAGATTGAACCTTTTGAGATGATGTGCGATTTAAGTGACTATGCATTTAGAGCAGTCCTTGGGCAGAGAAAGAACTACATATTTCATGTGGTCTACTAAACTAGTAAGACCTTGTATGGTTCTCAACTGAATTATAATACTACGAAGAAAGAACTGTTGGCTATTGTCTATGGTTTTGAGAAATTTCGATCTTATCTACTTGGGACTAAAGTGACAGTTTTCACTAATCACGCTGCAATATGTTATCTCGTCTCAAAGAAGGACTCGAAGCCTAGATTGATTAGATGGGTTCTTTTGCTTCAATAATTTGAATTAGAGATCAAGGACAGAAATGGGACAGAAAATCAAGTCGCTGATCATCTCTAGCGTTTAGAAAACCCTAATGCTACTTCACTGGACAAAACATTGATAAATGAGTCTTTTCCCGATGAGCAGCTGTTTGGAGTGCAAGAGGAAGAACCGTGGTTTACAGATATTGTGAACTACCTTGTGAGTAACATCATGCCTCCTGACTTATCATATGCTCAAAGGAAGAAGTTTCTACATGAAGTGAAGTGGTATATGTGGGATGAGCCGTTTGTTTTTCGACAAGGAGTTGGCCAAATCATCAGGAGATGTATTCCTTACAGCGAAACGGGGGGATCTTGCGAGATTGCCACTCAACGGCTTATGGAGGACAGTATGGTGGCAAAAAGACAACAACTCGTATTCTTCAAGCAGGTTTTTTTTGGCCAACCTTGTTTAAAAATTCTCATCAGTTTGTTTTAAAATGTGATCGATGTCAACGTGTGGGTAATATGTTTAAGAGGGATGGGATATCTCTTAATGTGCTTCTCGAGGTTGAAGTCTTTGATGTTTGGGAAATTAACTTCATGGGGCCATTTGTCTCATCTTGTAACAATCAGTATATCTTGTTGGCAGTCGATTTGTGTCGAAATGGGTTGAAGTTAATGCGTTTCCAATGAACAATGTGAAGGTGGTGCTTAATTTTCTTCAGAGGAAGATATTCACAAGGTTTGGAACTCCAAGAGTCATAATCAGTGATGAGGGGTCATATTTTTGCAACCGCAAGTTCAATGCTATGATGCAAAGATATAATGTGAATCATCACATTGCTACGGCTTATCATCCTCAGAAAAATGGTCGAGCTAAGGTGTCTAACAGAGAGATCAAGTGCATCTTAGAGAAAGTTGTGTGTCCATCGAGGAAAGATTGGTATTTGAAGCTTGATGAAGCTGTTTGGGCTTATAGAACATCATACAAGACTCCATTGGGAATGTCGCCGTTTCATTTGGTTTATGGTAAGGGGTGTCATTTGTCGGTGGAGCTCGAGCATAAGGCGTATTGGGCTTTGAAGAAATTGAATCTTGACTTGAATGCAGCTCGAAAGAAGCGGATGCTTCAATTGAATAAACTCGACGAGTTTCAACTTCAAGCTTATGAGAATAATAAAATGTATAAGGAGAAAGTCAAGAGGTGGCATGATAGGGGACTAGTGCTCAAATCATTTGTGCCGGGATAACAAGTTCTTTTTTTTAACTCTCGTCTCCGTCTTTTTCCTGGAAAGTTGAAGTCAAGGTGGTCAGGTCCCTTCATAATCAAAACTGTGTTCCCACATGGAGCGGTAGAAATTTTTTAGAATGATCCGGGCCAGGCATTCAAGGTAAATGGTCAGAGGTTGAAGCATTACTATGGTGACACGGAAAACCGCGAGGTGGTTAGTGCCGTTTTATTATCCATTTGATCTCAAGTTTCTACGTCGAACTAACGATGTAAAACAAGAACTTCTTGGGAGGCAACCCAAGTTTGTTGTACATTAGTAGGTAGAGAAAGCAAGAAGAAAGGAAAAAATTGCAAAAAAATCAGTAAAAGAAAAAAATTCAGGGCCAACTTCAGTAGCCAAGCGCGCCCGCGGTGATCTAGCGCGCGCCCGCGCTGTTTTTCCAGAAGGTAAGCGTGCCCGCTCTGTCCTACCGCGCGCCCGCGCCGGGGTCCCGACTCAGAAAAAATAAAAACAGCAATTTTGAAGAGAAAAACGGGATTTTTGCTACAAAATCAATTTCAAACTGAATTTTACTCTTCCATATTCCAAATTTCCCTCTCCAAATCAAACCCATTATTGCCACAATTCCCATAATCAATTCCCACTTCTATTTCATATCTAATTCTTTTCTCCGCCTATAAATACACACACTTATAAACAAACTTCTCCACCATATCACAAATTCTCAAACACAAAAATCTCTCAAACACTTAGCTTTTATTCTCTCTTATTCAATCCCAATGGCACCTAAGAGACAAAGAACTCAAGTAGGCAGCAACACCATCGATTCTTCATCTGTGGGTGGTGTGAGGCCAAGGTTTTCTACTCCTGAGGCTGAAGAAGAGTACACAAGGCTTCTACCAAAGCCTATTGCGAAGGATCGAGGTTTTCTGCCATCGAGGAAGGATGGTCAGTTGTTAGAGATGATTCTGGAGATGGGCTGGGATCCTTTTTATGAGGCTCCCGCTGCTGTGCCCATGAGTGTGGTGCGAGAGTTCTATGCTAATACGAAGATGGAGAAGAATGGTTTCACGGTGGTCAGGGGAATGACTGTGGAGTATAGTGCGGATGCAATTAGGAGGATGATTGAGTAGTCCGCGAGGAAGCCTGGTCAGGATACTTGGAATGATAAGACTCTAGAGGACTTTAATCTGGATCTGATCGTTGCTACTCTTTGTGTGCCTGAGAATCACTGAAAGTTCAAGAAGGGCACAACTCACTACTCCACGTTCCTTGCGTCATGCATGAACAGGTTTGCACGGGCTTGGAACTTATTTATTTGTGTTAACATCATGCCATCATCGCATGTGCATGAGATTATTGTGGAGCGTGCTCATCTGCTTTGGGGTATTCTTCAGGGCGAATATATTGATTTGGGGATGGTTATATATCAGGGGATTTTGAGATTTTTGAGAGGAGGTACTATGGGTTCAATATCCTATGCGTTCGTTATAACAAAGTTGTGCATGGCAGTTGGTGTTCATTGTCCCGCACATGAGCAGCTTCAGCTTCCTAATGCTCCTATCGACAATTCTACGCTGTTGAACATGACTGAGTGGTATGGTGGCAAGTCCGATCCTAAGGGGCTTGATTACTCATATGATCATCTGCCAGGAGGACGTCCAGCTCCTCAGTCATATGCTGGTGGTACATAGCAGGCTAGCAAGGCGGCTTGGAGAGCTGAGTTGGGTGTAGAAGCTGGTCCATCGCAGCAGCAACAGGAGGAAGCAGGGGCAGAGGTTGAAGCTAGTTTGAGTACGACCCAGTATAGGCGTCTAGAATGGAAGATTGATGCCATGCACAATATCTATAGTCGGTTTGCACGTGATCTCACCCAGGCACTTGGGACAGCTTTCAGAGCCACAGGTATTGACATCCAGTGGCCAGTATTTGGTGAGGACTCTGTGTATCCACCTCCAGACACGCCTGATACTCCACCCATTGAGGGTGATGATCCTGATTCGGAGTAGGTATGCCTGATTCCTTACTATTACCTTCACGGAGGACAGTGAATATTTTAAGTTTGGGGTAGTAGTTGAAGGAATATATTTTGTGTGAGTCGCATATAGTTTGCATATTCATGATAGTTTAGTGCATGTAGTTGCATATTTTTCCATATAGTAGTTTTTTATTTTTTTTATTTTTATGATAGTTTGTTCATGTAGTTTCATGCATTTACATAATAACATGATCCCTTAGATAATTTTTCCAGTTGATTTATGATATTGATGCTAGTGTAGTGATGTCGTATTTAGTGATGTTAAGTCTTATTGAATTGATTTACATGCTAGAGACAATTATATTTCACTAAGTCTTATAGGTTGCTAAAGTACTAGATCATGGTCATGGTTTGTTTGTTTGTCAAGGTTTAATTGCTTGTTTATATTTAGAATTTAGGATATTCTCTTAATAATAAAAGACATGGATATTTAAAAATTGGAGAAATTTAGATTTCATTGCTAGTTGTGTTGGCTAGGTGTCAAATGGCTAGTTCCGGCTCATATTTATATGAGTAGTCTAGGGTTGGATGAGATGGAGCGAAACACACTCATTCAGAAATTGTTGAAAAAAAGAAAGAAAAAGAAAAAAATGTATGTGTTTTATGTATAATTGATCACGAGTGGGCTCTTTAGTACTCGAGTTATTAAGTTCTTAGGGGACTTTGTGCCTAGTGACCTAAGGCTTTTATAGTCTGGGATCCGCTAACCTAACGCTCGCTACATGGGTACTATTGTATAAGTCTTTTGTGGACCTCACTCATTGCACGATCAAATAAGCATAGTTTTGTTATTTTGTTGAGAATAAAAGCGTGAATCCATGTAAAACTCCGACATAAGAATTGAAGTGTTAAAAGTTATTTTGAGTCTAGTTTTTATTCTATTTATAACCTTGCGATTGCCTTAATGGATAGTGAGTCATGATTATTGATCTAGTTGCGATAGTATGTCTGTAAGCAGTTGCATACACGCACGTCTCTGGTTTGTAGAGTGATTTGTGAGGTTTGATTGATCTTTATGCGAGTAACTGCATTTTTTGAGATGTTGCTTGTTGATTGGTTTAGTTATTCTATTAGGGATCGTTGCATTCATTTAGTTGCATTCATGCATTTTTATTTCTTGTTCTTTGAGTCTGTTTATGCTTGAGGACAAGCATCAATTCAAATTTGAGGGTATGTTAAGTGGCATTTATGACACTTTATTACGCTCACTAAAGATTTGAATTGGTGTAAATGTACTCAAGTTTTTGGCGTTTTAATGTGTTTTTTAGTGTTTTTGCATTTTCGGGCATTATCTAGGTAATCAGGTGAATTAACATTATTTTGGTGCTAATTTGGTGTTAAGGTGGTGTTGGAATAAAAGCTCATTGGAAGCCGGCTCAAATCAGCAAGAAAATGAAGAAATCAGAAGTTGATCCAGGGAGTCAGCGCGGCCGCGCTGTGATAGCGCGCGGCCGCACCCAAAGTCCAGAAACTCAGCACGCCCGCGTTGGTCAAGCGCGCGGCCGCGCCAGGTCTAATTCAAAGAATCCTGTTTCTACTCTGATTTTGATCCAGAAGACTTCTAATCTGCATGGGGTTGCTATATATACATAATTAAGTTCATTTTTCAGAAGAGACACAACATAGCACAAGGAGAAGGTGTAAAGAAGACCGTTTTAGCATAATTCAACCAAGGCGAAGAAGACCTAGTTTTAACTTGTGATTCTTTGTTTAAGTTGTAACATTGGATGCTAGTTTTCTTATTCTTGAACCTGTACTCTTGTGTTATACTTTGTTTATTATTCGTTTATAAAGACTAAGTTTATTATACAATGCTTTTATCGGAACCCACGTTGATGATGAGTCCGATTATGGGCTAATCGTTATCGTAGGGTTCTAGCAGATTTATTTATGGATTTCTTAGTTAATTTGTTTCGATGCCTTAGTGTGTGGTGATTGTATGATAACCTAGTATTGGTTGTGCTTATTTGTCTTATGAGCGTCGTGAACTTATAAGATAGTGTGTTAATTCTTAATGAAGCGAAAGTGAATTTAAGGGTTTAGAACTTGCCATGCTAGCCATAGGTTCATGTGTTATTATTATGCATGATTCATAGGAAATTTTAACCATCTTACTTGCCCTATGTAATCATGATAGATAACTTGCACATTAAACAGTTATGTTGTCAAATTCTATAGACATACAGGGTCTCAATATTATTGGTGTCTATTCAGCTTCTATCTATTTTTTGGATGTCTGGTAGTATGGTATTCATACAACGAAAGTTGGTATTTATCAGTTTCGTGGTATCTGATTAGTGTCAACACCATTACATGTTAAGGTTAAAAACAAAAATACTATTGAATGAAGTATTTAATGAAGTTAGAATCACATGTTTGTTATATATATTAATTCAACCATTCTCATTCCATTATTTATAATTATTAGTTTAATTCTTAGTTATAAAACAAACTCAATTTGTTATTCATCTTAGCATTGAATAATAGCCATATCATTGTTGCATATGCATAAATTACAAAGTTAACCTAACCAGTCTTTGTGCAAACGAATCTGATTTATATCTTATACTACTTGCGATCACATGTACTTGCGTGAATTTTTGTTACATATTGAATTCTCAATGATCGAAAGAAGCTCAGGATCTGGTTGTTCGGGTGGCATCAGTATCTGATATATCATCAGGATTTGATACATCATCAGTATTTGTATGACATCAGTATTTGAAGCCAGTCTGCTTAAAGGATTTGTTCTGTTACTTGTAATGTGGAACAGATATCTTTTACGTCTGAGTTATAGGACTTTATCTATTCAGTTAAAGATATGTATCAGTTTCAGTTAGCTTTTCATAATGCATATCTTAGATTGATTTATTATAGCTGTGTAGTATATAAACACAGTTTAGGTCATCACTTAGGGTATCGATTTCGAGTATCATTCGACCTAGCAGCTCTCAAGAACATCAGTATTTCTTGAGAGGATTTTGTAACAGTTTTTATCAGAAATATAAAAAGCTGTTATATTTTATTACTTTTTCGAAATATTTATACAATTGTATCCAACCCCCCTTCAATAATTGTATCTTTACTGGGCAACAATTTGTATCAGAACTCACTAATAAATTTACAATCAGAAATGATCTAAACATGTCTCTGAACAAGTATGAAAGCATTAAAATTCCCATTCTGAAAAAGGCGGAATATCCAACATGGAAGGTAAAGATGCTCATGCACCTGGAAGCTACAGATCCAGATTATCTCGACATAATCGATGATCGACCCTTCATGCCAACAAAATTGGTGCCTGCAACTCCCACTGTTGCTGAACATTATCAGCTGAAGGAGAAGACTGAGTGGACACCAGAAGAGAAAGTAGTTGTGCTGAAAAATGCAAAGGTAAGAAACATTTTGCATAACAGTCTTGATTCGGTGATGTCAAATAAGGTTATAGCCTACATGACTGCCAAAGAGATCTGGGATGCTCTTGAAACTCAATGTCAAGGAACCATGGCCATCAAGAAGAATGGAAGGGTTGTTCTGATTGAAGAATATAAACACTTTGAGGCCAAGCCTGATGAAAGTCTCACTAACATCTATGACAGATTTCTGACCCTGCTCAACAATCTGTCTTTGGTGGGAAAGGTATATGATCGAGAGGATTCAAACACCAAGTTTTTGAGAGCTTTGAGTGAATAATGGGAGACTCAGACTTCAATCATACGACATCAGTATGATCTGGAAGTAATTATTCTGGATGAAGTCTGTAACACCCCCAAATCCGGGTGGTCACGAGTTCCATTTCCCTTAATAACACCCAATCTTAATAAACAATCAACTACTCCGTACTGTGACCCCACAATAAACACACACACCACAAGTTATAGTCTCAGAGATGAATATCCAAAAATAACACGAGTCATTTTATTCCATAATTATATGCCATTACACCATAAAAGGGTTTCTGAATAAATTTACATTTCTTTGCCATTATTACAATTCATAAAGATACATAAGTCTGGTACATCAAAAGTTGAAAGCCTAGCCTATTGGTAGTTCCTACCTCAGCTACAGCGACATCAACGCCTATAGGAAACTGCGGAACGTTTCCTATCCGCTCGCGAATTGGGAGCTTGGTCATGTTCATCTTGTCCATCTGATGTTGTGTGATGAAAGAAGAAAGCAAGGGTGAGCAACAAGCCCACCGAAATAGTATGTATAGTAATTTACAATATATGAGCATTCTCATCGTACTCAAGAAAGTCTTGGTTAAGAAGAAATGAACCAAGTTGATATCTTAACGCGACCAAGTCGCAAAATATTCAGTATATACATATATACTTTTCAAAATCTTTGAAATACTCTGCCAGGCATAATATACACAGAGTTCTAGTTTATAAATGTATAAAAATATCGTTGCAAGGTGATCTCATATATCTAACCTTGTCTCAACATTTTTCTGAAAACCTTTGTCATTCATAAGATAATCATTAACTAGATATAAGTTGAAAAGATGAAGTTACAAGATACTCCAATATACTTATATCTTTTCCGAATACTACTTGAACTACCACCATTCAAGTTATAATTAGTTCATCCCATAGATGAAGCTACACGACCAAAACTTATAGAATTAATCTTTGAAATATCATCAAAATGAAATGAAGTTACGAGATACTTCATTTGATGAAAACATCATTTTAAAAACTCGACCCTGCCAACACTTAACAATCGCCCAGCCGTAGCCTTTCTATCGAAGTGCTCTGGGTAGTGTTGCAGAAATATCCAATTGGATGATGAACTCATTACGGGATTTTGCCGCGCCAGGAAGACCACTCACGATGATCAGTCGCAGTAGTGCAACCCCACCATTTTCTACATGTAGAGGAGAACCTGTCGGATTTACTTGTCAACCGAACACTGGACTCCAAAGGAATGAACCTTAGCGGAACTTCCAGGCCATTTGGGCCAATAAATAAGGCTGGGTCGGCGCCACTCGACCACTTACGCCACTCCTAGTTCAGATGAAATCCATGACTCTGAAACGTAAAGCTCGTCTCCCCTTTCCCCAAGTAGGAACTTGTTGATACGACTCCACCAAGAAGTCGCATCTAGTTGGAAAGAAAAACTCACCGATATTTCCCAGGCGATGCCTGTTAATGGATTAACTTATTCCAAGAATTTTACTTCCCGAGTGTTGGGTAAGTAATCAAAAACTCTTTTATCAAAATAGCAACCTTGTTGCGAATATAAAAAAAATACATCACGGAGCCGGATCCCTCAGATTTTTGAGCGAGTATTTAAATCCCCTTCAAACGGAAGATCATAAATTTGAAAACGAGTTTCGGGATCCGCTCTAACTTTTAAATCATTTTGAAGACTCGAAAATATTTTTAAGAATGTTTGGAGTAATGTTGATTTAATAAAATAAATCAGTCCCGATATATTAGAAAATATCTGAATATTATTATTTAAATAATATTCCCATAAGGATAATCCTTATAAAAATAATCGAAGTAGAAGTTTTAAAACTCATACTTGAAATTATTAATAAATAACCAAAGATATACTTATACGAAAGTACGATCTTTATTTGAATAATCAAAAATAAGTTTGATTATCGAAACATTATTCTTTAATAAAATAAAGAATATTATTTAATAAATAAGCGAAGTCATAAGTCCTCAAATGAATATTCAAAATAATATTCATTAAATAAAATAAACGAAGTCTTAAGTCCTCAAATGAATATTCAAAATAATATTCATTAAATAAACTAAACGGAGTCATAAGTCCTCGAATTAATATTCAAAATAATATTCATTAAATAAAATAAAGTTATCGAATAAACCTTATTCGATTAATAGTTTTGAAAACTATATCTATATATCTATAAATATATATATATATATTATACTCGGGAACATCGACTCCCAGTTTAGAAATATGTTCACCTTTGGGTCCCCTATACTAAGGGTATACGCAATTACTGCTTATCTCTAGCATAGGTATTATGCAACGATAAGCATTGAAATCAACAGATAGATATCAAGATTACGAAATAGACATGCATATATCCCATATCAGCATGCTCCAATATATCGCAAGATTTTCAAATTAACCATCATGCATCTATCACAAGATAATGCATACACATATACACATCACAACAACAGTATAACAGGTAGAAAACTTGCCTGAGCGACTGGGGGTGGTGGTAAAAGGTCTGGGACGAGCCTGGTAACCTATAAACAACATATAAGTTGGAATTAAACCAAAGTCGCGTAAGAATCTACACTTTAACCAACTAGACTCTAACGCTCGATTTTGCGCTTAACGATTCACTTAAGTCGCTCGAGACCCTCGGCTCCACCATTTTTAATAAATTAACCATTACGAATTTTAAGGCAATTCTTTCGCAAGTACTTTACCAACTTCCTAATCCATATTACGTAATTGTTTCGTAATCCAATTTGTCTTTTAGGGGCCTTAACCAAGGTTTCAAAGCAAGGTGAGGGATAATGGTTCATTTGCGAAACGCCCTTACTTAAAACGGTCGTTTCTCTTAAACCGTACATCGGATTCAAGCGAACCACATATCAAAACGAAGCTCGTAACATGAACTATCTAATCATGGCAATGGTCAGTTCATGTCAGTGAGTGTTCTGGTGCAAAATTTAAGCACAAAACAGTCTAAGGTAAATCGGGCATTACGACGACTATGTTTACGCGATTACCAAAGTTTAAACTACTCCAATCAACCACAAATCAACCACAAATCAACCCATAACCACCAATACCACCAAACTTCATCCAAACCTTACTAACTCAGTCCATAACCTCATGATTTTTCCAACTTATTCAATCTCAAACAAGAGCTACTAACTGTACTTAAGGTTCATCAACCAACAACCAAGATTTATAACCCAAAATCATTATAATTCTAACCAAACTCTAAACATACAAGAATCATGCTCTCATGAACTATAACAAACAAAACCAAACCTAATACTCAAAGTAAAGCTAGGGTTTGGAGGTGTTATACCTTCCTTGGAGTGATTAGAGTAGCTAGGACGTCTTAGGGAGACTCCTACAAGCGTGATCTTTCCAAAGAAATCAAGAACACAAAGTTAGGTTTTGAAGTTTCTAAAAGTCAGATTGAAAGAACTGTCAAAACGAGGGTCTTACCATGCTTATTTGGACGAGACTTGTGAACAAGAGTTGTAGGCCATCTCAATACATTTCCAAAGAGCTATAGAACATACTATTTGAGTGAGTATTGAAGGAGATATGGTAGTTTGAAGTTGCTGCTCTGGTTTTGGCCGAGAGCTTTTGTTCTTGGAAAGCAAAAGTGAACTTCTAATTTGTGTTTTGTACTTTTGATTTGTTTTTCTTGGTTGTTTCCTTTTGTTTTGCTTAATTACCTTTTAACCATGGTAAAATTTGTGTGGCTTGTAATCAACCAACAATCCCTCCATTTGTCATGCTTTTATCACCATGTCTATGTCATCCATTTGCCACATGTCTCTTCCTTGTGGTTTGATGATGTCACAATCCTTGGTTTCTTGTACAAGCTTGTCTCTTGGTCACTTATTTGTTTTACGGTTCGCTTAACTTTCGTTCTCGTTTATCGTTTGAGAGATCATACCCGGGATCTTATAACTTGGGTTCCCCTAAACCCTTTTTAATAATTTATATTCCTTTTATGATCCTCTCTTATAATCCTTGAATATAAATCCTTTTAATCATGTCACCTTATACCCAATTCTTTCGGTATCTGGTGGATTTTTGGGAAAAATCAAAGTGTTCGAATTTGGATTCTGACGATCTTTACATACACTTATTTACTTTATGGAGTACTAATACGATCTTAGAATTTCTATAACAGTACTCCTATATAGCGTGTTCTGATAATTTTCCTTAATCAGCATCATCAGCAAAAGTTACTATTCATCCGTGTTCAAAAAAAAATTTCCAAAAATTGGGGTTATTACAGTCTCCCCTCCTTAAAAGGATTCCGTCCCGGAATCAGATAGAAAATGAATAGGGATGCTCTCTTAGCATTGCACTTTCTAAGTCTCATGTAAATTTTCCCATATTGTGGTTCTACCACCAAACTCTGTCTAGTTTGATAACCCTTCTCCTAAGCACTTGTTCCTTTTCGATCTATAACCCTTTCTGCTTGCTCCATATAGGTTACGTCTGGTTGCATGCCTATGCGCTCATATGCCCCTATTTGTCTGGCATCCGAATTATACTTCCTTAACATTGATACGTGGAACACGTTATGAACTTGCTACATGTTCGGGGGTAGGGATAGCTCATATGCTAACTTCCCAATACGTCTTAATATATCCAAGGGTCCAACAATTCGTGGGCTTAGCTTTCCTTTCTTTCCGAACCTCATCCATCCTTTCCAAGGGAATACCTATAACAGCACTAGGTCCCCTACTTCCTATTCTTTGTCCTTTCATGTCAAATCAATATACTTCTTATGTCCATCTTGGGCTACTACCAGCCGTCCTCTGATTAGATCTATTATATCCTTGATCCTTTGGATTACTGCGGGTCCAAGCATCTTGCGCTCTACAATCTTCATCCTAACATAAGAGAGATCGACATATTCTTCCCTCAAGGTTCTCATAAGGCGACATCTCGATAATGACATATGATCTATTGTCGTAAAAAAACTCAATCCGCGATAAATGATCATTCAAAATTCTTTCAAGTCTATTACACAGACTCTCATAATAGCTTCTAGCACTATAGCTTTTGCTTCTCAATACTCCTTCTTTTCTTGTTCGTAGTCATTAATATCTTCCGTGCATAATACTATACTGGTTACACTTTTGCTCGTTAGTATTCTATAACCTTTTAATAACCGTGTCAACCTTAGTATCATGAACGCGTTAGATTCGGAATACCATCGTACTGATACTACTTCCTTTAGCTGCTTCCATCTTCGAAAGCTTGATCTCTCGTATAGAAGTAAAAGATTTTATTGAGAGATCACTATGATCATGAACACTTGTTATATTGCATAGTTAGTACAGAAGGTGGCCAGCCTTTAGTACTTGACAAATAATTAAACAATATGTGGTATCCTACTAGGCTTCTATCACACAGATAGATAGTCATTCGGCAATACCTCCCCTTCTGGAAGGGTTGTTCTTCTCAGCTTATACAAAATGAAAAGGAGAGAAAATAACGAATTGAAGAGAATTGTATATGAAAAAATACTGCAACAAATATCTGGCTTGGAATCTACCTCTGAACTATAGAGGTTTTTCATAGGAGAACAAAACATATGTGTATATATATTTATCAACATCAAGTATTATAGCATCGCATTTAACGTACCAGAATATTTACTATTCCTTCCATCATTCCATGGATCCATGCTCTTGCTCGAGCTCATAAACACTCACTTTTGAAACTTCCTCGACATCGAAACTCGAATAAGGGATTTCATTTTAGACATCATTGTTACTAGAATTCTATGCTTGCACTGCAACCTTCCTCGTATAGTAATACGACTCTCTATTCATAAGAGGGAATAAATATATAATATGTAAATACTCCACTAGGTAGTCTATCAATGATAACTTATATATCAACACGACCCCATTAGGGGTACTCAATCTCAACATCCATTCCAATACAACTCTCACGGCTGTAATCGGCTCATTACTCGCAGAATCATTGTTGCAATACTATGGTCCACCACTGACCTACTGTAGTCATTCATTTTCTATGAAATCTTAATAGCTAACCATACGGAGTCCATACATGTCGTATCGAATTCTTCCAAGGAGGAAACATAATCACCATTCCATGATTCATGAAGAACACTCCTGAACTTGGTGTACATATGACATCAAGCAGATAAAATTGCAGAAGAGTTTCAATAAAAGCAACGATAGCAGGCTAATACCATTATTAACCATATTTCTTTATTGGGAGACATGAAGCTCAAAGGTTCATTTAGTCCTTTCGTAACATGCTCCTGGCTTATCTCAAGATAGGACCTTCTAAGATAGAAAGCCCGCTCACAGCGATTACATGAATTAAATCTTTACCAAACTACTATTACGGTTGAGTACCGCGCAGTCATCAGAAGGAATGTGAATCTTTCACACCATAATACAAGCTTCACGGAATTAACCATTATCACTGTATTCCTTTGGCACGAGCGCCGATAATTGTCCTCTTACACTTAAAGTGTTGGCCACCTCTTTGGCCTTTCCTGATAGTAAAATTTCCTTACAATCAATGTCATTTTAACCACCTCCAACTAAATTTTCTACCTCATTTCAATCACTGCTTATGTGAAAATGCTTCTATTAAGTCCTGGTGAGAAAAAAAATTACCATTTTTCCATAAGTCATTGCCTTAGTCTTTAGATGTGAACATTGCCATGACTGACTCTCGATCATACTTAGGACGTCTCTTATCTTAGGTCCTTCTTGTTTTCCCCAATCTCGACCCTCATTGGATCGATCTATACTTTCTTCTGGTTCAACACGTGCCCCACCTGGCATTATTATAATTACGTCATATTTCCTTCATCAAAATTTCTATTCTTGAGAACTTTGAATATAACCTTTCTTCTTATAAAACCTCTAAGGTTATCCTTAAATCCTTCATCAGGTACACCCTAGGCACAAGGCATATCAAGATACCATTTACTAATACCAGAATCATTGTCTATAGAGTTCTGAAAACTTTCTCCACTGATCTTTAAAGATTGTTGTTGCCTTAATCCTTCATTCCATATTATCAAAACTCATACTGTCCCTATTAAGGGTGAAATGCCAACCTTTATGCATTCCCCTGGGGTTCATCTCAAGTTATCAAAGTTATATCCTTAATTCCACCTTTAAAGAGGTACTTGCATCCTTTCATGGATAAATCAAGTCATATATCCTTGATAGATTATCTTATTCAATCATTCCCACCCAGATAGTCTATACCAATTTCACAATAGCATCCTTATTCAAACTGAGGTCAACACATATGGCCTTCAAAAGATAACAATGGTTACCCGCTTTTCTTTCCTAATTTGGTAATGACAACAGGGATGTCCTGGAAGATATTGGTCGTGTTCAACGTGAACTTCTTCTTAATAAATCCTTATTTACTTTTGTTATTTATCTCAACAGTCATCTCAATGTTGGGATATCTTTCATACCTGGTGTCTCCCTTTCTAGGTATTATGCCCCCGGTCTTACACTTCACATTCTTGAAGGTCACTTCCTTCATCCAATTTTCCTAATTTTTTACTTTCTTGTCTTCTCAGTCTATCCGCGTCTCATTGTTTATCCTTCAAACTATCTCAAGGTTTCCTCGAATTCTCCCAACTTAAAAGGGTACAATATATATATATATATCTCTTATGCCTTCAACCATCAACTTTAACTCATGGTGAATCACCCTTATCCTGATGATTACATACATTTCTATTTCTATTGTTATGAGTCTTTAGGGTTTCCTCATACCTAACTCCCTTATCACTTCTCAACTCTATTTCCTTTATATCCCTTTATACTCCTTCCCTTTTCAGTCTTTTATTTTCGTTTCTATTACAACCATTACATGAACCAAAACAAAATAAGCATTGATTTCAAACATCCCGTCATTCTGGATTCGTGTCCTCAAAACGAATCTTGACAACTTTTACAACTTAGATTCATAATTCATCATACTCGTCCGCTTTTGTTCTGGCTCTAAAGCTTTTACACTACCTCCATAACCTTGGGAAGTACTTTCCCGAAAAAAATTGTCTGAACTTTAATTAGTTTATCATAACCTCTGGCTCCGTGCCTTTCTTGGCCTTTCACCAACGGGTGGCCTCTCTCTTAGGAGGGTAAGTGACAAAAAAATAGTCTTTTGTGCTTCGTCAATCATTTAGAATCTCAAATGATTCATACATTTCCTTTAGCTAGGCTCTTGCCTCAACTGGGTCAACCTGTTCCTTGGAACTCTGAGAGCTTAGCGACTTAAAGGTCATGAAAGGATTTCCAACCGCATTGTCTCCTCAAGGTGGTGGTTGGGGATAATAGTCTAAGTTCTGTCTAGAAAGGTCCATAAATTATCGTATAGGAGTACCGTCTCAGGTCTCCTTTCCTTACTCGACTTTTGTTTCCTTAGTCTGAACATTCCCTCCTCCTCCCCATAATCGGGGTCATCCTACATATTTTAAATCCTCGTTTTCCACTTCATTATGTTCTATCTTGATGGCGACCTCCCTGACTATCACGTTCAGGGTTTGCTCTAAATCTTATTCCTCAAACTAGCTTTCATCTAAGAACTCATATTTAAGCTCTTGAACATTTGGAACCCAAATTCTGTAGGAATACCTCATTATTCCCTTATCATCTTTCTCGATATTAATTTTTTTATATATTTGTTGGCTCTCTGCCTTCATTCATCACTTTTTCTGGCACAATATGTTCTTTTCCAATAATTCAGGCTGTATTGCAATCTCAAACAGCTTTTCGGTACCGGCTCCGGTTACCTTCACTTCTATTTCCATTTTCTCAAAAGCCTTATAAACTCTCCCAAAGACATTATCATCTTGAGTCTCTCCTTTTTACTTAGGGCATCAGCCACCACATTGGCTTTCCCCGAATGATAAAGAATCTCCCAATCATAATTCTTGATTAGCTTTAACCGCCTCCTCTAGCATATGTTGAGCTCTTTCTACGTAAAAATGTATTAGAGCTCCTATGGTTTGTGTAAATCTTGCACTTCTCTCCATACAAGTAGTGCCTCTAATCTTTAGGGAAAAACTATTGCCACAAGCCTAAGCTCATGGGTGAGGATATCGAATTTTATATTCCCTTAATTGTCTTGACGCGTACGCGATTACCTTGTTGTGCTGTATAAGAAGCACCCTAATTCCTTATGCGAAGCATCACTACACATCACAAAATCTCATTTTCCATCCAGCAACGCCATCATAGGGGCCGTCACCAATCTTTGCTTCAGTTCTTGAAAGTTCTCGTATTTCTCTGTCCATTCGAACTTCTCAGTCTTACGAGTAAGCGCGTTAAAGGGGCTACTATTTTACAAACTTGAACGAACCTCCGGTAGTAACCGGCCAATCCTACCTCTGATAGTCGCCCTAACCATAGTCATCAATTCCTCAGTGGTCCTTTATTCATTCTTGTCAGGATCCTCCACGAGATTCTTCTCAGCAACAATCCCTTCTAGGACAACATCCTCAACCGCTACATCCTCAATATGAACATCATCCGGTCCCGCGTTAGGACGCTCTATCCAATCCATAATCTGATCTCCAATAAGTAATAAAACATCATCGCATTGTTGTTCCTCAACCTCAGGGTTCGGAGTCCCGCTACCATACACGATAACGAACTACGCTTCTATCACGATATTTATAAGGGTTCCCATAAGGGTTTTAACTGTCAGTACTACGTTAGGTAGTCCGACTATGAACTTGGCAAGAGTTCTTATTATCTTAGTGAACTTATTACTTTAACGTCATATCATCTCTGAGGTTTATAACGCTTAGCTCTGATACCATTTCTGTAACACCCCCAAATCCGGGGTCGGGGATGTTACACCCGGCATTTCTGTGTAATATTAATTATAAATTTGGTGTAATTATAAAGCCGAATGCAAATATATTCAACTATTGTATGCTTCTGTGAATGAAAATTTCTGCGTCTTAAATTTTCATTATGTGGTATATGAATTTTCAAAGCAAAAAAAAAATTATTTCTTTCTTTCATTTTTGATTTATAAGGAATATTTTTAAACCTTGAATAAATATCTTGTTAAAAGTTATTTGTTCACAAAATTCCAAAAGTAGTTTTATAAAATTTCTAAAAATCCAAGTTATTTTATGGTATAAATTTTATAATTTTTGAACTAGTATTTTATTTTATAAAAATAAATCTTTATAAATGTTAATTGTTATAATTAGCAAATTACATAGTTATCCTTGCATGTAAATCCCTTCTATACATTCCAAAAGGGCTAAAGAGTCAATAACCACCCCACTAACTCTTATTTCCTAGCCAAATACCTTCTTTACCCTTGCATGCAAATTGAACCAAGTTCAAGTGGAAGGCTAATCATGTCAATTCCTAATTCCACTCACATTTGGTAACACAAAAAAACCATAAAACTAGCAAAGACATGATCATTTTATACATCACTCACCACCACACTCATTCTTCTCTCCCTCCTCTCTCCCTCCTCTCGGCTTTTAGCCGAAACCCCCCCTACCCATTTTTTTTCTTCAATCCTCAACCAAGCTTCCACTCTTTATACAAGTAAATGTTACTTTCCCTTCCATGATCACTCATATTTCAAAGAGTTTTGATTAGAAAGTTTAAGTTTAAAGGTTGCATGTAAAGGTTTTAGTTGAAACTCAAAGTACAACCTTGATTCTTGTGAGTTTAGGGTTGTTTTTTAGAGGACTACAAGGAATGGAGAAGTGCCAAGTCTTGAGAGGGAAACTCTTGATGATTAAATGGCCATTCCCTTCCATTTCATTCGGCCATGACCATATGGGAGCCGAATGAATGGTACTTAAGACTATTCTTGTTGCTTAATTAAATTTTTGCATGTTTATATGATAATGGCTTGAATTTTATGGTGAAAATTTGATAAAACTCTTTGCATGCTAAGTGATCATCTAGGTATAGCTTATGCTAGGCTTGCATGTCAATTTTATGATAGAATATATGTAGAAAATATGTTGTTTTGGTTTGCAAAACTCGAAGACATGCATGCATGTGGATTTCTCTTGGAATGTCATAAGATTTTGATCATTTGGAAAGATTTTGTTAGTGAGCTTTAATCTCAGTAGAATTAAGGTGTTAATATTGATTAATGCTCCTTGATGCATGGTAATAATTCGTGGTTATCTTTCATAAAAATGCATATCTTGTTGTTTCAAAAGCATGAAGATTTGTGAGTTGTGAAATGTGGTTTCTTTTGTTTTGCCATAATTGTACCTTAGGTAAGGATGATCTCACCCAAGGTTATTTTGAGAATAAGGTAGTTAGTCCAGTAGATTACCATGTTTAAGTCTTGGTTTGAGTATTGAGTTGTTGGTAGTTGAGTTTGTCAAGTCAAAACCTTGGAGAAAGGAGAGTTATAGTTTCTGCAGAAAAATCAGTTTAGTACCCTGAGGTTTAGAGTGAGTTTTGACCATGTCATTGATGTGCACTTTGAGGCCCAAGCCACCAGAAGTTAGTATTGGGAGTATATAAAAGGTTTTAGGTGTTGGTTGGAGGTTTGCATGTCATTTGGTTAGGTGCACAAGTAGAATAACAAAATCTGTCCAGCAGGGGACAGTTTTGTTGCAACTTAGAAATAGGAAGATTTGACCATGTCATGGGTAGGCCCTCATTAGGCCCTATTGGGCCTTAGTTAGAGGGAGTGTCAGAGAAGTTTTTCCAACCATAGTTCATAAGATATGAGTTAGAACCATGTGTCACAAGTTAATTTAAGTCAGGGCGTTTTCTGCCCGGAAAAACAGGGGAACCTTGGACTTTTAGCTTAGGCCCAAGAAGGCCCAAGCCAGGCCCTTGAGCCACATCAAGTTTTTGAGATGCCCTTAGGTCAGGAGAGTCTTGCGTAAAAGTTTTGAAGGAAAACTTGTAGTTTAAGAGTGTCTAATGCACTCAAGAAACCATAGTTATCATTCTGAAATTTGCACCAGTGAGCACTTTCACTTATCACATAGTTTTAGAACACTTAGGAGTGAGTATTAGGTCGACCACCATAGTTGTAAGATAGTATAAGGTCATAAGAATAAAAGGCACAAGTGAGGGTCAATAGGTATTGGATAGTTTAGTAAAGGCACGTCAAGTTAGGAAGCCAAATTTAGAAGACTTTGTCTAGTTTAGCGACCAAGTGACTTAAGTTGTGAGTCGAGATCATCCAAGCCTAGTGTTGCATTATGGTGTATATGGAGTTATTTTGGTATTAATATATGATATGTGATTATGTGGCTATGTGTGTACAATTGTAATTTAAAAGTGAATATAAAATTAAGTGCATATAGGCCTAAGTGCCATCCGTGTTTAATTTCGGGTTGTAAATAGGTTAAGTTGGTAAGAATATATTATAATGAGGATTATTATTATTTATGTAGGATCTCGAGACAAGGGAAAACTTGCCATAAAGGTCGAGTGAAGCTCCAGTTGCTCCTACCAGTCAGACCAGACCAGCCTTTCTCAAGGCAAGTGATTCAACTTGACCTTCGTATTTACTGCTAATCATTCATACATTGCTACAACTATCCTGTGTCATTAGATATACTAAATCAAGTGTATCTTATGTTTATCTTTGAATTATATAGAGATTCCATGAACCCTCGAGTATGTATTGCAAGTAGTTCAGAAGTCTTTTCATGATAGTTGAAGGCCATGATATAATAAAGAGTTGTTATAATACTTGATTGATCCTCTTGATTAACATGCTAATGATTCCTAAGTATTAATATCTCATCTTGATACTTGAACCCCTATAGAACCTTACTTTGAATTCTGATAGTCAGATACTTACCAACGTGATTCCTCATTGATTCATACCCTCTTTCTTATCCTAAAGCTTGACAATTCTGATATGTCCTGAGTTAAAGATCATTCTTCATAACTTAACACCCTTAGTATTCATGAAGCTTACCTTCTTGATGATCCAGCATTTGAACCTTGATGAGAAACCATTGCTTAAAGCCCAATTTGGCATTATTTTTTTTTATATCCAATAGCCTCACTAAATCCCCATGTCTAAATCTTTGATATATGAAAACCATTTAGTTACTTTAATAGAGTATAGTTTTGTGAATCGTGGCCCTGAGATTTAGTACCATATTTCCCGTGTTTCGAGTTGATCTATAAACCCTTGATAAAAATGTTTACTGTAAAAAGAGATTTTGGTTATAATTCGGCATCAGTTTTGAAATAAATAAAATGTGGGTTTTTCAGTCCCAAAGGGGGATAAATGTTTTCTTTGAATGGTGGATCTGGACTGAGACGCGAGTCCTTTCCACACTTATATTAGGCTTAAAAGTTTCCTAGGGATTCCCATTAATGTTTTAGAACCCAGCGAGGTTCGGGATTACTTCGCGGCTGATCATCGGCTGTAATCCGTAGCGTCATAAAATGATTTTGATTAAGACATGATTTTGAAATTGTTTTGATACAAGCAAAATGATGCCATCACTCATAGTTTTATCCCTCGTTATCATTGGTTATGTCTTTCCATTGTCATTCTTTAATGTATTATCTCGATTTATGTTTTGTATCGTACTGTTAGCACTTGTTGAGCATTTGGCTCACTCCTTGCTTTACCCTGATATTACAGCTAGCAACTATGGTTAGATTTAAGCAGACTGCCCGTAAGATCTGTGATGCTGATGCTTATGTTCGAGCTCAGGTAGAATAAGAGATAGTAGTTTTGTGTGAGGAATCGCTATTTAAAATCAGTTGTAATAGATGGTAGTGTTGGGCTGTTCCAAACCCTAAACTGTAAGATCTTGAAGTTGGTTGTGTATACTTCTTTTTAAAATGTTGTAATAGTATTATATTTAATTTGCTGCTTAAGTTGGGGGCGTGATAGGGGATCCGAGTTATCACGAGTTCCATTTTCCTTAATAACACCCAATCTTAATAAACAATCAATTACTCCATACTGTGACCCCACAATAAACACACACACCACAAGTTATAGTCTCAGAGATGAATATCCAAAAATAATACGAGTCATTTTATTCCACAATTATATGCCATTACACCTTAAAAGGGTTTCTGAATAAATTTACATTTCTTTGCCATTATTACAATTCATAAAGATACATAAGTCTGGTACATCAAAAGTTGAAAGCCTAGCCTATTGGTAGTTCCTACCTCAGCTACAGCGATATCAACGCCTACAGGAAACTGCGGAACGTTTCCTATCCGCTCGCGAATTGGGAGCTTGGTCATGTTCATCTTGTCCATCTGATGTTGTGTGATGAAAGAAGAAAGCAAGGGTGAGCAACAAGCCCACCGAAATAGTATGTATAGTAATTTACAATATATGAGCATTCTCATCGTATTCAAGAAAGTCTTGGTTAAGAAGAAATGAACCAAGTTGATATTTTAACGCGACCAAGTCGCAAAATATTCAGTATATACATATATACTTTTCAAAATCTTTGAAATACTCTGCTAGGCATAATATACACAGAGTTCCAGTTTATGAATGTATAAAAATATCGTTGCAAGGTGATATCATATATCTAACCTTGTCTCAACATTTTTTTGAAAACCTTTGTCATTCATAAGATAATCATTAACTAGATATAAGTTGAAAAGATGAAGTTACAAGATACTCCAATATACTTATATCTTTTCCGAATACTACTTGAACTACCACCATTCAAGTTATAATTAGTTCATCCCATAGATGAAGCTACGCGACCAAAACTTGTATAGAATTAATCTTTGAAATATCATCAAAATGAAATGAAGTTACGAGATACTTCATTTGATGAAAACATCATTTTGAAAACTCGACCCTGCCAACACTTAACAATTGCCCAGCCGTAGCCTTTCTATCGAAGTGCTCTGGGTAGTGTTGCAGAAATATCCAATTGGATGATGAACTCATTACGGGAGTTTGCCGCGCCAGGAAGACCACTCACGATGATCAGTCGCAGTAGTGCAACCCCACCATTTTCTACATGTAGAGGAGAACCTCTCGGATTTACTTGTCAACCGAACACTGGACTCCAAAGGAATGGACCATCTTAGCGGAACTTCCAGGCCATTTGGGCCAATAAATAAGGCTGGGCCGGCGCCACTCGACCACTTACGCCACTCCTAGTTCAGATGAAATTCATGACTCTGAAACGTAAAGCTCGTCTCCCCTTTCCCCAAGTAGGAACTTGTTGATACGACTCTACCAAGAAGTCGCATCTAGCTGGAAAGAAAAATTCACCGATATTTCCCAGGCGATGCCTGTTAATGGATTAACTTATTCCAAGAATTTTACTTCCCGAGTGTTGGGTAAGTAATCAAAAACTCTTTTATCAAAACAACAACCTTGTTGCGAATATAAAAAAATACATCACGGAGCCGGATCCCTCAGATTTTTGAGCGAGTATTTAAATCCCCTTCGAACGGAAGATCATAAATTTGAAAACGAGTTTCAGGATCCGCTCTAACTTTTAAACCATTTTGAAGACTCGAAAATATTTTTAAGAATGTTTGGAGTAATGTTGATTTAATAAAATAAATCAGTCCCGATATATTAGAAAATATTTGAATATCATTATTTAAATAATATTCCCATAAGGATAATCCTTATAAAAATAATCGAAGTAGAAGTTTTAAAACTCATACTTGAAATGATTAATAAATAACCAAAGATATACTTATACGAAAGTACGATCTTTATTTGAATAATCGAAAATAAGTTTGATTATCGAAATATTATTCTTTAATAAAATAAAGAATATTATTTAATAAATAAGCGGAGTCATAAGTCCTCAAATGAATATTCAAAATAATATTCATTAAATACAATAAACGGAGTCTTAAGTCTTCGAATGAATATTCAAAATAATATTCATTAAATAAACTAAACGGAGTCATAAGTCCTCGAATGAATATTTAAAATAATATTCATTAAATAAAATAAAGTTATCGAATAAACCTTATTCGATTAATAGTTTTGAAAACTATATCTATATATCTATAAATATATATATATATATATTATACTCGGGAATATCGACTCCCGGTTTAGAAATATGTTCACCTTTGGGTCCCCTATACTAAGGGTATACGCAATTACTGCTTATCTCTAGCATAGGTATTATGCAACGATAAGCATTGGAATAAACAGATAGATATCAAGATTACGAAATAGACATGCATATATCCCATATCAGCATGCTCCAATATATCGCAAGATTTTCAAATTAACCATCATGCATCTATCACAAGATAATGCATATATATATATACACATCACAACAACAGTATAACGGGTAGAAAACTTGCCTGAGCGACTGGGGGTGGTGGTAAAAGGCCTGGGACGAGCCTGGTAACCTATAAATAACATATAAGTTGGAATTAAACCAAAGTCGCTTAAGAATCTACACTTTAACCAACTAGACTCTAACGCTCACTTTTGCGCTTAACGATTCACTTAAGTCGCTCGAGTACCCTCGGCTCCACCATTTTTAATAAATTAACCATTATGAATTTTAAGGCAATTCTTTCGTGAGTACTTTACCAACTTCCTAATCCATATTACGTAATTGTTTCGAAATCCAATTTGTCTTTTAGGGGCCTTAACCAAGGTTTCAAAGTAAGGCGAGGGGTAATGGTCCGTTCGCGAAACGCCGTTACTTAAAACGGTCGTTTCTCCTAAACCGTACATCGGATTCAAGCGAACCACATATCAAAACGAAGCTCGTAACATGAACTATCTAATAATGGCAATGCTCAGTTCATGTCAGTGAGTGTTCTGGTGCAAAAGTTAAGCACAAAACTGTCTAAGGTAAATCGGGCATTACGACTGCTATGTTTACGCGATTACCAAAGTTTAAACTACTCCAATCAACCACAAATCAACCTATAACCACCAATACCACCAAACTTCATCCAAACCTTACTAACGCAGTCCATAACCTCATGATTTTTCCAACTTATTCAATCTCAAACAAGAGCTACTAACTATACTTAAGGTTCATCAACCAACAACCAAGATTTATAACCCAAAATCATTATAATTCCAACCAAACTCTAAACATACAAGAATCATGCTCTCATGAACTATAACAAACAAAACCAAACCTAATACTCAAAGTAAAGCTAGGGTTTGGAGGTGTTATACCTTCCTTGTAGTGATTAGAGTAGCTAGGAAGTCTTAGGGAGACTCCTACAAGCTTGATCTTTCCAAAGAAATCAAGAACACAGAGTTAGGTTTTGAAGTTTCTAAAAGTCAGATTGAAAGAACTGTCAAAACGAGGGTCTTACCATGCTTATTTGGATGAGACTTGTGAACAAGAGTTGTAGGCCATCTCAATACATTTCCAAAGAGCTATAGAACATACTATTTGAGTGAGTATTGAAGGCGATATGGTAGTTTGAAGTTGATGCTCTGGTTTTGGCCGAGAGCTTTTGTTCTTGGAAAGCAAAAGTCAACTTCTAATTTGTGTTTTGTGTTTTTGATTTGTTTTGCTTGGTTGTTTCCTTTTGTTTTGCTTATTTACCTTTTAACCATGGTAAAATTTGTGTGGCTTGTAATCAACCAACAATCCCTCCATTTGTCATGCTTATGTCACCATGTTTATGTCATCCATTTGCCACATGTCTCTTCCTTATGGTTTGATGATGTCACAATCCTTGGTTTCTTGTACAAGCTTGTCTCTTGGTCACTTATTTGTTTTACGGTTCGCTTAACTTTCGTTCTCGTTTATCGTTTGAGAGATCATACCCGGGATCTTGTAACTTGGGTTCCCCTAAACCCTTTTTAATAATTTATATTCCTTTTATGATCCTCTCTTATAATCTTTGAATTTAAATCCTTTTAATCATGTTACCTTATACCCAATTCTTTCGGTATCTGGTGGATTTTTGGGAAAAATCAAAGTGTTCGAATTTGGATTCTGACGAATTTTACATACACTTATTTACTTTATGCAGTACTAATACGATCTTAGAATTTCCATAACAGTACTCCTATATAGCGTGTTCTGATAATTTTCCTTAATCAGCATCATCAGCAAAAGTTACTATTCATCCGTGTTCAAAAAAAAATTCCAAAAATTGGGGTTATTACAAAGTCTATGGCATGCTGATAACTCATGATTTAGAGGTTCAGCAAAGGAGAGAGAGGAAAAGCAACAAAGGGGAATTATGTTGCTTTGAAAGTAAATGATAAAGCTTCAAAAGAAAAGTTTGTTGGAGCTGTAAGAAAGAAGAACAATTTGCCAGAATCAGATACTGATGATTCATCATCAAAACCTGATGATGATACTGATTCTGAAACTGATGAGAACATGACAGATTTTGATGTCATGCAAATGGCCGCATTGCTGGTTAAGGGCATCAGGAGGATACAATTCAGGAAGTCTAAGAACAACAGAAGCTTCAGGAAGAAGTTCACTGGAGGTGAAAGGAAGTCAATTGGGAGAAAAGATGGAAAGGACTTTGGAGCTGGGAAGGTAGACAGGACAAAGATCAAGTGTTACAACTGTGACGAACCTGGTCACTTTGCCTCAGAGTGCAAGAAAACAAAGCATGATAAAGGAAAGAATAAAGCCCTGGTCATTTCAAGCAAGAATTGGAGGGACTCTTCTGATTCTGAAAATGATGACATATGCTATGCACTGATGGCTGGCTTTGATGATACTGCTTCCTCTGAGTCTAAGGTACAAACTCCTTTCTTCTCTTTTGATACTGAGAATATATCTGAGTTGAAATCTATTGTTAAATCTTTGCATGGTAATTTTAAGAATAAGACTCTAAAAAATGATAGACTTATAACTGAAATTGAGATCTTGAAATCTAGGAATGAACAGTTAGAGTCTGACTTAATAAATCAGATAGATTTGAAGAAAGAATTTGAGAGAGCTAAACATACAGTAAAAATTCTTGAGGTTAGATACAGTATGTTAGAAAAAGATCTAGAAAATGAAAGAAAACCCCTTAAAGCCTGGACTGGTTCAGGCAAAAAAGTTCATGAGATAATCTCAAAGAAAAATTGGAAAGAATGCCTAGGCTATAAAGATGGAGTTAAGGATGTTGACACTGAAAATAAAATTACCCTTAAAACTCCTGTTAAGTTTATCTCTTCAGAAGCTGATGAACCCAAATCCACTTTTGAAAAGGGTTCAACATCAGTATCACAAGAAAAATAGGTAAGTGATAAAACTTAAAGAAAGGAAAGCAAGGAAGCCATTAAGTCTGTTTAGAAAGAAAAGAACATAGGACTTTTGTCAGCAAAACAATTGAAAAAGAAATTATCTGAGGTTACTGACAAACCTCAAGTAAAAAGTCCTAAAAGAAACAGGAATGGTAAGCAAGGTATTTCTAAGGATTCAAATTACAAGGTTGTTCCCAATGCTCCTAGAAAAACTTGTTTTAACTGTGGAAATACTAATCATCTTGCTATTGATTGTAGGAGGAATAAAAAAAGGAAAACTGCTATTCCAGAGTCTGATGTTAGGGGTAGATCAGTATTTTATAAACCACAAAATCCTTGTTTTCATTGTGGTAGTAGCTGGCATTCGATTTATACTTGTAGTTCTTATCACAAGTTGTATCACAATTATTATGAACCTTTGCCTAAGTTTAATAAAGTTGCTTGTGTGCTTAATTCTGTTAGTTTTGCTAAATCTGCTTCTGACAAGACAAATCCTGACAAAGAAAAAATTGTCAAAAGTACTCCTGACACACAAAGTCTTAAGTTGTCCAAAAAGAGGGCCCAACAAGTGTGGGTCCTTAAAAATCCTTCTAATTAATTATTCTTCTGATTGCAGGGTAACAAGAAAAATACATTTGTCTTGGATAGTGGATGTTCAGGACACATAACTGGAAATAAATCCCTGTTGTCAGAATTTAAGAAGAAGGTTGGCCCAGATGTATCTTATGGAGATGGAAATGTAGGACACACTCTGGGATATGGCAACTTGATAATTGGAAAGGTAGCAATAGAGAATGTAGCTCTGGTGGATGGACTGAAGCATAATCTTCTGAGCATCAGTCAAATCACTGACAGAGGTTATCATGTTGTATTCTATGACTCACACTGTGAAGTTGTTCATAACAAGTCAAAGAAAATTGTCTTGATAGGATACAGACATGGTAACATTTATGAAGCAAGGCTACATGAAAGTCTTGAAAAAGAAGCTACTTACCTTATATCTAAGGCATCAGTAGATGAGAGTTGGAACTGGCATAAGAAGATCTCACCATCTCAACTTTAATTCAATCAATGAACTTGCCAAGAAGGAGCTTGTAAGAGGATTGGCAAACATGCTATACTCATTTGATGATCTTTGTGATGCTTTCCAAAAGTCCAAACAAAGAAGAGTATCCTTCAAAAGCAAAACTGAATTCTCCATTTCTGAGCCATTCGTCTAAAATGGACATTCGTCTAAAATGTGCTTGATCTCCCTATTAGATACCTCGGCTTGACCATTCGTCTGAGGATGATAAGCCGTGGCAATGCGATGATTCACATTATACCTTTTCATCATAGTAGTGAACTTGCGATTGTAAAAATGCGACCCCGCTGATTATGACTCTTGGAGTTCCAAATCTTGTGCTTGTGAAGAAAATTAAGCACCACTTTCGTATCGTTCGTTGGCAATGCCTTAACTTCAACCCATTTTGATACAAAATCAACCGCCAACAAGATATACTGATTGTTACAGGATGAGATAAATGGCCCCATGAAGTCAATTCCCCAAACATCGAAGATCTCAACCTCGAGAAGCATATTAGGAGGCATCTCATCCCTCTTAGACATATTACCTACACGTTGACATCGATCACATTTGAAAACAAACTGGTGAGCATCTTTAAACAAGGTTGGCCAAAAGAAACCTGCTTGTAGAATACGAGCTGCTGTCTTTTCTCCACCATAATGTCCTCCATAAGCCGTTGAGTGGCAATCTCGCAAGATCCCCCCCCCCCCGTTTCGCTGTAAGGAATACATCTCCTGATGATTTGGTTAGCTCCTTGTCAAAAAAGAAACGGCTCATCCCACATATACCACTTCACTTCATATAGAAACTTCTTCCTTTGAGCATAAGATAAGTCAGGAAGCATGATATTACTCACAAGGTAGTTCACAATGTCTGCAAACCACGGTTCTTCTTCTTGCACTCCAAACAGCTGCTCGTCGGGAAAAGACTCATTTATCAATGTCTTATCTAATGAAGTAGCATTAGGATTCTCTAAACACGAGAGATGATCAGCGACTTGATTTTTAGTCCCCTTTCTGTCCTTGATCTCTAGTTCAAATTCTTGAAGCAAAAGAACCTATCTAATCAATCTAGGCTTCGAGTCCTTCTTTGAGACGAGATAACGAATTGCAGCGTGATCAGGGAAAACTGTCACCTTAGTCCCAAGAAGATAAGATCAAAATTTCTCAAAACCATAGACAATAGCAAAAAGTTCTTTCTCCGTAGTAGTGTAATTCAGTGGAGCACCATTTAGGGTCTTGCTAGTGTAGTAGACCACATGAAATATGTTGTTCTTCCTCTGCCCAAGAACTTCTCCAACTGCATAATCACTTGCATCGCACAGCATCTCAAAAGGTTCATTCCAATCAGGTGTAGTTATGACAGGTGTCATGATTAAACTCTTCTTCAATGTTTCAAAAGATGCAAGGTACTCGTCATCAAACTTGAAAAATACATCTTTCTCTAGTAAACTGCACAATGGCATCGAAATCTTAGAGAAGTCTTTAATGAAACGCCTATAGAAACCCGCATGACCAAGAAAACTGCGAATTCCCTTAACAAAAATAGGTGGAGGAAGATTTTCAATGACCCCCACCTTGGCTTTGTCCACCTCAAGACCCTTACTAGAAACCTTGTACCCAAGAATAATGCCCTGTCGCACCATAAAGTGACATTTCTCCCAATTGAGAACCAAATTGGTCTCAACACACCTCTTGAGAATGTGTCCAAGATTTTGCAAGCATTTATCAAAAGAATCGCCAAATACAGAGAAGTCATCCATGAACACCTCCACATTCTGGCCAATCATATCAGAAAAAATGGCCATCATACATCTCTGAAATGTGGCTGGTGCATCACACGGACCAAACAAAACTCGTCTGAAGGCGAAAGTACCAAATGGACAAGTGAAGGTAGTCTTCTCCTGATCTTCTGGAGTGATACAAATCTGATTGTTACCCGAATAGCCATCAAGAAGACAGTAGTACTCATGCCTAGCCAATCTGTCAAGCATCTGGTTAATGAAGGGTAAGGGGAAGTGATCCTTCCTAGTGGCCTTGTTCAGCTTTTTGTAGTCCATGCAAACTCTCCACCCCGTGACTGTTCTTGTAGGAATAAGCTCATTCTTCTCATTTGCTACCACAGTAATTCCACCTTTCTTTAGCACACATTGGACCGGGCTTACCCATGAACTATCAGAAATAGGATAGATGATCCCTGCATCTAGCCACTTAAGAATTTCTTTCTTCACGAATTCCTTCATTATCGGATTAAGTCTTCTTTGTTGCTCGATCGTAGGCTTGCTACCTTCCTCTAGCAGAATTTTATGCATGTAATAAGAAGGGATGATTCCCTTGATATCTACTATAGTCCAACCTATTGCCGATTTGAACTCCCTTCGAAGCCTCAGGAGCTTTTCCTTGTCACTATCTGAAAGGTCAGATGCAATAATAACAGGCAAAGTAGATGCATCACCTAAAAACGCATACCTCAAATGCTCAGGTAGAGGCTTAAGCTCAAGAGTGGGAGCTTCCTCAATAGATGGCTTGAGGCGTTTAGGAGCTTTGTTCAACTCCTCCATTCCAAGAGATTCAAAAGGCATATCAATCTTCCTCTTCCAGGGAGAAGAATTCAAATATTGTAATTGTTCTTCAGCTTCGTCATCTTCACTATCTGAATTTCCCAACAAGGCTTTTTCTAAGGCATCTGACCTTAGCAATTGATCAAGTTCTTAAGTAACCACAGTATCAACCAACTCCACCTTTAAGCACTCCTTATTTTCCGTAGGAAATTTTATAGCATTGAACATATTAAAAGTTACATCCTGATCCATCACTCATATTGTGAGCTCACCTTTCTACACATCTATCAAGGTTCGGCCAGTTTCCAAGAAAGGTCTACCCAAGATTATGGGAATCTTCTTATCCTCCTCGAAATCAAGAATGACGAAATCAGCAGGGAAGATGAGTTTATCAACCTTGACCAAGACATCATCCACAATACCTCGCGGATATATAATAGAACGGTCAGCCAACTGCAAGGTCATATAAGTCAGTTTTGGATCAGGTAAGTTCAACTGCTTAAAGATTGACAAAGTTATCAGATTGATGCTAGCTCCCAAGTCACATAAGCATCATTCAAAAGACACTTTTCTAATAGTACACGGAATAGTGAAGCTTCCTGGATCTTTAAGCTTCGGAGGCAACTTCTGTTGTAGCACAACACTACATTCCTCCGTGAGAGCGACAGTCTCTAAATCATCTAGCTTCACTTTCCGAGAGAGAATACCTTTCATAAACTTTACGTAACTAGGCATCTGATCAAGAGTCTCAGCGAAAGGTATGTTGATATGAAGTTTCTTGAACACCTCCAAAACCTTTTCAAATTACTTGTCCAGCCTATTCTTCTGCTGCCGCTTAGGAAAAGGCGGTGGAGGATATATCTGTTTCTCCCATGTATTACCCTCAGGAGAAGTGTGCTCAACAGTAGTCTTTCTTGGTTCCACTTCTACTTCCTGCTGCTCTACTTCTTTCTCATCCTCAGCTTCTTCAGTCAACGCTTGAGTTTGTTCGGGATTCGCAACCTTTCCAGACCTCAAAGTGATTTCCTTTACCTGCTCCTTAGCTTCCTTCCTTCTTGGCACTTTAGTATCACTAGGTAGAGTACCAGGTTGATGATTTAGCAAGGTGTTGGCAATTTGCCCAATTTGCTTTTCCAAGGTCTTGATAGAAACAGCTTGACTCTTACACATTAGCTTCAACTCCTCTAATTCAGATTTTTCATTAGCTTGTTGCAACTGAAGTTGCTGTCTCGGTGCATATTGCGGTTGCTGAAAGCCAGGGGGTTGTACTGCTTAGATGGATACTGCTGATAAGGCTGTTGAACCGTATTTTGAGTGTTGCTCCAACTGAAATTAGGATGATTGCGGTTGTTAGGATGTTAAGTGGTTGGCACAGGTTGCTGCGAACGCTGAAAGTTTCTCACGAACTGAGCAGATTCACTATAAATTTCGCAATGATCAGTCTCATGGGCACCAGCACAAAGCTCACAGACACTAGCGATTTGATTAACCCCATGATTAGATAAAGTGTCAACCTTCATCGTCAAAGCCTTAAGTTGGGCAGCTATAGCAGTTGCTGCATCCAACTCCAGAATTCCTGCTACTTTTCCTTGAGTCAGTCTCTGGGAAGGATTCTGGTACTCATTAGCAGCCATCAGTTGAATAAGTTTATAAGGTTCATCATAGATTTTAGCCCATAAGGCTCCTCCTGATGCTGCATCGAGCATGGGTCTATAAGTAGCACCTAATCCATTGTAAAAATAGTTAATAATCATCCAATCATGCATGCCATGGTATGGGCACTTCCTTAGCATCTCCTTATATCGATCCCAAGCCTCACACAGAGATTCTCTAGTTTGCTGAGCAAACTGAGTAAGAGCATTCCTGATTGCAACAGTCTTCGCCATAGGGAAGAATTTAGTGAGAAATTTTTGAGCACGATCTTCTCAAGTGGTGATAGACCCTACTGGTAGAGAATGTAACCAGCATTTAGCTTTGTCCCTCAGAGAGAATGGGAAGAGTCGCAGCTTGATGGCATCTTCAGTCACATCATTGAACTTGAACGTTTCGCAGATCTCGATGAAATCCCTGATGTGTATGTTAGGGTCTTTAGTAGGAGAACCCCCAAACTGAACTGAGTTCTGTATCATCTGAATCGTACTTGACTTGATCTCAAAAGTGTTAGCCCTGATGGTTGGCCTGATGATGCTTGACTGTATGTCATTGATCTTAGGCTGAGAATAGTCCATCAAAGCTTTAGGATTTTCTGCTTGATCACCCATCTCTACTAAACCTGGTTCCTCGACTTTCTCTTCTTCTTCTACCTTCTTTTCTTCTTCAAAAACTTCCTTTCGAACCACCATAACTTCTTCCTCGGCTTTATCCAGTGTTCTCTTACGAGTATGCAAACGCGTATGCATACACCCTCGCTAGAGTAGTTGAAGTAAGACAAGGAAACAAATAAGTAACAATGTCCAAGTCAATGAACTTTAATGACCACTGATGGAAAATACATAAAATAAAAATTAACACTACAGTCCCCAGCAGTGGCGCCAAAAACTTGTTAGTCGCTAAACACGCGTTAATAATACACGCAAGTATACCCGTTCGCAAGTAATATAGAATCTTTTCTAGTTCGTTCCCACAGAGACTAGCTTGGTTAACTAATTAATTTATGCACTTAAGCAACAATGTATGGTTATTATTCAATGCTAAGACGATAAAAAATTGAGGTTGTTTATAACTAAGAATTAAACTAACAATTATAACTAAGAGAGTAAAGATGATTGAATTAATATTTATGACAAACATGGGATTCTAACTTCATTAAATACTTCATTCAATAGCCTTATTGTTCTTAACATTAGCATGTAATGGTGATGACACTAATCAGATAACACGAAACTGATAAACGCCAACTTTCCTTGCACGAGTACCATACGACCATACATCCACAAAAGAGATAGAAGCTGAATAGACACCAATCATATTGAGACCCTATATGTCTACAGAATTTGACAACCTAACGGTTTAAGCACAAGTTATCTATCTTGATTACATAGGGCAAGTAAGATGGTTAAAATTACCTAGGAATCATGCATATAAATACATGAACCTATGCTAGCATGGCAAGTTCTAAATCCTTAAATTCACTGTTGCTTCATTAAAGATTGACACACTATCTTATAAGTTCGCGACGCTCATAAGACAAATACGCACAAACAATACTAGGTTATCATACGATCACCACACATTAAGGCATCGAAACAAATTAACTGAAGAAATCCATAAATAAATCCGTTAAAATCCCATGATAACCATTAGCCCTTAATCGGACTCATCATCAATGTGGGTTCCGATGAAAGCATGGTATAACAAACGTAGTCTTTATAACGAATAAACAAAACCAAGTTAACACAAGAAAATAGGTTCAACAAAACAAGAAACGAGCATCCAAGATTACAACTCAAAATAAAGAATCACAAGAATAAACTAGATCATCTTCGTCTTTGTTGAATTTTGCTATAGGTCTCTTGTCGTCTTCTCCTTGCGCTCTGATATGTCTCGGACTTGATTACATATGAAAAATGACCTAAAGTTGTTTATATAGAAGCCCCATGCAATCTAGAAGTCCTCCAATTGTAATTATAATAGAATCAGGATTCTCTAATTTCGCACCGGCGCGTCCGCGCGCTATCACAGCGCGTGTAACGCCCCCAAATCCGGGGTCAGGGGATTTGGTCGTCACTATGAAACCTCAATCCAAAATAACCTGTTAAATCAATAAATAAATGCCAGCAACTGAAATATATCATTTGTGACCCCAAACTATACCCAAGATATTTTAAGGTTATAGTTCTAGAAATAAGATATCCAAATTCTAGAAATAAATTATTCACTTTCTTTTAAAACTATTTCCAATAAATTCCAACTCAATACTAAACCCACCAGTATAACTTTGAAAAGATGTATACCATGTCCAACTATAAAATACACAGCTATAATATATTATAATATAAACAACTTTATATAATAGAACTTACACTAATCCGCAAACCTGGACCAACCACCTTCCAAGAGCTTCTTTCTTGCTTCCTTGAATTACGCGGTTAAACAGCGCAAGCTAATCCTCATTGGAGGTTAAATTTGAAAATAGGCAAGTATGAGCGAAAGAAATGCTCAGCAAGATCATTATAGCAAATATAGGGTCATTTTGATATAAAACCGAGCGCAGAACATTTTAAAATCATAATTGCTGAAACAGAAAATTTATTAAAGAATCGGATAATTGTTTCTCACTGTATTCAAAACTCTTTTTGATATTTTTGAGCGAACTGCTTTAGCAATACTTTGAATCTTGACGAGAATAAAACTCGTAAAATAGTGTTTACGGAAATATCGTAAACAACGATAAAATGAAACAATGGTTATGGACTGAATTATAAACTTTATTCAAAACCGAACTCTTGATATTAATACTTATTTTGTTGTCATATCAAATTAGATATCAATACAAACTTTGATGCTCACAACATCCTATACTGAAGTCAACATCAATCATCTATACTAATACCACCTTTGATATTTAACAACGAAGTAAGTATCAACATAAATCAGAAACTGAATCAAAACTGCATTTCACCTTTAATCCAAAACAGAAATAGTTGATTAACCATTTATTCTATGATTATCAAAACAAATTTAGAAACAACAGTTTAGATTGGAATCAATTATATTTCATGTTGTTCCTGATGATCAGTCACGAAACAGCACCGGTATCCCGCAGCCATACCGTAAATATAGGTACTACCCGTATCCCGCAGCCATACGGTACCTATAGGGCGTCAGAAAAGGCATATATTCGCCTTGAAAGATATTATAGCTGGACCGATGTCTCGATCACCTACGTTGTAACCAGTAACCATCCAATCTTAAAACCTTTTTATTAAAAAGGGGTCATAATAATTGACAACCTTATAAATTTTTATTCCCCCATTCACTTGGGTAGGAACACTCGCAACCAAATCATTTTTTTCACAATCCAAAACATTTATAAATCCAATAATTTGATAAGTAAAAATATTTAACTATTCTGAACGTAGAATAATAAAGAGTACTTGCATAATAAACATTTACTCAACGATATGTAAAACATTTATCTATTCTGAACTGAGAATAGGAAAACAATACTTGCATAATATGATTCAAGATAAATATCACTTGAACGATAATTGAAGATAGGGATACTTGCCTTTGGGTTTTTAGCAGTTAGTCTCACTCGTAATGACACATCTATCCTGACATTCTGTCTCAAAACATCACTGTCTTTTATTCCAACAATTCACTGATTCGCCGCTCTTACGATTGCTAGAAGCCAGATATCCAATACCATTACATTCCATTCTTTCCAATGTCTGGTCCCGATCAACTCAAATGATCCTCATCTATAATTAAAAGATACTATTTTAATCGTCTAAACGGTAATTTCTCGACGAACTGCGCGTCAAAACCATATCGTGTACCCATACGATAGCCCACGCATAAAGAAGATAGTCAAATACAAGCCTCTTGACTCACGAACGCAGGTAATTCACATAACTTATAAACATTTAATCCACGTATCACATAATTCATACAACACATGACTCGGTTCGTCAAAAGGTGGGTTTCTGTATTTTTAAAATAAAAATTGGTCCAAAATATGACTTTTCAGTCACTATACAACTCAGAATCGATTTGCAAAATAAGCGACCTTTCGAAATAAAAGGATTTGTGTCTCAAAAGTATTTTTATGAAAGGATAATATTTTTCTGAGTCTAGACGCGTTCGCTTCGTATTAAATGGATAAACGGTCTATTTATTACGAATAAAATAAGAATAAATCAAAACAAATTATAAATAATTGAATCAAATTATGATTTTCGAAAATAATAAAAGATAATAATTTGAAATTGAAATAAATATTTTAGAAAAACTTTCGAAATAACGTCTTCGTAAAACAGACTTTTTCCCGGGGTCATACCCCTCAAAATCAATCCCAAACAACACAATCCAACTGTACTCTAATAAAATCAATAAATTTAAAACACACAATAATTTATATTTGCACGTCTAAACACTCAGGAAATGAAAAACACGGCCAAAAGCGACTTGTACCACAACTTCTGAAATTTATGAAATAAATATATATAAACACTAACATGCTATAATAAACACAAGTACGAAGGCGGAATTTCGAAATCGATACCCAAAATAAATTCTGATCACCCCAAAGACAATATCTGATGTCCGGAAAATATCTCCAGAAAAATCTGAAATTCATAGCCATAAACATAGACACGATGAAACGCCATGTGGAGTAATCAACACCGTCAAACTCCTTTTCTACGCCCCGAAAATAAATTAAAATGGAAAATATGCTCCGCAATTTTTCTTCTCAAAACATCGCAATATATATACCTAATCGAAGCGCTGATCGCGTATATATATAACAATTGAAATTTGGATGAACGGTTTGTAAGATATGAATTTTTGAAAATTAAAAATATATAAGCAGGGGAGAGAGAAAAGAGACAGAGAGTTGGGGTACTAAAATAGGGGGGTGCGGGTAGTTTATAGGATTTCTTTCTTCTTTTTTTCTTTTGTTTTTTTTTCTTTTGTTTTTTTCCTTTTCTTTTAACTAAAAATCAATACAACATTTAAATAATTAGCCCAAAATTAATAATTAGGGGGAAATAATATTTAATCATATAAATATAAAATTTACACCAAAATTTCCTCAAAATTATGAATATTTCAAAAATATGAAAATATAATATATTTGAAGGTCCCATGATTTTATAAAAATGAAAATACAATTTTTGTGGGGATTGACGTCCCAATAGGGGCCCAGTCCGATAATTTTTATGAAACCGAAATATTTCTAAAATTCTCGGAATATTTAAAAACTAATAAAATAAAATTTTCATCATTTTTAAAATATTTATAAATCGCGCGTCATATCCGCATTTTACGATTTAACGAACAAACGTGCGGGTAAATATAACCCGAAAAATTTCCGAAATAATTTGAAAATTCTCGAAATATTCCAATACTAATAAAATATAAGTTTCATAATTTTTGAAACATTCTGAAATTTAATACTGAATTTACACATATATATCGGATCCAAAAATAGATTACTTAGCCGTTAAGTAACTATAAAAATGATATAATTTAATACCAGATTTGGGTAATTATTAAAACCGAACTTCTTATAAAACACCCTATGAGAAAATAATGTACAAATATCTCGTCTCCCGAGAATACGGGTTTTAATGATCTACCGAAATGATTATCGTATCGAAAATTTTGCGCTGGGACGCGCACGGGTCAAACCGTAATCCGGATCGAAAAAGTCAAAACACGGAAAATGTCTGGAATTACCAGATTAGGTTAGGAAGGAGTTTTCGGAAGAGTTTCCAGTTGTAAAAATGCAAAACCGGTTGAAGTTGGACGATTCCCGGCTTTATAAAATAGTTTTATAATTACTCAAAAAATAAATAATAAATCCATAAATCATTATAAAAATATATAACAGTCCAAAAATTACCAGAAAAGTATCACAATTATCTATACTTTATTCTGGACATATTAAAAATCAAAATACTTACACTTTATCACATATACACACCAAAATATAAATATCAATCATCAGATAATTCACCAAAATTCCCATAATAATCACATAATAATTATTTATAGATAAAAGTAATTGCACAATATTTCTCGGATATTTCAAAACAATTTCAATTTACCGATATCAATAAGATCGGCTTTCAAATAATTTTTGAAAATAATACATTTAAAGAAATATTTTCAGAAATTAACAAAATCCGATACAACACTTAACAATTAGCACATTATCATTTAAAAACACGAACTCGTCAAACAGTAATAAAATATCCACCATTTTATTCCTTCTAAATCATAAAAGCATATATATATATATATTCAAATAATAATTATAATAATTCTATAAATACAGGATATTACAGCGCGAGCGCGCTGCCTTTCTGACATCCTGGCGCGCCCGCGTGCTTGACCAGCGCGGGCGCGCCGTACTTCTGGAAAAACTTCAGATTTTCTTCTTTTCCTTGCTGCTTCGAGCCGGCTTTCTACGAGCTTTTATTCCAACACCACCTTGACACCAAATTAGCACCAAAACAATGCTAATTCACCTGATTATCTAGATAATGCCTGAAATGCCAAAACACTAGAAAACACGTCAAAACACTTAACAACTTGAGTACAAACGCATCAATTCAAAGCTTATTAGAGCATTATAAAGTGTCATAATGTCACTCAACAACACATAAGATAAATATGCATAAAGATGCACCTACAAAAACCTGTGTGAAGTATGGTAGTGTTAATCATTTGTGTGTTAATTGCAAACTGGCTATGCCTGCACCCATGTCTGCACCTCCATCTTTTCTTAACATGCCTACCATGCATGTGAATGTTATGTCTGCACAAAATTTGAATGCGCAATTTGCTAATATGCCATTTGCACAAAATCCTTACTATACTGCATTTAGTATGCCACAAATGCCATTTAGCATGCCATACTGAAATAACATGTTTGCAAGAATATGCCTTTCCATGTTAACCGGCCTATGCATGATAATTCTGCAATGATGAATGGTTTTAAGGGTTCTACTCAATTGACTAAGGATGAATCTCAAATGCCGAAGTCAAATGAGAACAAGCCTAAGAAACCTAATAAAAAGGCTAATAAAATAGGACCCAAGGAAACTTGGGTACCAAAATCAACTTGATTTGATTTTTTGTGTGCAGGGAAACAGAAAGAATCTTTGGTATTTGGATAGTAGGTGCTCAAGGCACATGACTGGAGATTTTACCCTGCTCACTGAGTTCAAGGAGAGAGCTGGCCAAAGTATTACTTTTGGAGATGACAACAAGGGATATACTGTGGGATATGGCTTGATTTCAAAGGATAATGTCATCATTGAGGAAGTTGCCCTAATGGTGGACTCAAGCACAATTTGTTGAGTATCAGCCAGCTTTGTGATAAGGTCAACTCAGTAACATTTAATTCTGAAGCCTTTGTTGTGACCAACAAGAAAAGCAATAAAGTGGTCCTCACTGGAGTGAGAAAAGGAAATTTATATCTAGCTGACTTCAACTCATCAAATGCAGAATCTGTTACCTGTCTATTTAGCTAGGCAAGTCAAGATGAAAGTTGGCTATGGCACAAGAAACTGTCCCATCTTAACTTTAAGACTATGAATGAACTAGTTAGGAAAGATTTGGTAGGAGGTATTCCTCAAGTGGAATTCTCTAAGGATGGATTTTGTGATGCTTGTCAGAAAGGAAAATAGATGAAAGCATCATTCAGGAAGAAGCTTGATTCAACAATTAAAGAACCTTTGCAACTATTGCACATGGATTTATTTGGACCAGTCAATATGTTGTCCATCTCAAAGAAAAGATATTGTCTTGTAATTGTGGATGATTTCTCAAAGTTCTCTTGGACACATTTTCTAAAATCCAAAGATGAAGCTAGTGAAATCATCATCAATCACACAAGGCAAGTTAACAATCATCCTGATTTCAAAGTTAGAAGAATCAGAAGTGACAATGGAACTAAGTTCAAGAATTCTGTGATGAGATTGTTTTATGAAGAGAATGGAATCATGCATGAGTTTTCAGCAACAAGAACTCCACAACAAAATAGGGTAGTTGAAAGGAAAAACAGATCTCTTATTGAAGCTGCAAGAACAATGCTAGAAGAATCGAAGTTACCAACATATTTTTGGGCAGAAGCTGTAAATACTGCATGACACACTCAGAATATTTCTTTGGTTAATTAAGCAAAATGCATGACACCCTACCAATTGTTCAAGAATAGGAAACCAACATTAAACTTTTTTCATGTCTTTGGTTATAAATTCTATATCTTAAGAAATCAAACTGATCAGCATGGAAAGTTTGATGCCAAAGCAGATGAAGGCATTTTTGTTGGATATGTAGCTGGAAAAGCATACAGAGTCTACAATCTCAGAACCAACATTGTTATGGAATTTGTACATGTTGTGTTTGATGATAAAAAGATTGAAGTACTGCAAGAAGGAGATTTCCATGAAAGCCTCAAATTCGACAAAATTGAGATGACTTGTGATGATAGTGATGATGAAAATGATCAAGAAATGATGTCTAAGGACAATGCAGAAAAATCTACAACTAATGAAGCACATAATTCAACATCTGTCGAAAGACCAAGTCCATCATCCATTGAAAGACAATTTACATCATCTGTCGAAAGGCAAAGATCAACATTCATTGAACCATTAATAATAGTTGAGAGCCAATACTAATCATAATCAGAAAGAACCCCAACTTCAAGTCAAAGATCCACAAACTCAGGGGAAGTTTCATCTAATCAGAACTTAATCACACATCAAGACAATCATGAGGCCTCTTCATCTAGAGCTAATCTTTCACAACAGAGAAAATGGACTAGAGATTACCCATTTGAATTAATCATTGGTGATGCATCTTCAAGAGTACAAACAAGGAAAGCAACTCATGAAGAATGTCTATACAACAGCTTTCTATCTAAGAAAGAGCCTAAAAAGGTCGAAGAAGCTATGTTGGATCCTGATCGGGTTTTAGCTATGCAGGAGGAGCTAAACCAATTTGAAAGGAATAAAGTTTGGAAGCTGGTACCCAAACCTAAAGGAAAGAATCCTATTAACGTCAAGTGGGTATTCAGAAACAAGATGGATAAAAATAGCACAGTGATCAGGAACAAAGCTAGATTGGTTGCTAAAGGTTACTGTCAACAAGAAGGAATTGATTTTGATGAGACCTTTGCTCCTATTGCAAGACTTGAAGCCATAAGAATCTTCTTAGCCTATGCAGCCCATGCCAATTTCAAGGTCTATCAAATGGATGTTAAAAATGCATTTTTAAATGAAGATTTGGAAGAGGAGGTCTATGTCAGTCAACTTCCTATTTTTGAAGATCCCAACTTTCCAGAATATGTCTACTATTTTTTGAAAGCACTTTATGGACTGAAGAAAGCACCTAGAGCCTGGTATGACATCTTGTCATAGTTTCTCTTAGAAAATCATTTCACAAGAGATATTGTTGATAAAACCTTATTCTTTAGAAATGTTAATGGCTCTAGTATACATGTTTAAATTTATGTAGATGACATTTTTTGGGCTCTACAGATGAGAAATGCAAAAAGTTTGCCAAACTAATGCAAAGTAAATATGAAATGAGCATGATGGGAGAACTAACTTACTTTCTTGGTTTACAAGTTAATCAAGTTAATGATGGAATATTCATTAGTCAAATCAAATATATTTTTGATCTTTTAAAGAAGTTTGACCTAATGGATTGCACATCTGCAAAAACTCTCATGGCCACTGCCACTAAACTTGAACTAAACACTACTGAAAAAACTGTGGATATTTCAAGCTATAGAGGCATGGTTGGCTCACTTTTATATTTAACAGCCAGTAGGCCTGACATACTGTTTGCTACTTATCTTTGTACTAGATTTCAAGTTTATCCTAGAGAATCTCATTTAGTAGCTATTAAGAGAATTTTCAGATATCTCAAAGGAACACCAAAACTTGGCATTTGGTATCCTAGAGATTATGGTTTTGATCTAACTAGTTATTCAGATGCAGATTATGCAGGTTGTAAAATTGATAGAAAAAGTACTACAGGAACCTGTCAATTTTTTGGAAATAAGCTAGTATCCTGGTTCAGTAAGAAGAAAAATTCAGTCTCTACTTCTACAGCTGAGACCGAATATATTGTTGCTGGTAGTTGTTGTGCAAATATTTTATGGATGAAAAATTAACTGTTGGACTATGGTCTACAGGTGAATAGGATTCCTATTTTCTGTGATAACACAAGTACCATTGCAATTACTAAAAATCCAGTGCAACATTCAAGGATCAAGCACATTGACATCAAGTACCACTTCATAAGAGAACATGTCATGAATTGTACTGTACACTTCATTTTGTTCCAAGTGAGAAGCAACTTGAAGACATCTTTACCAAGCCGCTTGATGAATCCACCTTTACCGGGTTAGTAAGTGAGTTAGGTATGCTTAATTACTCTTAATTTGTTTTGATGTCTAAGCAATTTAAAATGCAGCCAGAATAAAATTTGATATTTCTTTTCAAAGATGAAAATTTTGGCTAAGTCAGAATTTACATCTCGACGGATGTTTATTATCCGTTGAAAGTGAATATTCGTTGAATTTTATCATTCATTGAAATATTAAATATTATTCTGGGTACTTTTATCTCGATGGATAATTGTTAAATCCTTATCCGTCGAATTGCTTTCAATCCTATTCGTTAATTCTAGGCATTATCCGTCGAATTTACTTACAGTCTGTAAGTATATTTTGATGTATAATCATTAGAATTTCGATAGTTTAATTTATTTTTAAACGGCTATTTTGGGCTAATTTGATTGGTTACTTTATTTTATCTTTTAATTTTTGACAGTTTATGTCTGAGAAAGTATAAAAGCCAATTTCATTTTCATTTTTACTTTTATCTTTCTGAAACAATTTTTCTAACTCTCTCGTCTGCAAAGCAAAAGCATTCTTCTCTACAATTACACTTATTCACAGCAATGGCACCAGTAGTCAAGATCATGTCCTAGTCTGGGTTTGTTTGTGGGAAAAATAACTTCGTCGCACTTGTGAACAAGGAGATTGCAACTTCCGAAGATTACCATAAAGTGATAGATTTCATTCGAAGTTGCAAACTGAAATATGCTATGTTGGAGTCTCATGTTATCTATTGTGAAGTGGTTGAGGAGGTATGGACCACTACTGTTTACAACTCAAAGGACAAAACAATTACCTTCACTCTTAAAGGTAAAAAATACAGCATAAACAGTGATATAATTCGTGCTTGTCTTCAATTGCCTGAGAATAATACACTAGTTCCACACACTGACACAGATGTAAGCTCCATGCTCATTTCTATGGGTTATTCTTTTGACCCTACCAAGCTAGGTGATGTTAGAAGGAAAGGCCTTAGAAAGGAGTGGAGCTTTCTCTGCGACTCTTTTATTAAAGTCTTTTCTGGAAAATTCAGTAACTTTGATAATGTGATTTACTCACTTGTTAACATGCTATATATGTTGCTTAGTGGCAAGTACCATAACTTTAGTGAGTATGTCCTGTATGAATTAGGCTTTAAGCTAGGAGACATTAAGAAAAGGTCTAAAAAACATATATTATCCAAGATTCTTTATGTTGCTAGCTAATTTTGTTTCCGAAGATCTTATCATTGAGAACCCAACCAACAAGCTTGATTGTTGGGTTCAAGAACGAAGGGTTATTGCTAATTTGAACAGGACAAACAACCTCAATGAGGTTCCTCTAGTCTACATGCCAATCTGGAGGGGCCTCAGGTAAGTGAGGTTAACACTTATGTCCATACTACTTCTCTAACACCAGTTTTTTTTGCAGACAACTGTGGCTATGGCATCTGTGATAGTGACCAAACAGGTGCTTACCCAAGCCTCTAAAACAAGAGTTTCCAAACCCAAGTCTCATAGACCTTACTCTAGTTTCTCTCAAAAGGAACTAGTTTCAAAATCTACCAAAACCAAATAGGGGAGTGTGAAGAGAAGTAAGTCTGGTGAGGGACAGGGTGAACATAAAAGAAACCATAAGGATAAGAAGAGAGAGGTGTGTGTAACCCAACCTAGCCACACTGCAGTTTTCCAACAAACTGTAGTGCTCAATAAGGATTCCAGCTCATTACCAGTTTCATCCTCCCAAAAGGATGTCACTATTGAAACAAACTCTCAACCAAGAGCACAGGCCAAGAGGGTTAGGGACACAGACTCACCCCAAACCTAAACAAGAAAGAAGAAATCCAAAACACTTGGGAATACACAGGGTGCACACACTGTGCAAACTGCAGTCAAAGACTCGGTTACAACACCTTCTCAAAGTCAGATTGATGTGGCTCTTGTAAATGTGGAGTCACAGCCAAAATCTCATACAATAGAAGCACCTCACACACAAAACTCACCCTCAAATTCTTTGGATGTGGATATGATTCACACATCAATTCCTGATTTTCCATCTTTACCTCTCATGAAGAAACCAAAATCTCAAGCAAGTGAGCATCATCTTTTGGATGATTTGTTGGCTCACTTGCCATTTCTTTCTGATTCTACTGAGAAATCTGTGCAAAATATCAAATCAATCACCACAGATTCTACAGTAATTTCAACTCCAAACCCTGTTATTTCTTCTATCTCAACGGATATTGTTCATTCGTTGACTAGTGATTGTATCTCGACGGATGTGCTTAATAGAAGTCATATGTTGAAACTCTCCACTACTACCTCGACAGATGTTTCTCATCTATTGACTATCTCTGTACCACTTGAAGTCTCAACCATTGTAACAAGTGTGGATGATTTAGTAGTTGTACAATTACTCCTAGGATTGAGGGAAGGGAGTGAACAGAGTGAGAGGCTGAGTTGTTGTCAGGCAAAATGAGAGGAAAATAGTGAACTTATGCAAGCTATTTATTCCATCTTGGAGAAAGTGAGTGAGTGGAGTCCCACCTTAGATGGCGAAGGTAAGGGTGTGAGGGTGGGAAGCCAAGGGGAGCCCTTGATGCAAGAAAATAGAGAAAAAGAGAGAAAATCAGGTACTGAAGAATGGGAAGAGCCCATTGTTAGTGAGTTAAGGGATGTCGATGAGGCTGAAAAGAAACATCTTTTTTAGCAAGATTATCAAGCTCTCTTAGACTTAATTTCTTATGAAGCTGAGGCATTTACTCACCTTGTTCCAGCTTATCATACTTTGGCTGAACAGGATGCAATCACTGTCATGCCCTCCACATCTGGTGATGATTTTAAATATCCATCTGGTGGTTCTGAAGACAATTTTGGGGATGATGATGGTGAAGGAGAATTCATGGACATGGGGGGAGAATCAGGCCCTAGCTCAAGCATCAACACTCCATCATAGATGCTTGGCAAAGAATGCAATGAGCATCACTTCAAATCAAATCTCTTTCACATAATCCACCAGACTCAGATTGCTCTTCAAGCTACTACAAATGTCAACACCAAGAGACGTCTTCAAGTATACCTTGAGTCTCTTCAATTGCACCAAATTCGATCTCTAAAGCAAACTCAAGATGTGACTGAGCTCAAGACAGAGATTGGTCAAGTCAAAAAGGATATCACTGCAAGAATGGAGGCTACCTTTCCTAACACAACAATGTTAGATATCAACAGAAAACTCAGGAAAAACTATGATCTAGTTAGCAAGGTGGATTATTTGGACACTAGGCTCAAGACCCTGAAAACCTCAATCACTCAAATCCAACTCCATCAAGCTCAACAAACACTGCTTCTTCAAAAGTAGGTGCTGCATAAACCTCTACCTCTGATCAACTTAATGCTAACAAAAAGGGGGAAAAAGATTCTACTATTCCAGTTAGTCAAGGAGAGTCAGTTAGTAGGGGGAGAAAGTGCTCAACATACAAGTCAGCAAGGTGATTGTTCCAGCAATTACTTTCTCTAAGCCACCAGCTCTTGACATCATTCATTTGATCAACATAGCAGCAACTGAATTGGAGATAAAAGAAAATTGGAAGCAGCTTGATGAGAACATCAAGAAGAAATTTGGTCAAATTGAGAAACAAGATAAAATATTTTCTCAATTCTCTCAATTAAAACCAATTTCAGCAAATGACTTGAGCTTAGGGAACATGGAAAGGGGTCAACCCTCAACAATCAAATCTCCAAAGGCCAATGTGATTTTTCAGCCAAAGAGAAATTATCCAAAGAATTCAGACGAAAATCCATTATACCTAAGGTATGAAACCCCTAAGCCATATGAGAAAAAGCTGCTTGGAAGGTCTATTATTTTCTTTAAAGATCCCAGAGACTTGGTCTTAAAAAAGAAAATAGCCAAAATCTACAGGAATGGGAAAATGATCTGTGTGGTGGTTGGACATTCACAGTTTGCATATGCTAAGAAAGAAGAAAAGGTGAGGCTCAAACAATAACAAAAGCAAGCTGCCTTAGATGCCAAGAACCAAGCTAAGAAGCCTGCAACCACAGATTCTGTAATTCCAATTGTGACAGCTGAGACTCATATTGAAGAAAAAAAAAGTAGAACTGAAGCAGATTAAGAAAATAAGATACAAGCTCAAACTAAAGAGGAGGCTGGACTTCAATGATGATAAGGAAGAATACATGTCAACCCAATCTACCAATTCAAGTCAACCAGCCATACCTACATTGAAGGAGGATGAATTCAAAGTTGTTCCTAACATGAATTTCCATGGTGAACCCATAATTCTCAAGAATTAATCTATAGATTGGGATAGCATGCCTCCTCCTGATCTAAACATTCCAGTCCAAACCAAGTCAAGAAAGACAAAGAAAAAAACAATCAAGAAGGTCAAGCCTGTCAGACTTCAATCCAAATCATTAGCCAAACCCAAACCAACTGTCAACAAGGGAGATCAACTCTTCATTTGTGACATCAAAGAATTCTCAGACATTAATCTCTATCTGGATGAGCTAGAAGAAGTTAGAGCTATTGATGCTTACAAACATCTCCCAAAAAATTAGTCTTCAGGTCCAAGGGTGGAAAAGAGATGACTTGGCCCCTTCACAAAATTCTTAATGAAGGCTATTCTGTTTTGGTGAAGATTTTCTCCTCAATCAAAAAGAACTTTGGGTTCAACATAGTTGTCAAGAAAATGGTACTGAATAAAATTGAGGAGATAATGAATAGATGGAGAGGACCAAATGCACTCCCAAGAGTCCTAACAATTTCATACACAGGAAGTAGAGTGCATTTGAAGCCTTACTGGTTGATGGAGTTCAAAGATAAGAAATGCACCAGAAAATTCTTCAGATTAGAAGATCAGCTGAAAATTGCAAGCAATAAAACTCTCATGGAGATGTAAGAAATGCTGGATCAAATAAATGAAGATGAATCTGAATTCTATAGGCAACTCCAACACCAGATTAAAGAAAACAATGTGAAATTGGGAAAGAAGTTCAGACATTCAAGGAAATAAGCTAAATTTGCTCAGTCTAGAGGAGCACCTTGAAAATGACCTATGAGATTATCTACAAACCTTCATCTGTATGTTTGTCAATAAATTGCAGCACTTGTTAATTTTATCTACTAGAAATCAGTCTGTATTCATAGGGTGTTTTGTTATCATCAAGTTTCTCTTAATTTATGGCTATAATTCTAGTAGACATAAATTAGGGGAGATTGTTAGGAATATGTTATGTACTTGATGATAAGTCAAATAAAACACTTAGTAGATTTTATTTAGTGATTTTGTAGCCTTCAATGGATGATCACTTTAACATCCATTGAAAGGGTAGCTTATGTATTAATAAGTTTAGTAGCATATTTTTGCATAATGTAATGTCTTAGAGAATTAGATGTTATAGAATTTTTTGAGTCATGTTGACTACTAGACTGATATGCAAGACAGGTTGGCTAATTGTAAATATTATATGTCTTGTAATCTTGTATAAGTGAAATAGAGTTAAGATGCTCTCAACGGATGTTCCACAAGGTTTCAACGGATGATCAACTAAAGCTTCAACGGATGATCAACCAGACTCTCAACGGATGATCCAACAAAGTCTCAACTGATGATCCCACAGAGTTTCAATGGACGATCTAACTGAGTTTCAACGGATGAACAAATTCAAAAGAGCAGTTGATAGTGACTTGATAGTCACATGCGTTGATTGTATGTAAATGGAATGTGGCAGCCTATTTGGAGGTTTTAGAGAACAAAGAAGCATTTCCATTTCCATGCTAAACTGAAGATATTCAAATATGTTGGATGGAGAAATGAAGCAGCATAAAATTAGACTAGAAACATTTTTTTCTTATTTTTTTTATCTTTTTATCATGTAACTTGGTGATATATAAACCAAGTGTAGCAAGTAGAACAATAACTAAGTAAGTAAGCAATTACCAGAGAAATAGATATAGTTATATCTGTAAAGAATTTCTCTGAACTTGTAAGTTCAACTTATAAGCAGATGTGTGCAAACATTGCATCACAGAGTTCTCATATTAATATATATCTCTGATGGAAAATTTCAATCCACCAGAAAGTTTTTAAATACTTGTATCTGATTACTTTGTGTTTTGATTTCATCAATACTTATATTCCGCATCATAGCCAAATCAAACACAGTTATATTTTAATAGTAAAATTATTCTTAAAATTGAAAAAGTAGCCAGAATTACATTCAACCCCCTTCTTTAATTCTTTGTTAGATTGTTAGGGATTAACACAAACAAGTATCATTTCCGAACATAGTTGTCGGACACTACTAGAATTTCTCCAAACAAGTAGTGCAAAATATAGTTCACCAAACATATGACACAAAACCAAAGTTTCTGACAACTATATCTAGTCCAAATTCACCATAATGCTAAGACAAAAGCATAATCCGGAATCATCCACAACCAAAAGCAATTCAATTCTAAAAGTTTTGCAGATGCTTAATAAAATTAGAAGTGTTTCATAGCAGCAAAGTTTAGTCATCCTCACGATCAGAGCCTTCAGAACTACCTTCATCTTCGCCATCTTCCCCTTCAGACCTGCCTTCATCTTCTCATTCGGACATGCCTCCTTCCGGACCGTCAGCCTCAACATCGCCTTCATCTTCAGATATGTTCGTCACATCAGACTCCTCATCAGAAAAGATCATGACCTGTTAACAACATTAGCATATAAGCACTATATATGCCGGCAACACTTACATCAGATAACAATGACACTATACCTAGACATTTCAAAAACTAACCATCCAAAATTACGTTAAAAGTTGCACTGCTGAAATTACGTTAACCTGCAAAACTCTTAGCAAAACTCAAGGCCAAATCCCAAGAACTTGGAAGTGTTCTCTCTATCACGACTATCTCTTAGACTCAGACGCATTACATTAAACCTGATTAAAATAATAACAATATAGATGAATCAGTATTTTAGTATTGAATGATGATTTGAAGTAGAGAAAAAAGGGCCTCAAGTTACCCTTGCCACAAACGTGGTGAAAATATTATTGTGCATATATTTTTGACTATCTGAGCGCTTGTAGTAACTGCAATAAAAACGAAGGCATTTGCACTACCACATCATTGGTAGATCAGGTGATGGTGAGCTCCTGAAAAATCCTTCATCCTGAATCGAAAACATTTCCCAATGACTAGTTTGTAATTTGCATTGATCTATAGAAAACAAGGTCATTCATGAGACTGAAATGGACTGGTTTGGCATCCTTAGGGCCTATTTGGATGGGAGGTTGAGAGGGGAAGGGTTTGGTTGGTATGGGTCAGGCTAGGTTAGGTTGAACCCCTACCTCATTTGGTTGTAAGGGTTGAGTAGAGAAGGGTTCAACCCTTACCTTGTTTGGATGGAGGGTTGGGTGTTTTATTTATATATATGATTTTGTGCAAGGTTTGGTGTGGTGAATGGTTGGGCTAAGAGATGTTTATCAAGACAAAAAATGTATAATTTTAAATATGAAATAAGTGTTTTAATTTAAAATATTAGTAATCAATATTTAAAACATTCATATCTATAGACATTTTTTTAAAAGGGAATTTAAAAATTTAAAAATCGAAACAACTCTAAACTCTAAAAATAATTTATTAATACTTATGAGTTACATCATATATATATTTAAATTAAAAAAATTAGAATGATTTTTATAAAATAGTAGACTAAGCAAATTAAGCTCACATAAAATATGTAAACGTGATTAATTAATTAAATAATTACATAACATATAAATTATAATTAAAATAAACAGCAGGTGGAGATAAAAGAAACAGTAGGGAGGGTACCTTACAATTAGTGGATGTAAGTAAGTTACAATACACGCAATTTATAAAAAATTGTAAAATGAGGAAAAGTAAAATGAAAGCAGCGAACACAAAGGCGCGTACCATTCCCAACACCTGGATTTGGGGTGTTGAAACACTCTTTTTTTTTGTATTAGACCACAACCCTCTCACAACCCAACACTTCATTCAAAAAAAAATCTCAAAACAGATTTAAATCCATCCCACCCCAACCCCCATCCAAACAAAACCTTAAAGTTTAGCTAGCAGCTCACTTAAATCTTTGGTTTACAAAACTAGTTCATTTTAATTATCAAAACTAAATTATAAGCCACCAAGAGAAAAGATGGTATAAGCGACCCGGTCAATGTGTAACGAACATACAAAATTCAATTTTGAAGTACATAAAATTGAAAATAAATAGTGGTCAATTTAGCGGATGAAAGCAACTCCCAATTTATAACAATAAACTTTTTAGCTCCTCTTTTACAATATTTTTTTCATCCATATTATAATAATAAATTTATATATTTTTTACTAATAAATGAACTCATGTGTTTTATTGCCGTACAAAGAACCCCAATACCGAAACACCAAAATGACCAAATTTTGATACTCATCGAATAATTATTTAACTATTTTTAAAATTTTATATTATTAAATCCCAATAATATATAAAAAAAATCTATTAATTATTATATATCCAGGTGTTAATTTGCTTTTAAATTGAAATATATTTTCTTAATAATAATAATTAAGTAATAGTAAATGACCTTATTAATATTTATTTATTTTTAAGCTGAAAATCATTGGTTTAACTACGTGTTTATCCCAACATTAATTCACTCTTAAGCTTAAAATATTTTTGGACAACAATGAACTTATAATTTGTATTTAGATTTTATTAATTAATACTAAATTAAGTAAAATAACATCTATTTACCTTTAATTTGAAAAATATTTTTATCAATACTCAAGTATTATTAAATAAATTATATTAAAATAAATAATTATTAAATTATCTAAAACATTTAGTAAGATAATTTTATAATTGTTTTCACAAAAGAATCTGATAGGGAGTAAATAAATCATCATTACGTAATTAATATTGCATTAATTACACGTGAATTGGGCTTAACACATTGGTCAGGCCTGATGGACCAGATCAGGCCTGATGGAACAAAGAAGGCCCAAAACCCTGAATATCAATTAATTTTGTAATTAATTAATAAGGGAGAAAAATAGCTATTAAGATGAGTCCTAGTGGGGATATAAATCCTTGTATATTGGCCTCCAAGGAACCTCATGGGATAAGGAATCAGCTTCCTACTTCCTAGGACTCCAAAGTCCATTCTAATTCCAAGACTTGTCCACCAAGTCTCCTAACCCAAGTCCAATTCAAGGACTCCCAACATCTATATAAGGGGCCTCACCCCACAAATCAGAACTACGTTTTTTGGCTTGATTCTCTAATTTACAGAGATACGTAGGCATCTCGTAAAGGCATAGTTAAGCTACGAAACATGAGAGTAGCCATTAAAGGCCTTGAGCTCCCGAACCTTAGCAATAAACACAACAATTAGTATACTTTAGTTTTTTATCCATAACAGTTGGCATCGTCTGGGGGAATCTCGCAACAATAACCATGTCGAGAACACGGAGAACAAGCAGCGCCCTTGAAGGAGGAACACCCGCGGGGATAACCCAAATGATTTCGTCAACCGTGGAAGTACCTCTACATTCGACCTATGCCGCTACCCAAAGAGGAGCCCAGATAGGGGCAACTGGACCTCAGCCACAAGGGATGATTCCCTCGGTTATTTAAGGGATGAATTCCCGACTTCAGCAGTTGCACGCACTTGTGAATTCTCAACCCATTGGGTATGAGTATTCAACTATTGTGACTACAAACCCCCCTTATGGGATGCCCCTTTACCCCGAGGTTGGAGGAAGTGGGCATGCTGGACGGAATGAAGCACGAAGGCAAACACCCCCTTACATTCAAGGTTTGGCTCCTATCCCGGAGAGATTCCGAATCTTCGGACGATGAAGTGGCCCCAAGAAGGAGACGTGCTGGCAAAGAACCTATGGCTGATGGCAACCAACGTCCTAGGAGTACTCAAGGGGTGAATCCCCAAGAGGTGCAGGAGAGAATTAAGGTGCACGAGGCATAAATTCAGAGGCTGAAGTACGACCTGGAGGCGCACCAGGCACCCAGACTCCTATTACCACCTTGGGGGAGAAATCCTCCTCCAATCATAGACCTGGATGGTTCGCCACAAAGAAGGGCTGTAGCCCCAAGAGCTGATCCAACCAATCTTCTTCCCCTTGGAGATCCTGATGATCCCACTCCACCATTCACTGAAGAGATAATGAATGCCCACATCCCAAGGAAGTTCAAGATGCCCACTATCAAAGCTTATGATAGAGCGGGAGATCCCACTAATCATGTCAGAACCTTCTCCAATGCACTGTTGTTGTAGCCCGTGAATGACGCTATTAAGTGTCGGGCCTTTCCTCAAACCCTCTCGGGTATGGCTCAAAGATGGTATAGTCGTTTGCCCCCAAACTCTATTGGGTCCTTCAGAGAATTAAGTCAGGCTTTTATTAAGCAGTTCATCAGCGGGAGAGTGTATGAGAAAAGTTCAGCATCCCTCATGAGCATTGTGCAGGGAGTGAAGGAATCCTTGAGAGACTACCTGAATCATTTTACAAAGGAAGCTTTAAAAGTCCCGGACCTTGATGACAAGGTAGCCATGATAGCATTACAAAAGGGAACTAGGGATGAGTTCTTCAAGATGTCCTTGGCCAAGCGCCCCCTAAAAGTATGTTACAGCTCCAAGATAGAGCCGGGAAGTACATCAAGGTAGAAGAGAGCATGAGGAAGACTGTCATTAAGTAACGAGCCCGCTGGAGGCAAGAAACGGAAAACCAATCTGGAATATATTGCAAAGGACAAGTATCCTAGAACTGAGCAAAATAATGACTCAACCCCGAAGAAGGGAGGACCTGGACAAAAGTTCAATGAGTATGCTAAGCTGAATGCTCCAAGAAGCCAGATTTTGATGGAAATCGAGAAAGATCGGGATATTCGTTGGCCTAAGCCCTTGAAGGCAGATCCTATTAAGCTAGATAAGAGCAAGTATTGTAGATTTCACAAGGATGTTGGTCATGACACCGATGAGTGTAGAAAATTGAAAGATGAAATTGAATTCCTCATTTAAAAAAAGGAAAAATTGAACAAGTACACTGGAGATGGAGGAGATAGGAGCAATAACGTGAGAAAGAACTTTGATGATCGAAGAAGAGATCAAGATGATCAAGGGCGTAATCCCCAATCGAGGGGACCGGTGATAAATGCAATCTTCGGAGGACCGCGACCCCGAGGGCCTGTGATAAACATAATTTTTGGAGGACCAACCGCTACTGGATTATCCAAGAACTCCAGGAAAGTGTATACCCGAGAAGTTATGCATATTGTTGGAGAAGCCCTGAAGAGGGCCAGGACAGGAATAACAATGGCTTTCGATGATTCTCATCTGGAGGGTGTGAAATTTCCCCATGATGACCCGTTGGTCATAACCCCAATAATAGGGAACAACCCGGTGAAGAGAGTCCTCGTAGATAACGGTGCCTCAGTCGACATCTTACTCCATGATACATTTCTAAGGATGGGTTACAATGATTCCCAATTGACCCCAACCGATATGTCGATATATGGATTTACGGGAGTAGAGTGCCCCGTGGAAGGAATAATCAAGTTGCCAACAACCATAGGCCAGGAACCAAGGCAAGCAACATAGATGTTGGACATCGTGGTGGTGAAGGCTAGTTCAACTTATAACACTATCATGGGAAGGAAAGGGATACATGCCTTCAAGGCCGTCCCTTGTTCCTATCATTCAGTCATGAAGTTTCCCACCCGGAATGGGATTGGAGAAGAGAGAGGAGATCAAAAAATGGCAAGGAGTTTTTACGTAGCCTCTTTAAGGGCAGATGGAGTTGGGGAGCAAGTTCTGCCTATTGAAGATCTGGATATCTGAGAGAATGATGAGAAACGAGGGAAGCCAACAGAAGATTTGGTTACGATTCCTTTGGCTCCCGACGATCCTGAGAAAGTGACTTTCATTGGAGCAACACTAGAAGAGCCCCTTAGAGGGAATTTGGTGAAGTTTTTGCAAGAAAGTAGTGATGTGTTTGCATGGTCTACAGCTGATATACCAGAAATAGATCCGAAACTAATCACTCACAAGCTGAATGTGGATCCAAGTCGGAAAAAAGTGAAGCAAAAGAAAAGAAACTTTGCTCCGGAGAGGTAAGAAGCTATTAAACAAGAAGTAGAGAAGCTCTTGGAGGCTGGTTTCATTGAAGAGATTCAATTTCTGGAATGGTTAGCAAACCCTGCAATGGTAAAGAAGGCCAATGGAAAATGGAGGATGTGTGTGAACTTTACTGATTTGAATGACGCATGCCCTAAGGACTGTTTCATGTTGCGGAGGATAGACACTTTGATAGATGCCACTGCTGGACATGAGATGCTGAGTTTCATGGACGGATTTAATGGATATAATCAGATCAAGATGCACAAGGACGACATCTCAAAGATATCATTCATCACTGACTTTGGTGTTTATTGTTATCTTGTTATGGCATTTGGTCTCAAGAATGCAGGAGCCACCTATCAAAGGTTGGTAAATAAAATCTTTAAGGGTCTTATTGGCAAGACCATGGAAGTTTATGTTGATGATATGTTAGTCAAAAGTCTAGTAAAGACTGACCATATAACCCATTTGAGGGAAGCTTTTGAGGTCCTGAGATACCATAAGATGATATTAAATCCTGCAAAGTGTGCTTTCGGAGTAGGGTCTGGAAAGTTTTTGGGATTAATGGTCTCCAAGAGAGGAATCGAGGCCAATCCCGATAAAATAAAGGCAATCCTGGACATGGAACCACCAAAAACTATCAAAGATGATAAAAAGCTCACAGGAAGGGTTGCTGCATTGGGACGATTCATCTCCAAGTTTGGGGGCAAGTGTTTGCCGTTCTTCAAGTCCTTAAAGAAGGTAAAAGATTTTGTATGGAGTGAGGAAAGTCAGAAGGCATTCGAGGAATTAAAGAAATATATGGCTTAGGCCCCGTTGTTGGCTAAGCTAGCTTTGAATGAAGTCATATACTTGTACTTGGTCGTTTCAGAGTGCCTTGAGCGCTGTGTTGGTTAAGGAGGAACTGAAAATCCGGAAACCCGTATACTATGTCAATAAAATTTTGCATGGTGCTGAGTTGAATTATTCAACTATTGAGAAATTTGCACTAGCCTTGGTAATGGCTTCAAGAAATTTGCGTCCCTACTTTCAGGCTCATAGGTCTAAAGTACTAACAAATCAGCCCTTGCGAAATATTATTCATAGTCCCAAGGCTAGTGGGAGGCTGATCAAGTAGGCAATAGAGTAGGGAGAATTCGACATTAAGTATAAGCCACGAATGGCAATAAAAGCCCAAGCATTGGCTGACTTCGTGGTGGAATGTACTACACCTAACCAAGAAGTCGGGGGGCAGGAAGATATTATACCGCAAGACAAGGAAGTTGATAAGGAGGATAAAGGGAAGGATGATAAGGAGAAGGAATATTGGGTTCTCTATTTTGATGGAGCATCAAAAACAAATTCAAGTAGAGCAGGTCTAGTTTTACAAAGCCCTGATGGGTTCTTGATTGAATATGCTATGAAGTTAGACTTCCCGACCACAAACAATGAGGCAGAATATGAAGCTCAGATAGCTAGCCTCGGCCTAGCAGGGACATTGAGAGTCAAGAACTTAAAGGTTTATGGAGACTCAAAGTTGGTCGTATCCAAGGTTAAGGGAGAGTTTGAGGCAAGGGATGATACAATGGCTAAGTATGTCCGCCTAGTAAGGGTTGTGATGACCCAATTCGATGAATGCCATGTTGACCACATTCTATGGGAGGAAAACGCTAAGGCAGATGCCTTATCAAAGTTTGTGATGGCCTCAACCCTGGGGTCAGGAGTTGACGTCACCAAACACAATTACCAAAATATAAACAACAAGATTATTATTAAAATATACTAACTTGACCCCAAACCAAGATCCGATCCAGGTTCAAGTATGATTCAGATTCACATTATTACAAACCATTTATTCAACATCTAACACACTCTAACTTTATTCAGCAACTCATCAGACCTCATGGCCTGATACAAACTACCTCAGAGGAGGCAGGTCCTGAAGGGGCGGGAACATGGGTCAATCTGACTGGTCTTCTAGGCATCTGCGAGATATACGTAACAGTTTTCAAGGGTGAGCATAATCGCTCAGCAGTACCAATATATGAATAACGGAATAAAACAGTAATGTAACAATAATAGGAACGGAGCTGTAATCATGATATCAACATCATATAATGAAAATCGGAGATAACTGGATATCACTAACTAGCATGCTTTATCAAAACAACGTAGTAGTGTGTTGTGTAAGTATCAGAGTCCAATTTTAGCATGCTAATCATATTTATAAAACCGTTGTATCAACTACTTATACTCTTACGGGAATCACAAATCCAAATCAGATACATAACGGATATGTGAAGACAGTTGATCAGGCTATCAACACCAGAAGGCTCTAACTGCCATCACATTTACCTGTTCCGGAACTCAGAGACTAGCTAGGTCCCTGACCTGCTGGACTAATCGGTTATATATTGCGCGCAACCGAATTAGCCTTTTATCCCACCTCAATAGGCCTACTCTTGCCCCAATGTATCCCATATCTGACCATTTTATCCAGTCAACAAAATTCCTGTAAAATAAAAATAATTAATTAAAAATTCCAAAATAAACACGGCAACACGCGCATGACGCGCACAGCACCACAGAACCAATCGGAAATGCAAGGACAGCCGGGAAACAACCCGAAAAATCAAAAACCACACATTGCACAACCATACCCACAATATACATACAGATATATGCATACAATAGGCAAAACGAAACCAAAGTACAAGGAATCAAACCAACCGGAGATAACAGCGGCGGCCGGAAAGGCAAAAAGGAAGAAGAAGGCGGCGACTACAACAAGTCGAGGAAACAAGCTCAACGGCCGCAACCATCGAAAGTAAAAAGAAGAAACGAACCGAGAAGAACGAAAGAAAAAAGAACCGAGAAGAATGAATAGAGAGACTGGAAGAGAGAGTAAAAGAGATATGAACAATAGTTAACCCCCCTGCTGCTTGGCTGCACGGCACATGTCCTGTATAAATGGACACATATCATTTTATTTTTATCCCGACTGACTGCAAGGCCCTTATATCACTTTTAATTATATTATTAACGGTATACCTCGCGAAAATTTTTAATCAAAACATTATCAAAATAATCATAAAATTTATAAATATTCTGAAGTTCACGAAAACATAATTTCGGAATTTTAAGAACGATTTTTACGGCATACTCTATACCCGCAATTTAGCAAATAACGAAACAAAACGCGGGTAAAATTAATCCCGAAAATTCCCAAAATAATTTTAAAATTCTCAGAATAATACGAACTCAATAAAATATGAGTTTCATAATTTTTAAAGATTTCCTGAATTAAATATGGATTTTACAAATAAACACAATCAGAAAATCATTTAAAAATAAATAATTAATGAAATATTGATTTTTCAATTTCATAAAGTCCTAAAAATAATTATTCAAATTATAAAATTATAAAACTAATTTTAGAGATCATCCACATATTTATGGAATTAAAACTATAATAAAATTACTTTTACAAACGACATTAAATCATATAACTCAATAATAAATCATACAATCCAATCCCACATATCAACATATTACAAATAATTAAATAGAAATCGATAACTGCTGCCAAAATCATTACACATATTTTATTTAATTATTTAAACCTTTATTACACTTTGAACATAATAAAATTAAAAGAATATTCACGAGTCGTTATATCCTTCCCCCCTTAAAAAGATTCTGTCCCCAGAATCTGACTTAGCTAAACAAATGAGGATATTTATCAAGCATATCTGACTCTAATTCCCAAGTAGACTCTTCTACTCGAGGATTTCTCCACAAAACTTTTACTATAGGGATCGACCTATTCCTAAGGACTCGTTCCTTATGGTCTAGGATTTGAATCGGTTGTTCCACATAGGACAAATCTGGCTGAAGCTCAATCGGTTCATATTCTATGACTTGATTCGAACTAGGGATATAGGGCTTCAACATAGATACGTGGAACACATTATGAATGTGCTGCCACTGCGGTGGTAACGCTATCTCATAAGCAACCTTTCCCACTTTCTTCAAAACCTCAAAGGGTCCTATAAATCTAGGGCTAAGTTTACCCTTCTGACCAAATCGTACTAACCTTTTCCAAGGTGATACTTTTAGTAACACCAGAGCTCCTATCTCGAAGTCCATATCCTTCCTATGCAAATCTGCATACTTTCTCTGTCTATCTTGGGCTGCTTCTAATCTTTTCCGAATCAACACTATGGCATCTCTGGTTTGCTGAACCAACTTGAGACCTAGCACTTTCTTTTCTCCTACCTCATCCCACTACAAGGGTGATCTACACCTACGTCCATACAAAGCTTCGTAAGGCGGCATCCCGATATTGGCATGGTAGCTATTATTATACGAGAACTCAATCAAAGGTAGGTGTTTATCCCAATTACCCTTAAAATCCAAAATATAGACTCTCAACATATCCTCTATGGTCTGAATCGTTCTTTCACTTTGGCCGTCCATCTGAGGATGATAAGCGGTGCTCATATTCAAATTTGTTCCTAGGCACTCTTGGAATTTAGTCCAGAACCTGGAATTAAATCTCGGGTCTCGATCTGACACTATAGACACAGGCACTCCATGTTTGGTAACTATCTAATCTAAATATAACTTAACTAGCTTTTCCAACGAATACCTTTCATTGATCGGAAGAAAATGCGCTGACTTAGTCAATCTGTCAATGATTACCCAAATAGCGTCATGATTTGCTCTTGTCCTTAGCAATCCCACTACAAAATCCATAGCAATCTCTTCCCACTTCCATTGGGGAATTTCCAAAGGTTGTAACAATCCGCTTGGTCGTTGATGCTCTGCTTTCACTGTTTGACACACATGACACTTACTTACCCAATTGGCAATATCCTTTTTCATTCCTGGCCACCAAAAGTTTTTCTTCAAGTCTTGGTACATTTTAGTACTACTAGGGTGGATAGAAAACCTAGAGTTATGCACTTCGTGTAATACTTCATTCTTCAATTCCGTTATATTAGGAACCCAAACTCTGGATGAAAATCTATATAAACCTTGATTATCCTTTTGAGTACACAACTCTTCTCCCGTCAAAGTATCCAACTCTTGTTCCATAACTCCTTCTTGACACCTTTTGATCTTTTCCATCAATGTCGGCTGGAAAGTAACTTCATATAGTTGCTCCCGACTTTCACTAGGTACTCGAACCTCAATCTCCATTCTTTCCAAGTCTTGTGCTAGTTCCTCCGCAATCTTAATCATATTCAATATTTCTTTTCTACTCAAGGCATCAGTCACCATATTGGCTTTACCTGGGTGATAATTAATCGAACAATCGTAGTCCTTAATCAGTTCCAACCATCTTCTCTATCTCATGTTCAAATCCTTCTGCGTGAATATGTACTTCAGGCTCTTATGAGTTGTATAAATATTGCATTTCTCTCCATACAAGTAGTGATGCCATAACTTCAGAGCAAACACTATAGCTGCCAACTCAAGGTCTTGAACCGGATATTTTTGCTCATGAGGTTTTAGTTGTCTGGAGGCATAAGCAATAACTTTGTCATGCTGCATTAGCACACAACCCAATCCTTTCAAAGAAGCATCACTATAGATCACAAAGTTTCCCGTCTCATCTGGCAATGCTAATACTGGAGCCGTCACTAATCTCCGCTTCAATTCCTGGAAACTTTCTTCACACTTTTCCGTCCAAAGGAACTTTTCATTCTTTCTGGTTAACTTGGTTAATGGGGATGCAATCTTTGAGAAATCTTTCACAAACCTTTGATAATATCCCGCCAATCCAAGAAAACTTCTTATTTCTGTCGGTGTCTTCGGTTTCTCCCACTTTGATACGGCTTCAATCTTTACAGGGTCTACTTTGATACCTTCCTTACTCACCACATGTCCAAGAAACTACACTTCTGTCAACCAAAACTCACACTTGGATAACTTTGCATACAATTGCTTTTCTCTTAGATTATGAAGGGCAATTTGTAAATGCATTACGCGATCTTCTGGATTCTTTGAATATATGAGGATATCATCAATAAATACAATAATAAACTTATCCAGATACTCCTTATATACCCTACTCATCAGATCCATAAAAGTCGCTGGCGCATTCGTCAATCCAAACGACATCACTAGAAACTCAAAATGTCCATACCTTGTTCTAAATGCAGTCTTAGGGATATCTTCAAGCTTTATCTTCAATTGGTGGTAGCCAGATCTTAAGTCAATATTTGAGAAGTAACATGCTCCCTTAAGCTGATCAAACAAATCATTGATACGTGGCAAAGGATACTTATTCTTTATTATCAACTTGTTCAACTCTCTATAGTCAATGCACAATCTCATACTTCTGTCCTTTTTCTTCACAAATAGCACTGAAGCACCCCACGGAGAAACACTGGGTCGAATGACTCCCTTATCCAATAGTTCCTGAAGTTGCTTAGCCAATTCTTTCATTTCCATTGGGGCCATCCTATATGGAGCCTTAGAAACTGGTTCAGCTCCAAGGATCAAATCAATGGAGAACTCTATCTCTCGATCAGGTGGCAATCCTAGTAACTCTTCTGGGAAAATGTCAGGGAATTCTCTCACTATGGGAATCTCATCCAAAGTAGGGGTCTCTTTCTTCGTATCCACCACATGAGCTAAATACGCCTCACATCCTTGCCGCAAAAATCTTTTTGCTTGCATTACTGAAAGGAACTTTCTATCTTGTCTCTGTCCTTGGTAGCTGATCCTTTTATTATCTGGGGTGTACATAACAACTCTCTTTTTCTTACAGTCAATATTCGCCTTATATAGAGACAACCAATCCATACGTAAAACAATATCAAAGTCTCCCAACTCGAAGGGTATTAAGTCAACAGGGAACATATATCCTGAAATCTCTAGGGAACATCTAGGACAAAATTGACTTACGGGTGCCTTATCTTTATTAGCCACTTCTATGGTCAAAGGTTCTTCTAGGTCTTCCAACACCAATTACATTTTATTCACACAATTCACAGATATAAAAGATTTGGACGCTCCCGAATCAAACAAAATGTTAACATTTACGGAATTAAGAGAAAGCGTACCTGCAACCACATCGGAATCATGAACTGGAGACTTATTGGTCATCTTAAAAGTCCTAGCTCTAGCAGTACTGATTGCTGGTCCTTGGGACATACTCCTTCCAGCATTAACTTGGGTCACTGACTTGCAATTCCTAGCTATGTGTCCCACTTTGCCGCAACTAAAACAAGTGACTCCTTGAATCTCAGACTTACACTCCGTGGAATAATGACCTTTATGTCCATACTTAAAACACTTGATATTTTCTCAGCACTGTCCACTATGTTTCTTCCCGCATATCTTACAATCAACCACTGGCTTACTAACCCTCGTCGGGGCAGAGTTAACTGAAGTAGTGTTGGGTCTAACCTAGGGAAAATTCTGCCTCTTATTCTTATTCTTTCCAAACCAATGCTGGAGCTTCCGACTTGCTAATCCTGATTCTGACCTAGCAAGTCCACTTTCAAATTTCCTCTTTTTCTCACCCTGCTCCTTTGCAGCTAACCTCTGATCACTCTTTATCACTAGGGCAGCCTGAACTACCGAAGTATATGTCTTAAATTGTAAAGCTACAACTCCACTCCTTATTTCTGGCTTCAACCCTTGTTGAAACCGCTTCGCTCGTTGAGCTTCTGAACTCACATATTCCGGTGCTATACGGGCCAACTCCGTAAACTTTGCTTCATGTTCCGTAACACTCCTATCCCCTTGTTTCAATTCCAAAAATTCCATCTTCATTTGACTCTGGAGACAGTCCGGAAAGTATTTCTCCAAAAAAACTCTGTGAATCTGGCCCATGGAACTGGACCTTCTCCTTCTAGGGCTCGCGTTGATTCCCACCAATAATTCGAATCATTCTTTAGAAAATAGCTAGCATAATCTGTCTTTACATCCTCACTCACCTTGGTGAGCATAAACGCCTTTTCCATCTCCTTTAACCGTATCCTGGCAGCAACAGGATCTACTTCTCCTTTAAACTCCGGGGGCTTCACTGCCTGAAAAGACTTAAAACTAACACCCTAATTTGCCCCCCTCATCTCATGTTGTTGCTGGATTTGTAGTTGCTGCTGTTGGATTTGCTGTTATTGTTGCTGTATGAGCTGTTGTTGTTGTTGTTGCAATTGTTGTTGCTGCTGCTGGAATTGTTGGTGTTGTTGGGCCAGCTGTGTAGACTGCTGACGTAACAAGTTCATCAATTCACTCATGGAAGGATCCCCGGCAGATCCGTTATTGGGTTGAGAGTTTCTCTTTAGTGGCATCTCCTGAAGCATAACAGTCATGTATAAGAAAATGGATTGCTCCAAACAGTTTATATTTATGCATCAGGAGAGCGTTGCCACTAAGACAATATCCTCATCCCCTGTTTAATTGGATCCGTCCTGAGTTAATGATTATAATCTAAAAATGCCAGCAACAGAAACAACAATAATAATAACAACAATAATAGCAACGCACAATATATAAAAAATGAACAATAGAATAAAGCAGCTGTAATACAATAACTAACAGAATCCAACTAGTACAACTGAAAATCCAACTGAAAAAAAACCATCCAAATACACACCAAAATTGGTTGTCATAGCAGCCCCGCCTACTACAAACTATCACAACATTATATACATATACAAAGTAAACAACTACAGAACTCCTGGAAGTCAACTCTGAGCTCTGTATCTCTCTGCTGCAAACCTGGGCTAACCACTACCACTGCCACCGATGGAACCTAGCTCAAACACTAGCCAGTTCACTAGGTCCTCATACTACACAGCTCTAAACTCTGAGCTAATGAAACGGTCTCAACAGCCATCTGGTCAATGCTCGCACACGGGCCCGCACCTCAGGGGAAGGGGTAGAAATGCCCTGAAAAGGTGCAATAGGTATCTGATCAAACTAAACAGCCAATTCCGGACTCTGATCTCTGATAAAGGAAGTATTCACCGCTCGGTGAACATTGTAACATCCGTAAAATATCTTGTAATTATTTGTATCAATATATGATTATTATGTTAATATTATATGAATTTTTGGTGAATTATCTGATGTTTGATAATAATATTTGGATGTTTGTATGTAATAAAATATGAGTATGTTAATTTTAATATGTCCAGAATAAAATATAGATAATTAAGGTATCTTTCTGGTAATTTTTGGAGTGTTATATGATTTTATAATGATTTATGAATTTATTAATTATTTTACGAATAATTATAAAATTATTTTATAAAGCCGGGAATCGTCAGACTTCAACCGTTTTTACGTTTTTAGAACCCGAAACTCTTCCGAAAACTCCTTCCTAACCTAATCTGGTAATTCCGGACATTTTCCGTATTTTGACTTTTTCGCTCCGGATTACGGTTTGACCCGTGCGCGGCCCGGCGCAAAATTTTCGATACGATAATCATTTCGGTGAATCAACAAAACCCGTATTCTCGAAAGACGGGATATTATTACATTATTTCCGTATAAATTGTTTTATAAAAAGCCCGGTTGGGATAATTATCCAAAACTGATATCAAATCGGATCGTTATTGCAGTTACTTAGCGGCTAAGCAACTAATTTAACGATCCAAAATGATCCAGAACGAACCAATATTCCGTAAATATAAATAGCATATTTCTTATTTCATTTTATTCGTTTATTCATTTACAACCAGTAAAAATACAGTAAATACAGAGAAAAACCCTAAAAACGATACGTTCCTGAGAATCAAACGCACGAACGAAGGCGTTACCGAACTCCGATTTAAGCGTGTAATGTATCAAAATAAAGTTATCGAAAAGTACTTTCTGAATCAATCAACCATTTTAGTGCAGCAATTAAGGTAATTTTCTTATTTATTTATTTATTTATTTATATTCGAATTAATTGATGATTAAATTATGAAAATTTGTTCTTGATGTTATTGATATGATTTAATGATTCCATCGTGTAGATAATATTTTTTTGGTCAATTTGATATATTATATGTCAAAAACCGAGTTCAATAACATATAGAAATTAAGGTTTGATTTTCTGAAAATTCTTTAAGAAGTTGTTCTTGGTGTTCTTGAAGGGTTCTGAGAATCAAAATCAAATTTGAGGATGATGCAGATCTCAGTTTTTGAAGTATGAGTAACCAAAATGCTCAGATTTTCATGCTCTTTCTGTTTATGCCATCAAATAATTTGAACGATAGATAAATTGTTAATTTCATAAATTAGGGTTTATGTTGAAATTTGGGGTTTTTTGATTTATGAATCATCTGTTGATTTTGATGCTTAAATAAGCTTTAGCATCGAATTTGCAATTGAATGGTATATTTAGTCGATGATTATAACCCCTAGAAGTATTCAGTCGAGTTCTTGGAATTTCAATTTTTGTTTTTCAATTTTCTGGGTTATACGTGTTGTTGTGGTCTGTTTTGATCATCCTAATAGATTCTATGTGATCCCAGCTTTATTTTAAGATATAACTTGTTAATTTTGATCAAGAAACGAAGGATTTCATTTTTGCCGGAAATTGCCGAGTTCTTCTCGAATTGAGTGTGAATGAGGATTGGCAGGTCCGATACGGAATTGATAAGCCAAGATTGTTGGGGCAAGTGTAAAGCGAATATTGCAATGTTATAGGTATATTGAGTTTCAGATCCTATAGTAATGAGGAATCGACAGATCGACGGAGACTGGGCATGTTACCCTATGTTTCATGCGGTTTTGAAGAAGATGCGAATGAGTCTTGTGAGAATTTCGCGTAAGAGAGGCTAGGTGAGTTTTGGGTACGATATAACTTAGGATTAGGTAGTAGGACGAGCATCACGCTGGAGGCAACAAGTTGATGGAAGCTGATGAAGAACCAACATTGCACGTTTCAAAGGCACCACCACTACGAGAAGATTCCTATCACTTATCGGGGGCTGCGCAAGGAATGATATCTACCTAACTAGGTATAGGTAAGACTAGCAAGAAGATGCGACCCTATCCATTAACCGAACATCGAACCGCCTGCGAGGTTGTAAGCATAGCGTCAAAAACGATGGAAAGAATATCAGAGACAGTACTAAATGGCAGCATTGCGGTGGAATTGCGAATAAATGATATACGACGGTAAATGAAGTTTCGTCGACTAATAAGAGCGAGCAGAATCCAAGGAAGAGTAGAAGATGTACCAAAAATGGAGAGACCCTTATATGGGCATTTCTTTAATTAGATACTTCATTAGCGGATTAAGAGAATAGCAAGTAACTTATCTAGTAATGACGATCAAATAATTGATTTTCAAAATTTTAAAATGAGATTTCGGAGAAGATTTTCTTAATCAACTTTTAGAAGATTTCTGTATGAAATGAGTTTTACCATTTGGTTGTCGAATTACTATTTATGTTCTGGTTATTATAAACAGAAAATGACCTAAAATGAAGAATGGATATAGACTCAGTATTGTTAATCTGGAGGACCAAGTAGACCCACTAGTAAGAAGAAAATTTAAAGTTTTCTGTGAAAGACGAACATAAATTTTTGTCTAATAATATTAAGGATCAAATCAACTTGTTAAAAACATTATTTAATGAGATTCGTAATTTGAACGGACAACGGATGACTGAAGGAAATGAAAGAATTTTCCAGATAAATGAAGAAAAATAGTATTCCTATCGACGGAGTTAAGACGTTGCGGGATCGACTATTACCCTACGTGGAATAAAGGAAATAGGAAGTAATAATTATAAATTTTATAGGAACGCGATTACGATCAAATTATTAAAGTATTTAATGTGGAGGCATTTCCAGAAAACATTTCGAAGATAAGTGTGACCTAAATTATGAATCTCTCATTCGACTGGTTTATGAAGGCATACGTAGGTGAAGCGTGGAAGGTGATCAACATCGACATTATTTCTCTTAATACGATAGCATATGTTCTTCTTGATTCTTGAATACGTATGAGTTTCTTCTGTGGATAAATCATATGAAGCAAAGATGAAAGGAACTTTGTTGTATTCCTTCTGAATTGTTTCTCTCCTCAAATCACTAATTTCTGATTGAGACAAACAGTGTTGTGGTATGACGCTTTGTCGAGATGATGAAGAGTCGGGTGGGACGACACCTAATCATGTGTTGTATGTCATATAGTACGAAAGACTGGCCATCTTGAGTACGAATATGGTTGTCTCATTCACATCTAAATCTTCACTCATTCTTCTTCCTTCAATTTATTAAATTACAAATTTTCCCAATCGTTTGTGGAATTGTTATTCCTTATTCAGTTTTCAATCAAAATCATATTCGGAAACTCTCCTTTTACGTAAAGTCTGTTCTTTGATGATTTCAAAAGAGATGAAATAGTGTGGCATGTGGAATCATACAACAAACATAGATATGACTGCAAACCGATAAATGGTGGACATCTGCGTGTAAGGAAGAAGAAATTCATTAATAACATGGACGTGGTGAAGACATCAAGTTAGACCGTTGTTCATGTTATGAGGATCTCATCAGTACGATAGATTGCGGTAACATGACGCGCATCAAATCAGAGGATTTCGACGTGAAATGAATGGTTAGCGTACCATAATGAATAAATTAGTTATAAACTAAAAAAGTAAGGTTGTATGCAAGTGAACGAATGTCGGGACAACAATTGGAGATCAAGGGAATTCCGAACCCTGACTAAGACAGGCAATTAATACGTAAAGCATTCCTTCGTCGCGGAAAGATATTTGTCGTAAAAATTCAAGTTCAAAGAAATCTTAATTGCAAACAAATTTTGAACGTGTTCTTCAAGAGATTGTGAAGTTCTCTACCTTGGGTAAATAAGTTATGATAAATTTAATACCCTTAACTGGGTCAGTAACAAAAGTTCGATACGAGAACATAAGTGGAGATAGAATAATGGGGATTCGACTGCGAGACCTTTTAAGAAATAACAAACTGATGATGGAGTTTTTACCCGATTGTGACGATGATAATTAAGACCCTGCGTGGTTATTGAAAGATAAACAAACTCACTAACGAAATTGAGTGTGTATTATCAAAAAAAAAAGAGTATGGGTGTAGTTCGTTGAAGGATGCGGCATAATTTTTAAAAGTAAAAGTAACTATACACAATTAGTAACGACAATAAATAAGTCAAAATACTCGCGAAATAAAATTTTGAGACACAAGATAAACTTTAAAGTTCACTAATAAAATTTGGTAATATTCTAAAAGGACTGAGAAAAGTATGGTTATATTAATTGTTGGTTGAAGACCTTAAGTCTCATTTCAAAAATATATATATATATATATATGTTATGCCAGTTAATCATACCTATACTAATTAGAATGATATAGTTCGAACTAGGGTGGATGGATGAATTTGGTTGATGGAAGTGGATGGATGTGATTGTAGCCGATTTGGTAGATTAATGGTGTCGGCTTGAGTCCGACTAGTAATCGATGGTATAGGGGAGGTACTGCCCAAATTTTTAGAAATTACTCTACATATAAGGATAAAGAAGTATATTCTCACTCCCAGCTGTACTCCAAATGGTTGTGATTTCGGTTCTTGAGAAAGAATGTTATGATCGAACTGACTTTATGTAATTGGTCTTTGATTCTAGTTAGCTAGTCTTTACTTGGTTTAAGTGATTGGTTAAAAGAGTTAATTGATCCACTTTACCAACTAATGGTTAGCTAAATGGAGATCGATTCCAATTAGATTGAGTCAAGCTCTAACATGATTTTCAGATCCAAAATCAAAGCGGTTAAAAAGTTGAAGGAAGTGATGGCATTAGCAGGAATCAAAAGTTTAGTAGAATTAGCGTGATGTTACCACAGACATGTGCGAGACTTTATCTAGATGAATACGCTCTTTTCGATAAATAAGAGGAACATAAAGTAATTGGTACATGCTAGTAAAAAGAAAATTTTCAAGAACTGAGGTTCAAGATAAAACAAAGAGATTCTATCATTTGTAATAGCATTCCAGGAAGGACTTGAAAGTATACCCATATCGAATGGCGATTGAATAAAAGTTTTTGAAAGCTCGTAAATCCAAATATTCGATGTAAGAAGACTAATGAAGTTCGCATGTGAACTTGAGAAGAGGAAATGTTGATCAATTGGGAAAAGCCAAATATGCGATCAATAATTATTTAAGTATGGCTAAGAAAGTAATCATCGATGAATTTGATAATTCTGTCAATAAAAACTTAAATATTATAAATAAAAGCCTTTTATTAACTTCAGAACTGGTTTATCTAGTAACGCACATATTAATATCAATAAAAAGACATTCCTTATATTAGAAGAGTTAATGAGTAATGAGAATGAAGAACTAAATAAGAAAAGAAGTGGAATCAAAAGGATGATAAATAAATTTTGATATAAGCAAGTTGTGAACATCAACTGTGTCAGAATTGATAGGAGAATGAAGTGAAATGCCGATAATTAAAGATAGAAATTTTATTCAAAGAACGCGTGTAAACAAGGGAGATTAAACCAAGGTATTAGTGGTGAACTATTAAAGAAAAACGTTACAATGAATCTTATATCAGAATTCTTTAGAAATAAAGCAAAGCCCCGAAGATTCTGATGACTGATTTACCAAGGTTACCTCGGGAAATGAGGTAAGAATTTTCATCAGTTACTGTATGAGTCGAGCTGGTTTCAAAAGCCCTGTATCGTATAACCCAGTGTAGATGAGATATTGAGTTAAGGAAAACTTCAGAAATATGGAATGCAAGAATAATGAAATAAATGGGTACTTCACGCTATACACAAAAGTGATCATGGAGGAAAGAGAAGGGAGGTATGAAGTCACGCATCAGTTATCAGAAATTACAAGTTCGAAGATTAAATGAACATAGTGTATAAGAAATAATTGGATAGTGTGATTATATTTATTAATAACATCCTCGCCCATTCAAGAACTAAGGAAGACCAAGTCGAACACCTGGAGATATGCATGCGAAGGGTAAAAGATTAGCAACTGCGTTCGAAGCTACAAAGGTATGAACTCTGGTTATAATTACTTATGAGCTACGGAAGTATGGTTAATTACTAACCAAGCAAGATTCATTCAGAGATAGATGTCTTGAGTAGAAAAGAAAGAGTGAGCATCACTAAGATTGTTGGGGAGTGGATAAAGGAATTGTAAAAGTTAGGGATAGAGAACAGGTTTTGATCCAACTTCTGGATTATACTGATACTTACTTTTTGTTAGATATCAAAGGTGGTATTAATATAGATGATTGATGTTGACTTCAGTATGGAATGTTGTGAGCATCAAAGTTCATATTGATATCTAATTTGATATGACAACAAAATTAGTATTAGTACCAAGAGTTCGGTTTTAAATAAAATTATGTTCATTCTATTCTAAATTAATATTCCTTTTAGAAAGTAAAAAAATTCGCTCGATGAATATACTTGTTAGTGATTGAAAAGAAATTGAAAAATACTACAAAATGGTGAGTTAAATGTGATTGTCGAGATTTTCTTTTAACTTTTAGTTTTGAATAGATTTAGAACATTTCAAAGCATCAGACGCCATGAGTTCGCTATATCGGGTGCAGACGGATTGAAAGTACAAGAGACCAACTAAAGGTTCTCGAATACGATTAAAAATGATTATAGGCTAGACTAACCAAATAGAAGGAGACGCGAGAAGTAAAGTAAAATAATCAGGAAAATGGAAGGTGCATAATCGCAAATTATTAAAATTAAAAAGAAAATCAAATTGGTATGAATTAAGTTAGTCCATCAAAATAATGAGATAGATAGAACGGTTACGAATGAGTTAACCCTGTTGTTACAGGCATAACGAGTTCATAAGATGTTTAAATGTATATGGATAAGAAAGGTAATTTAGCTCCCTATGTATAAAATGAAGGTTGATTCAGGTTACGTGAGTAACTGACAGATTTAATGTCAGAGAAAGACCGTTGAGTTGTGATTAAAGTAATGGAACCCGAGGAATTATAAGAAATGTACTTGGAGAATATCATAGTCAACGTCAGAAAGTAAATACGCCCTGGTCTCAGTGCATCATTTACAAATGAAGAAGAAGATTACAGGAACGGTCAAAGAGCCTCGAATACGATGGGAAGAGATTATAAATTAGGTTATTTGAACGAAGAAACATATGAGGACGAGGTTCAACACCGAGTAACAGTTGGAAATGCACATAAGCACGAGTTACTAGAATTAGAAAGAAAAAGAGAATTAAGACGTGTTATGTTGGTCCCTCCTAGAAAATAAAATAGACAGAATAAATAGAAGTGGGCTAGCTTCACCGCTATCCGTATAGCGGATTCATAGAGTGTTTATATGTGTATACCCAGAAAGAGTAAGTTAGCTCTATTATATATAGAAGATGGAGATTTGAATTGAGTTATATTAGCAACAAATAGAATATGTGTTAGTCCCTTAACAATGAAGCAAGAATTACAGAAGGGGGGTTGAATGGAATTCTTGAACCTTTTTCTTGAAATAAAAATGTTCAACTCGATTATTGATATATTTATTTTGATTAGCACAATGCGGAATATAAACTTGAATGAATCAAAACACAAGTAATTAAAAACAAGAGTCTTTAAAAACTTTCTGGTGGATTTAAACAATTCCACCAGAGATATATATAATATATCGAGAGGACTCTGTGTGCAGAAGTGCTCACAGCTGCTTACAAAATAGAACTACTGAGAATACAAGATATGCTAAAGATTATGCTTACAAAGATTTCTCTGTTTTTGAGTTTCTTTCAGCTATCTCAGTTATTTTTCTATTTGCTACTCTCTTGGTTTATATAACACCAAGATTACAAAGTCAAAAAGACTGAACAAATATAAAATCTAACAGTCTTAATCTTTGCTGCATTTTGTCCTCTATTACCCAGTTAATGGGCTTCCACAATGTGTTTGTATCCAACTCGACGGCTGTGTGTCAGCTTTCACTGTTCAACTGATGTTTGAATTCTTGATATGATCATCCGTCGACTTTCAGATCATCCGTCGATGACTTGATTGATCATCCGTCGACTGCTATGTTAAACATCCGTTGAAAGTCATTTGATCATCCGTTGAAGGCTTTGTTAATCATCCGTCGGTAGCTATTTTGGCACTTGACTTCATTTCACTTATACAGAATTACAAGACATTACTTATCTACAGTTAATTAACCTATTATGCATATCTAGTTAAAGTCAACATGACTTATATGCTACTATAGATTCTATACAAAGGTGCATACATCACTGTGCTACAAACTTATTATTACATAAGTTACTCACTCGATGGATAATAAGTTAATCATCCGTCGGGACTATAATGAGTCATCCGTCGGGACTATAATTCTTATCCGTCGAGTGCTACATTATTTCACTAAGTAAAATCTACTTAGATGTTTTGTTTATGAAATCATCAAGTACACAACATATGCACAACAATCTCCCCCAATTTATGTCTACTGGAATTGTAGCCATAAATTAAGAGATACTTGATGATGACAAAACATCCTAAACATATATCTTTAAAGATAAGTAGATAAAACTGAAAGTGCTTCAATTAAACAAAATGTACAAGGTTTGGCTCACAGTCAATTCAAGATGCTCCTCTAGCCTGAGCAGGTTTTTCTAGTTTCTTGAAGGTCTGGATCTTCTTCCAAGCTTTCTGTTGTTTTCTTCAATTTGATTCTGGAGCTGCCTGTGGAATTCTAGTTCATCAGATTCTGAGAGATCTAGTATTTCTTGCATCTCCAAGAGAGTCTCATTGCTAGAGATACTTAATTGGTCTTCTAGTCTGAAGAATCTTCTCACACCATTGTCATCCATGAATTCCATCAGCCAGTAGGGCCTTAGATGCACTCTTCTCCCTGTGTATGGGATGATTAAAGTTTTTGGGAGTGCATCTTTAGCTCTAGCACTCCTCAGCTCTTCAATCCTCTTCAATACTAGTCTTCTTGCAGTTACATTGAACCCAAAGTTTTTCTTGAAGGATGAATAGACTTTGATCAACACAGCTTGGCTTTCTTGAAGTATCCTGTGAAGAGGCCACTGCATCTCCCTTCCTCCTTTGTACTTGAACACTAACCTTTCAGGTAGGTTTCTGTATGCATCAATTGCCCTTACTTCATCCAGTTCATCCAGATAAAGGTTTAGATCTGAGAATTCTTTGATGTCACACAAGTACAAGTAGTCTCCCCTATTGACCTTGGGTTGAGCTTTGACTACTGACTTGGATTTGAGAGGTGACAGCTTCACTTTCTTGACTGCCCTTGATTTTGTCCTTCTTGGCTTAGTAAGAATTAGCAAGTTGAAGTCAGGAATTGGTAATTTATCCCACTCTATTGGCTCGTCCTTTGGCACAATAGGCTCTCCATGTATGTTCCTGTAGGGGTCCACCACCCTTATGTCTTCAAATACCACAGAGGGCTTTGATGCTTGAGTTTTAGCTTGAGTGGATTCCTTAGGAAATTGATCTTCCAATTCCTTGTCAACAACATCCAGTTTCCTTTTTGTTCTTCTAGCCAGTTCTTTCTTTCTTGGGGATTTCTTCTGTTCTTCAATCTTCTTCTTTGATTCAGCAGCTTCAGATGGTTGAGAGGGAGTTTGTTGAGAAGAGTTTACAGCCTATAGCTTGGCCAAGATAGCAATCTGTTCTTTCTTTTGTTTAGACTTCTTTGCATCTAGAGCAGCTTGCCTCTTTTCCTGCTTTAATTTGGCTTTTTCTTCTTTCTTTGCTTGAGCAACCTGTGGATGTCCAGCTACCACACAAATTTCCTTTCCATTTCTGAATATCTTAGCAATTCTCCTTTTTGAGGCTGAATCAGCTGGATCTTTATAGAAGACAATGGATCTTGACAGAAGCTTCTTTTCATCAGGTTTGGGTGTCTCATACACAGTATCCAAGGAATTCTTCAAAGATGACTTTGGATAATTTTCCCTTGGTTTGAGAATTATTTCAGCCTTTTGTGATTTGATGCAGGAAGATTGTCCTTTCTCCAGATAGTTCATGCTCATCTCATTCACACTGATTGGCTTGACATGAGAGTGATGGATGGCTGACTTAACTGGCTCCTTGACTAGTTCAAACTTTTTCTAAATTTCCTCATCAATCTTTTCCCAATTGATTAAACTCAACTTTCCTTTTTCAACAACTTTCAAATTTGTTGTTGCAGCTTCAATTAGATTTATACCATCTGCAACTGGTGGCTTGGAGATAGTAATTGAAGGTACAATTACTGTGCTGATTTATACTTGAAGTTTCTCCCCCTTTGTTGGTCCTTTCTCCCCCTTACTTGATTCTCTCTCCCCCTTTTTGTTATCATCAAGTTGAGGAGTTAGGCCTTGTGCTTTAGCCAGTTGCATGAGAAGATTTGTCTGAGTCTGTTGATTTTGAAGAAGAATAGCCACTGAATCTTTAATAACTTGAACTCTGTTTTCCAGTTTGGCGAGCTTCTTTTCAGAGTCTGATTCTCTCCTCAATCTTAGGAGTAGATCTTGCATGGTACCATATGGCATTACTGAATCCAGTTTCTCAGAGTTATAGGTCTTCAAGTCAGCTATATCTCTTTTCAATTCATCCACACTGAGATTCTGTCTTAAGTGCTGGATCTTCATTAGATGTAGAGAGTCTAGGTGAGCTTGAAGAACAGCCTTGGTACCAGCATCTGAGGTTTCCTGAAGGGCCTGTTCAATAGCCATTACTTGTTTGACCAAAGACACCTCAAATTGTCCTGGTGTAGATTCCTTTGCCCATGCCCATTCAGGTAAACTTAAAGCAGGACTTGGGCCTTCAGCTCCCCCTAAGTTCATGCTTCCATCCAAAGAACCAGAGTCATCATCATTAGAATTTACTCCAAATTCTTCAAATGGCTCTCCAGCTTGAGAAGGCATCATGTTAACAGCAGCTTTATCTCTTTGAAGAGATTCTGTGGTGTGCACTAAATTCAAAATCTGCTCTGCCTCCACATTGCCCTGAGCAGCCAACAATTGATAGGCTAGAACAGGGTGAGTAAAAGTGTCAGCATCCAAGGAAATGTTATCAATTACAGCTTTGTAATGTTGCTGAAATTGTCTTTCCTTTTCAGCATCATCCACAATCATTGACTCACTCGCAATGGCTGGATCCATCCTTATTTCTTCTGTACCTGTCTTTCTCTCATAGTCTCTCTTTTGTTGCATCAGAGTCTCACCCTGGCTCCCCACCCTCACACCCTCACCTTCACCTACTGTGGGACTCCTCTCACTCACTTTTGCCAATCCTGAAGAAATGGATTGCTGAGATTCACTTTTTTCCTCTCCTTTTGCCTGGGAGCAACCCAGCCTCTAACTCAATGCACTCTCCTCTCTCAGTCCTAAGAGTGATTTTATTACCACTAAATCTTCTGCACTTGAAATTATTGAAGTTTGAAGTTGTGTAGAGACACTCGACGGATAAGTGATATCCGTCGGGTGAGTGGTAAAGCTATCAGACGGATAACTGCTGTTAAGCTTATCCGTCGGGATACAATCACTACTCGACGGATGAGCAATATCCATCGAGAGAGTAGAAATGAATAAGGTGGGAAAAGAAACTATTGTTGACTCTGTGTTGATTGAAGTTATTTGAGGCACAGATGTCACAATAGTATCTGAAAGAATTGGCAAGTGAGCCAACAAATCATCTAAAAGATGATGCTCACTTGCACTAGATTTTAGCTTCCCCACCAGAGTTAAAGAAGGGGAATCAGGAATTGAAGTGTTTATCATGTCCACTTCCAGTGAGTTGGTTGGTGAGTATGATGTTTCAGTGGTTTCTATAATGAGAGATTTTGGTTGTGACTCCACATTTGTTGGAGCCACATCAATCTGAATTTGAGAAGGTGCGGGGACTGTGTCTTTAGCACCAGTTTGCACTGTGTGTGTGCCCTGTGCATCCCCAGTTGTTTTGGATTTCTTCTTTCTAGTGTAAGTTTGGGGTGAGCTTGTGTCCCTAACCCTCTTGGCATGTGCTCTTGGATGAGAGCTTTGTTCAATAGCCACATCCTTTTGGGAGGATGCAGCTAGAAGTGAGCTTTTGTCCTTTTTAAGCACTGCAGTTTGTTGGGAAACTGCAGTGTGGCTGGGCTGGGGTTCACTCATCTCTCCAACCTTATCCTTGGGGTTTCTTTGATGTTCACCCCTTCCCTCACCTATCTGTCCCTCCTTCACACTCCCCTCTTTGGCTTTGGTAGATTTTTCAACTGGTACCTTTTGAGAGATACCAGAGGGGGTTTTCTTTGATTTGGATTTAGAAATTACAGTTGATTTGGCAGCTTTGGTAGGCAACTGTTTGGACATTGTCATAGTTGCCATAGCTATGCCTGAAGTCAAAGAAATAGAGGAGATTGGAATAGTTGAGGGTATGGATGAACTTACCTCACTTACCTGAGGTGTCAGCATTACAGGGAAATAGAACATTGGCACATCCCTATGGTGGTTGGCTCTGTTCAAATCTGCAATGATTCTTCTCTCTTGAACCCAACAAGCTAATTTGTTGTTTGGGTTCTCAAGTGCAATCTCTTGATAAAGATGGTTAGCCAATAGCATAAAAAATCTAGCATAATATATGTTCTTTCCCCTTTTGGCTAACTCACCTAGTTTAAAACCTAACTCATACATGACAAGGTCACTGAAATTGTAAAATTTGTCTGTAACTAGCATGTATAGCATGTTAAGCATGGAAATGTTCACAAAATCAAAATTACTGATTTTTCCAGAGAAAACTTTAGTTACAACATCACACATAAAACTCCATTCCTTCCTAAGACCTAATCTCCTAATATCACTTAGCTTATTAGTAGGAAGTGCATAATGCATGGAATTAAGCATATTGATCAAATCAGTGTCAGTGTGTGGTGAAGTTACATTATCATCAGGAATCTTGAAACATGCTTTTATCACATCACTATTGATACAGAATTCATTACCTTTGATGGTCAGAGTGATGGTTTTGTCAGTAGAGTTGTAAATTGCCGAGGTCCACATCTCTTCTACAACTTCACAAAAGATTGTGGGTGATTCAAGCATGGCAAAACTTAACTTGCAGTTCTTCACGAAGTCCATCATCTTGTGATAGTCTTCTGATTGCTGAATGCCCTTGTTGACCAAAGCAGTGAAGTTGTTCTTCTCATAAATGAACCCAGTCTGAGACATAATCTTTACTACAAGTGCCATTGTTAGAGAGGGAAAGCTTGAAGGGAAAGAGGATTTTTGCTTGAGAGAGAATGAAATAAACACAGTTGAATTTGAGAATGATAAAAGAAAATGATTAGAATGAAATTAGCTTTTATACTTTGCTAAAAAAATGGATAAAAATAATAAAGAGAAGTAAACTACCCAATAGAAATTGCATAAATTAGCCGTTTTAAAAATAAACTATAAAAATTCCACTCATTATCTGTCGTGTAATGCTTACAAACTGTAAGTATACTCGATGGATAATGTTCAGGGAATTAACGGTTAAGATTTAGACACTTCGACGGATGAGGATAAACTGTTATCCGTCGAGTATTTAAAAGATTCCAGAAAAATAATTTGATTTTTTTTTATTTGCACATTGTATATCGACGGATGACTCAACTCGATGGATAATGGTCATCCGTCGAGATGAAAATTTTGACTTAGCCAAAATTTCATCCAAGACTAAAAAATCAGTTAAATTTCTGGCTACTTTTCAACTTGCAAAATAACTCAGATAGATTCAAGAGTAATTAAGCATACCTAACTCACTTACCAACCTAGAAAAGGTGGATTCATCCAGTGGCTTGGTAAAAATATCTGCAAGTTGCTTCTTACTTGGAACAAAATGTAACTCTACAGTACCATTCATTACATGTTCCCTTATGAAATGGTACTTGATATCTATGTGCTTTTTTCTTGAATGTTGCACTGGATTTTTAGTGATGGCAATTGCACTTGTGTTATCACGGAAAATAGGAATCCTTTCAACTTGCAAACCATAGTCTAGCAATTGATTTTTCATCCATAAAATTTGTGCACAGCAACTGCCAGCAGCAATATATTCAGCTTCAGCTGTAGAAGTAGAAACTGAATTTTGCTTTTTACTAAACCAGGACACAAGCTTGTTTCCTAGAAATTGACAAGTTCCTGTTGTGCTTTTTCTGTCAATTCTGCAACCTGCATAGTCTGTATCTGAATAACCAGTTAGATCAAAACCAGAATCTCTAGGATACCAAATGCCAAGTTTTGGTGTTCCTTTGAGATATCTGAAAATTCTCTTAATAGCTATCAAGTGAGACTCTCTAGGAATAGCCTGAAATCTAGCACATAAACATGTAGCGAACATTATATCTGGCCTACTAGCTGTTAAGTACAGAAGTGAGCCAACCATACCTCTATAGCTTGAAATATCCACAGACTTTTTAGTAGTGTTTAGTTCAAGCTTAGTTGCAGTGGCCATGAGAGTTTTTGCAGATGAGCAATCCATTAGATCAAACTTCTTTAAAAGATCAAAAATATATTTAGTTTGACTAATGAATATTCCATCACTAACTTGCTTAACTTGTAAACCAAGAAAGTAAGTTAGTTCTCCCATCATACTCATTTCATACTTACTTTGCATGAGTTTGGCAAACTTTTTACAAAGTTTCTCATCTGTAGAGCCAAAGATAATATCATCTACATAAATTTGAACAAGTATGCTAGAGCCATTAACATTTCTGAAAAATAAAGTTTTATCTACAGTACCTCTTGTGAAGTGATTTTCCAAAAGGAACTTTGATAAAGTGTCATACCAGGCTCTAGGTGCTTGCTTCAGTCCATAAAGTGCTTTCAGTAGATAATAGACATACTCTGGAAAATTTGGATCTTCAAAGCCAGGAGGTTGACTAACATACACTTCTTCCTCCAAATCTTCATTCAGAAAGGCACTTTTGACATCCATTTGATAGACCTTGAAATTGGCATGGGCTGCATAGGCTAAGAAGATTCTGATAGCTTCAAGTCTTGCAACAGGAGCAAATGTTTCATCAAAATCTATTCCTTCTTGCTGGCAATAGCCTTTAGCAACCAATCTGGCTTTGTTCCTTACTACTATGCCATTTTCATCCATCTTGTTTCTGAATACCCATTTGGTGTCTATTGGATTCTTTCCTTTAGGCTTGGGTACCAGTTTCCATACTTTATTCCTGTCAAATTGGTTTAGCTCCTCCTGCATAGCTAAAATCCAATCACGATCTAACAAGGCTTCTTCTACCTTCTTTGGTTCTTCCTTTGACAGAGAGCTGTTGTATAGACATTCTTCTTGAGTTGCTCTCCTGGTTTGAACTCTAGAAGAAACATCACCAATAATCAGTTCAAAGGGGTGATCTTTTGTCCATTTCCTTGGTTGAGGTAGATTAGCTCTAGATGAAGAGACCTCAATGTTGTCTTGATGTGTGATTGAGTTTTGATTGCTAGAAACTCCCCCTGAGTTTGTGGATCTTTGATTTGAGAAAGGGGTACTTTCTATGGGTGACCTTCCTTGATTTCCTGCTCCTTTAGATAACCCGACGGATGGTGAATTTTGAGTACCGACGGATGAGGCAGGTTGTCTTCCGACGGATAACACAGATTGCCTTCCGACGGATGAAGCATTATGTAACTCGACGGATGTTAAGATATGTGCTTCATTGGTGGTAGATTTGTCTGCATTATCCTTAGACACTGTTTCTTGATCACTCTTATCATCACTGACCATCTCAACATTGTCGAATTTGAGTCTTTCATGGTAATCTCCATCTTTTAGTCCTTCAATCTTTTTATCATCAAACACAACATGTATAGATTCAACAACAATGTTGGTTCTTAGATTGTAGACTCTATATGCTTTACCAACAGCATATCCAACAAAAATTCCTTCATCTGCTTTAGCATCAAACTTCTCATTTTGATCAGGTTGATTTCTCAGAATATAGCATTTACAGCCAAAGACATGAAGAAAGTTTAGAGTTGGCTTCTTGTTCTTGAACAATTGATAAGGAGTCATGCATCTTGCTTGATTAATCAGAGAGATATTCTGAGTGTAGCATGCAGTGTTTATAGCTTCAGCCCAGAAATAAGTTGGTAATTTTGATTCTTCAAGCATTGTCCTTGCAGCTTCAATAAGAGATCAGTTCTTTCTTTCCACTACTCCATTCTGTTGTGGAGTCCTTGCTACTGAAAACTCATGTAAGATCCCATTTTCCTCACAAAATGCTCTCATGACATAGTTCTTGAACTCAGTTCCATTGTCACTCCTGATTCTTCTAACTTTGAAATCAGGATGATTGTTAACTTGCCTTATGTGATTGATGATGATTTCACTAGCCTCATCTTTAGACTTTAGGAAATATATCCAAGAGAACTTTGAGAAATCATCTACAATTACTAGGCAAAATCCTTTCTTTGAGATTGACAATACATTGACTGGTCCAAACAAATCTATGTGAAGCAGTTGCAGAGGCTCTTCAATTGCTGAATCAAGTTTCTTTCTGAATGATGCTTTGATCTGCTTCCCTTTTTGGCAGGCATCACACAGTCCATCCTTTGTAAACTCCACTAGAGGAATGCCTCTAACTAGCTCTTTCCTTACCAGCTCATTCATGGTCTTGAAGTTTAAGTGGGATAGCTTCTTGTGCCATAGCCAACTTTGATCTTGACTTGCTTTGCTGAGAAGACAAGTTACAGATTCTGCTTTAGTTGAGTTGAAGTCAGCTAGGTACACATTTCCTCTTCTCCATCAGTGAGAACCACTTTGTTGTTTTGATTATTAGTCACAACACAGGCTTCTTTGTTGAAGGTTACTGAGTTGCCTTTGTCACAAAGCTGGCTGATACTCAACAGATTGTGTTTGAGACCATCCACTAAGGCAACCTCTTCAATGATGACATTGTCCTTTAAAATCAAGCCATATCCCACAGTATAACCTTTGCTGTCATCTCCAAAAGTAATACTTAGGCCAGCTCTCTCCTTAAACTCTGTGAGCAGGGTAGAATCACCAGTCATGTGTCTTGAACAACCACTATCCAAGTACCAAAGATTCCTTCTGTTTCCCTGCACACATCAAAATCAAATCAAGTTGATTTTGGTACCCAAGTTTCCTTGGGTCCTGCCTTGTTAGCTTTCTTCTTCTGTTTCTTAGGTCTTAACTCATTTGACTTAGGAATTTCATATTCTTCCTTAGTCATTTGGGTTGGGCCTTTGAAACCACTAGATACAACAGAATTATCATGCATGTTATGGCTAATAGGAAATGGCATGCTTGGTGCAAACATGTTATTCCAGTAAGGCATGCTAAATGGCATTTGAGTCATATTATATGCAGCATAATATGGATTAGGTGCAAATGGCATATTGGCAAATTGTGCATTCATATTCTGTGTAGGCATAGCATTAACAGGCATGGGAGGCATGGCATTCATGTTAGGAAATTGAGACTGAACAGACATGGGAGTAGGCATGGCAGATTTGTAATTAACAGACAAATGATTTACACTGCCACACTTGACACAAATCTTTTTAGGTGCATATTTAGTAGGTGTGTAGTTATTGTGTTTGTTAATCCCTACTTTACCATTCCTATTATTTTCTTTTTAGTCTCTGTTTTTACCTCTATTTTCTCAAGTCTGTCACTTAACTGTTTGACAGTCATATGACCAACATTTGCCTTTTTCCCTTTCTTAGCTTGACTTGACTCTCCTGAAACAAAGTTCTTGGAAACAGGCCCATACTTATCATTTAGCTTGGTTAATTTGGCTTTGCTGATGGGTTTGTTTACAGCCGACGGATGAGGATTTTTATCATTCGACGGATAACACTTTTTGTTATCCGACGGATAGTCCTCATCATCCGTCGAGTCTACATCTGTCAGCAACCCATCTACCAAAATAGGTTCTAGTTTCTCCTTATTCTTTTTCCAGGCTTCATCACAAAAAGACTCAATTCCTTGAACCTTGGTGATTTGAGCATGAACATCTCTGGATGACATGCTTTAATCACCTCTTGTTCACGATCGAGCTGCTTCTTTAAAATTTCTTCCTTTTTCAAGGACTTAGTTAATTCCTCCTTGGCAATCCTACACTCAATTTTTAGTTTTTCAAACTCAACAAACTGAGACTCAAGCACATTATTCCTCTCACTTAAAAATAAGTTATTTTCTTTGATTTTTGCATTTTCTTTAGTGAGGGACTTAAGTGTAACACGCAAATGATACAATTATGTAGACATGTCATTTATGGCATCATTACACTCAGCTTTACATAAATGTGCAAGGTTTGTAGTGATTACCTGATTGCTTGAGGAACTTGCCTCTGTATCATCAGACTTGGCCATAAGGGCTAGATTGACATAGCTGACATCTTCATCTTCATCCAAGCCATCAGCTGCCCAGTCATTCTCTTGTGTAATAAAAGCCCTTTCCTTTTGTTTGAGTAGATCAAAGTATTTTTTTCTTGTAATCTACAGACTCAAATCTTTTCTTACTGGAATCTGACTTTCTACACTCATTTGCAAAATGCCCTGCCAAGCCACATTTGAAACATTTGAATTTTGACTTATCCACCATGTTTCTATTTGGCTTGGCTGCTCCAAAGTTCTTTTTGAACTTGAGCTTGGCAAATCTTCTTGAAAGGAATGCTAGGTGCTCATCAATGTCCTCCATGTCATCTTGGCTCAATGAATCTTCATTTTCTGTAGCTAGCCCCTTACCCTTGCTTTCACAGACCTTTGAAGTTGATTCCACAGCTTCCATCTTCACTTCCTTCTCCTTTTCCAGATCAGCAACTAGTGCAATAGATCCTCTTTTCTTCTTTCCTCTCTCCATTCTTTCATCCTGCTCTATCTCAAGCTCATAGGTTTTCAGAATGCCATACAGTCTCTCTAAAGTAAACTCCTTATAATCCTGTGAGTTTCTCAATGAGACTGTCATTGGTTTCCATTCCTTTGGAAGAGATCTGAGAAATTTTAGATTGGAGTCTTTAGTCTGATAGACTCTTCCATGCAACTTAAGAGCATTTAGTAGTTTTTGGAATCTACTAAAAATGTCAGTGAGTGATTCACTTTCTTCATTGTGAAAATGCTCATATTGCTGAATCAGGAGCTGCATTTTATTTTCTCTTACTTGCTCAGTACCATCACAGATTATCTGTATTGTGTCCCAAACTTCCTTGGCAGTCTTGCAGTTGATGATGTTATCAAACATGTCTGCATCAACACCATTGAACAGAATGTTCATGGCCTTTTTATCTTTCCTGACTTGTTCAATGTCAGGATCAGCCTATTCATGCCTTGGCTTTGGAACAGATGGCTCATTTCCTGTTGCAGCTCTCATTGGAACATGAGGGCCTCTTTCTATGCAGTCCACATAGGCCTCATCTTGAGAGAGCATGTGAAGATGCATCTTTACCTTCCAATGATGGTAATTATCTTTATCAAGAAAAGGAATCTTGACTCCAACATCTTTCTCGTTCATCTTGCTGAATTGTTTTGATCTTTAAACTCTTTGTAGATTAAGAGCTTGCTCTGATACCAATTGTTAGTACCTTAAAAATGAAGCAAGAATTACAGAAGGGGGGTTGAATGGAATTCTTGAACCTTTTTCTTGAAATAAAAATGTTCAACTCGATTATTGATATATTTGTTTTGATTAGCACAATGCGGAATATTAACTTGAATGAATCAAAATACAAGTAATTAAAAACAAGAGTCTTTAAAAACTTTCTGGTGGATTTAAACAATTCCACCAGAGATATATATAATATATCGAGAGGACTCTGTGTGCAGAAGTGCTCACAGCTGCTTACAAAATAGAACTACTGAGAATACAGGAAATGCTAAAGATTATGCTTACAAAGATTTCTCTGGTTTTGAGTTTCTTTCAGCTATCTCAGTTATTTTTCTATTTGCTACTCTCTTAGTTTATATAACACCAATATTACAAAGTCAAAAAGACTGAACACATATAAAATCTAACAGTCTTAATCTTTGCTGCTTTTTGTCCTCTATTACCCAGTTAATGGGCTTCCACAATGTGTTTGTATCCAACTCGACGGCTGTGTGTCAGCTTTCACTGTTCAACTGATGTTTGAATTCTTGATATGATCATCCGTCGACTTTCAGATCATCCGTCGATGACTTGATTGATCATCCGTTGACTGCTATGTTAAACATCCGTTGATAGTCATTTGATCATCCGTCGAAGGCTTTGTTAATCATCCGTCGGTAGCTATTTTGGCACTTGACTTCATTTCACTTATACAGAATTACAAGACATTACTTATGTACAGTTAATCAACCTATTCTGCATATCTAGTTAAAGTCAACATGACTTATATGCTACTATAGATTCTATACAAAGGTGCATACATCACTGTGCTACAAACTTATTATTACATAAGCTACTCACTCGATGGATAATAAGTTAATCATCCGTCGGGACTATAATGAGTCATCCGTCGGGACTATAATTCTTATCCGCCGAGTGCTACATTATTTCACTAAGTAAAATCTACTTAGATGTTTTGTTTATGAAATCATCAAGTACACAACATATGCACAACAATATGTTATTAGCAAGAGTCTATTAAGGAAAGATTGATATTATGCGTTAAAGTTATTAAAAATTATAAGGTTGAAAGATTCACCTGAGAGAATGAAAGTGATATACTTAAAAAGTATCAGTATTATTCCTTAGCATGATTATGAGGACAAAATCCTTTTAAGGGGGAAGGATGTAACATCCGGAAAATATCGTGTAATTATTTGTATCAATATATGATTATTATGTTAATATTATATAAATTTTTGGTGAATAATCTGATGTTTGATAATAATACTTGGATGTTTGTACGTAATAAAATGTGAGTATGTTAATTTTAATATGTCCAGAATAAAATATAGATAATAAAGGTATCTTTCTGGTAATTTTTGGAGTGTTATATGATTTTATAATGATTTATGAATTTATTAATTATTTTATGAATAATTACAAAATTATTTTATAAAGTCGGGAATCGTCAGACTTCAACCGTTTTTACATTTTTAGAACCTGAAACTCTTCCGAAAACTCCTTCCTAACCTAATCTGTTAATTCCGGACATTTTCCGTATTTTGACTTTTTCAATCCGGATTACGGTTTAACCCGTGCGCGGCCCGGCACAAAATTTTCGATACGATAATCATTTTGGTGAATCAACAAAACCCGTATTCTCGAAAGACGGGATATTATTACATTATTTCCGTATAAAGTGTTTTATAAAAAGCCCGGTTGGGATAATTATCCAAAACTGATATCAAATTGGATCGTTATTGCAGTTACTTAGCGGCTAAGCAACTAATTTAACGATCCAAAACGATCCAGAACGAACCAATATTCCGTAAATATAAATAGCATATTTCTTATTTCATTTTATTCGTTTATTCATTTACAACCAGTAAAAATACAGTAAATACAGAGAAAAACCCTAAAAACGATACGTTCCTGAGAATCAAACGCACGAACGAAGGCGTTACCGAACTCTGATTTAAGCGTGTAATATATCAAAACGAAGCTATCGAAAAGTCCTTTCTGAATCAATCAACCATTTTAGTGCAGCAATTAAGTAATTTTCTTATTTATTTATTTATATTCGAATTATTTGATGATTAAATTATGAAAATTTGTTCCTGATGTTGTTGATATGATTTGATGATTCCATCGTGTAGATAATATTTTTCTGGTCAATTTGATATATTATATATCAAAAACCGAGTTCAATAACATATAGAAATTAAGGTTTGATTTTATGAAAATTCTTTAAGAAGTTGTTCTTGGTGTTCTTGAAGGGTTCTGAGATTCAAAATCAAATTTGAGGATGATGCAGATCTCATTTTTTGAAGTATGAGTAACCAAAATGCTTAGATTTCCATGCTCAATCTGTTTATGCCATCAAATAATTTGAACGACAGATAAATTGTTAATTTCGTAAATTAGGGTTTATGTTGAAATTTGGGGCTTTTTGATTTACGAATAGTCTTTTGATTTTTATGCTTAAATAAGCTTTAGCATCGAATTTGTAATTGAATGGTATATTTAGTCGATGATTATATCCCCTAGAAGTATTCAGTCGAGTTCTTGGAATTTCAGTTTTTGTTTTTCAATTTTCTGGGTTATACGTGTTGTTGTGATTTGTTTTGATCATCCTAATAGATTCTATGTGATCCCAGCTTTATTTTAAAATATAACTTGTTAATTTTGATCAAGAAATGAAGGATTTCATTTTTGCCGGAAATTGCCGAGTTCTTCTCGGATTTTTGGGCCGAAATCGATGAGTTCTTCATCGAATAGCGCTGTTGATACTTGATTATGCTTGTGAGGATTACACTAGTTATGTTTAGCTTTGAAAACCCTGTTGAATCGGCATGTTTTGATCCCCGAGGAGCGCCGGAAATTGACCGGACAGTCGTCGGAATCTGGGCTTCCAGATTTTCCGGTGATGTTTTCATCAACTTTCCGGCCGTCTCCTTCCTTGTGCATCAGTTTGATCCAAGGTGGAAGAGAACTTGAAAACAAAACATGTTTCTGTAATTTCTTTTTTAAATAATTCATAAAAATTTTGTTTTTAATTTCTAAAATTCATTATTTATTTCTAAAAATTATTTTTAACTCTACAATAAATCTTAATTATTTAATTAATTAATTTTAGTTGATAACTAATTATTTAATTAGTCATTTAATTTAAATATTAATTGATTAATTAATTTAATTAGTTATTAATTAATTTTAATTGATTATTTAATTAGATTTAATTATTTAAAATTGATTTAAAAATTCTGAAAAATAGTTTTGAGTTTTAAAATATTATTTAAAATTATTTTCAAGGCTTGATAATTATTATAAAATAATTTTAAAATCGTATTTAGGTATTCGAACCCTATTATTTAATTATTAAATGATTCGGAAACCGTTTTAAATCCGAAAAATGTTCAAAAATTCATAATAAATCAATCGTTCGTCCTTTTAATACGAAACGAACGCCTCTAGACTCAGAAAAATATTTTGCTTCTATTAAAAACATTTTTGAGACCTAAATTCCTTTATATCTAAAGGATGTTTGTTTTATGGATCATTCTGAGTCAATAATTGATTGATAAAATATTCTTTTTGACCCAATTTCAATTCTGAACATATCGAGACCTATCTTTTGACGATTCAACTTATGTGCTACATGAATTACGTGATTATGTGTTATGTGGATAATATGATTACCTGCCCTATGTGTACGTATTATGTGAATAATGAGTCAGCATGTCTTTTAAATGTTATCTGAATGAGATATGATTCTTATCTATTATTATCGTGCGGGTAGACGATAGGGATTAGTGTATAGACTAGTCAATTAAATATTGTCAGTTCATTGAATAGTATTATTTGTGATAGATGCACATAGTGCGAGACGTTCAAAGCCAGATAGAGATTGTAGAAGTAAAGCCTGATTGCGTGTAGTACTGAAATGAGTGGATTCAGAATAAAGATAAACCTAAGAGGGTAAATGATAAGAAAGGTCAAGTAGCCCGTCAAGGGTAATACAGATGCGACAAGACTGAGTGATATGGCAGCTAGTTAAAGAGAGGAGGATTATCAATTGAGGCAAGTATTCCTGATTTTTCTTTTAAAATACTGCAATTATTTCTTCGATCCTATTCTAAGTTCAGAATAGTTAACTGTTTTATATTTCGCTGCAATTACTCTTATTATGCCAGTTCTTTCCATTATTGTTCCTATAATTCGATTGCTCTCTTAAGCAAATACCCATTCGTTCGGGTTATTTATGAACCCTAATTTGGGATGTTTTGAAATTAAAATGAGTTGATATCAAAATACTCTACGGGCTGGACGGTTACTATTAGGACCAGTGATAAGCTGGATCCTATCGGTCAGGGATGAACCGGACCCTTAGGCCATAGTTGCCTGGGTACCCCATATTTTGGTTGGGTCTATGCAGTTGGGTATAGATCCGCACTGTATCCTGACTGATCAGCAGGTTATAGTGTATATGTTGGTTTGTAGTGTCCAGTCTAATTTATTGTTGATCGCCATTAACGGCATTCCTTTCCGAGTAGTTCATAATTACAAACTCACACCAAGATTTAATTCAAAAGAATGAAATATTGAAATGATTACTATCCTTTACGGAAAAATGTGATTTATGATTAAAGGCCAATGAGGGCCATATTTTGTTCGCTCAACTATTTAAATATGTAAAGACGTTTTTAAAATCATTCAACAATCGTTTCCAGGAGTTTTATGATCTGATACCTGGAAACCATTTATGATACTTGCTGGGCATTTTTGGCTCACTCTTGCTTTGTGAAATCTTATTTCTTTCAGTATCAAATGAGGGCAAAGTGAATAGTTTTTAATCGACAGCAATAGTGGTGAGATTCCAGTTGAAGAAATTTGGAGATGTCGGAGTGATCAATATAAGGAAATTAGTAATGAGGTAATGAAATTGTATCTAAATAATGTAATTTTAGAAGGTTAGATTCTTGTTTCATACTATAACATGTAAGTGATCCTGAATATGAGGGGTTATCTATATATTTATTTTAATATACAGGTTTTTATTATTAGTTAAAGTTGTGTAGTGACACCCAATCCTGACCCCGGATTTGGGGGCGTCACAAACATGGTAAGGGATCGGTGAAGAAGTACCACTAGGGGCGATAGGAGGTACTGGAGGTCTTGTCAAGGAAGAATTGGGACCACAACCGGGAGGGAAATCCCTAACGGCAGACACAGACCTACGTACCCAACGGGGACGAGTACCAGGTCCAGGGATGTCTCTCAGCACGAAGGAAGGGACTGGTGGAGGAGGCATAAGGGTCTCCTCGGTAACAACATCCAGGGTCCTCTCAGAATCTGAGCTATCAGAGTCAGAGGGATTCTCCCAAGATGGAGAACTCGAAATCGCAATAGGCCACTGTCAACATAATAAATATACAGGAAAGACACAACCAGGTCAAGGCAATTCTATCAAAACATTTAATAGATGCCAGGGTAACGCTATCGGAACCCTCGACTGACTCTAAAGATTTGCTCCTCTATATGAGTTGCTGACTCACACCTAAAGACTCACGTTATCACCTACTCGATACAATCCCTAACCTGAATCAGGGACTTGAACCTATAGCTCTGATACCAACTGTGACGGCCTCAACCCTGGGGTCAGGAGTTGACGTCACCAAACACAATTACCAAAATATAAACAACAAGATTATTATTAAAATATACTAACTTGACCCCAAACCAAGATCCGGTCCAGGTTCAAGTATGATTCAGATTCACATTATTACAAACCATTTATTCAACATCTAACACACTCTAACTTTATTCAGCAACTCACCAGACCTTATGGCCTGATACAAACTACCTCAGAGGACCTGGGTCCTGAAGGGGCGGGAATATGGGTCTGTCTGACTGGTCTTCTAGGCATCTGCGAGATATACGTAACAGTTTGAAAGGGTGAGCATAATCGATCAGCAGTACCAACATATGAATAACGGAATAAAACAGTAATGTAACAATAATAGGAACAGAGCTGTAATCATGATATCAACATTATATAATGAAAATCGGAGATAACTGGATATCACTAACTAGCATGCTTTATCAAAACAACATAGTAGTGTGATGTGTAAGTATCAGAGTCCAATTTTAGCATGCTAATCACATTTATAAAACCGTTGTATCAACTACTTATACCCTTACAGGAATCACAAATCCAAATCAGATACATAACGGATATGTGAAGACAGCTGATCAGGCTATCAACACCAGACGGCTCTAACTGTCATCCCATTTACCTGTTCCGGAACTCAGAGACTAGCTAGGTCTCTGACCTGCTGGACTAATCGGTTATATATTGTGCCAACCGAATTAGCCTCTTACGCCACCTCAATAGGCCTACTCTGGCCCCAATGTATCCCATATCTGACTGTTTTATCCAGTTTTCAAAACACTTGTACCTATCTCATTTCAGAATCATTTATTTTTCCAGCACACATATAAAATCCAGTTCGCAAATCATTTCATTCGAGATAGGTACCTTTCGAAGTTACTTTTCCCCAAAATAATTGGAAAACAGTGATTTATAACTACAAGGGATACGTAACTTAAAAAGTTTATATTCCATTGCGAGAATAAAACATTTAGCTATTCATACGTACTAAACCATAAAAGAATGGTCAGGGGTACTTGCCTTGCAACGCTTTACAAAACCCTAAGTAGCTTTCACGCTGATTTCGATCCTGGGAAACTCGACTGGGATCTACAAATACAGAATAACCTATTCAGTTATACCGACAGGCTTGATATCCCCAAATCCTAGTAACCCAATCCGATAACCCGACTCGTATAATTATTATACACATAATCACGTAATTACGTAATCCAAACACAAATAGGGGTAACACATATAATATAAATATGTACGTTTACAAATACATTTTTAGAAAAAATTTGGCAGCAACTCCTTTTTTTATAAGACTACCCGTCGATTACAATCGACGTGAACAATCACAACAATCCACAATTTTCATTCCAATACCAATTCCACATTCACGTATCTATTTACGTACAATTCCAATATATGATTTATTTTCGAAAACTTTTTATACAAACCATTTTATATTATTTATAAATTTAGGACTCAGAACAAAGTCATCACCGTCCGCTCGTAATGAGTCATCGCGGTACGGCGGCAAAATTCTCGGGGTACCCGGTATTTCGGATTTTAACCAAAAATTTCACCGATTATTAAAATTGTTTTTACTGCGCGTATATTTTATTTCACAAAATCAGTCAACAAAATTCCTGCAAAATAAAAATAATTAATTAAGAATTCCAAAATAAACAGGGCAACACGCGCATGACGCGCACAGCACCACAGCACCAATCGGAAACGCAAGGACAGCCGGCAAAAAACCCGGAAAATCAAAAACCACACATTGCACAACCATACCCACAATATACATACAGATATATGCATACAATAGGCAAAACGAAACCAAAGCACAGGGAATCAAACCAACCGGAGATAACAGCGGCGGCCGGAAAGGCAAAAAGGAAGAAGAAGGCGGCGACTACAACAAGCCGATGAACCAAGCTCAACGGCGGCAACCACCGAAAGTAAAAGGAAGAAACGAACCGAGAAGAACGAAAGAAAAAGGAACCGAGAAGAAGGAATAGAGACCGGAAGAGAGAGTAAAGGAGATATGAATAACAGCTAACCCCCTGCTGCTTGGCTGCACGGCACGTGTCCTGTATAAATGGACACGTGTCGTTTTATTTTTATCCCGACTTACTGCAAGGCCCTTATATCACTTTTAATTATATTATTAACGGTATACCTCACGAAATTTTTTAATCAAAACATTATCAAAATAATCATAAAATTTATAAATATTCTGAAGTTCATGAAAACATAATTTCGGAATTTTAATAACGATTTTTACGGCGTAGTCTATACCCGCAATTTAGCAAATAACGAAACAAAGCGCGGGTAAAATTAATCCCGAAAATTCCCAAAATAATTTTAAAATTCTCATAATAATACGAACTTAATAAAATATGAGTTTCATGATTTTTAAAGATTTCCTGAATTAAATATGGATTTTATAAATAAACACAATCAGAAAATCATTTAAAAATAAATAATTAATGAAATTTTGATTTTTCAATTTCATAAAGTCCTAAAAATAATTATTGAAATTATAAAATTATAAAACCAATTTTAAAGATCATCAAATATTTATGGAATTAAAAGTATAATAAAATTACTTTTATAGATGACATAAAATCATATAACTCAATAATAAATCACACAATCCAATCCCACATATCAAATAGATTACAAATAATTAAATAGCAATCGATTACTGCTACCAAAATCATTACACACATTTTATTTAATTATTTAAACCTTTATTACACTTTGAACATAATAAAATTAAAAGAATATTCACGAGTCGTTATAAAGTTTGCTTCATCTGAGATAGAGAAAAGTTCAGGAAGTGTATACTTTCGCGTTTTGAAGACACGGAGCATTGATGTTAAGCTTGTAGCTCCTATTGGTCTGGGAACGTCATGGATAGATCCCATTAAGACCCATATTCAAACCAGTTGGTTGCCAAATGATGCTACTGAAACACGGAAGTTGGTTGTTCGAGCACTAAGATACTCCTTGATAGACGGGATTTTGTATAAAAGATCTTATGTGGTTCCCTACTTAAGATGTCTCAGGCCCGATGAGGCACGCTTGGCTCTGGAAGAAGTACATGAAGGTATCTGTGGGTAACACTTGGGGGCAGAGCGCTAGCTCATAAGATAACCCGTTTAGACTTCTATTGGCCAGAAATTACGGCTGATGCCAAAGAGTATGTGAAAAAGTGTGACCGCTGTCAGAAGCATGCGCCTGTCGTTAGACAACCCCCCGAGATGCTGACCTCCATCAACTCACCTATCCCCTTTGCTATGTGGGGAATGGATATACTTGGACCTTTCCCCATGGCCACGGCACAAAGAAAGTTCCTGATTGTAGCCATTGATTATTTTACTAAATGGATTGAAGCCAAGCCATTGGCCAAAATCACAACTAAGCAGGTTGCACAATTCCTGTGGGAAAATATCATGTGCCGGTATGGAATCCCCCGTATCCTGGTTACCGATAATGGAACACGGTTCAATAATGAAGAATTCAAGAAGTATTGTGGAGAGAATGATATTGAGTTACGATTTACCTCTGTGGCTCATCCACAAGCTAATGGGCAAGCAGAAGTGGAAAATCGAATAATCCTGGATGGACTAAAGAAGAGGATTGAGAAATCCAGGAATAATTGGGTGGATGAAATACTCCCAATACTTTGGGCTTACAGAACTACTTGTAGAGTCACTACCGGAGCCACTCCCTTCATGTTGGCGTATGGGGTAGAAGCAGTTGTCCCTATAGAAATATCACACTCATCTCCCCGAATCCAGGCTTTTAATATTGGGGAAAATGAGGAGGGGAAAAGATTAGCCTTGGACTTAATCGATGAGGTACGGGATGAAGCACATGCGAAGATAGTGAATTATCAGAAGAAAGCTTCATTCTATTACAACCTAAGGGTTAAGGAAAGGTTCTTCAAGCAAGGAGATTTAGTCCTTAGGAAAGTGGAAGCCTCTGGAGTAGGGCAGAAAGGAAAGCTTGCCCCAAACTGGGAAGGACCCTATAAGGTTAAAAGCGTTCAAGGAAGAGGAACCTACAAGTTAGAGACTATAGATGGTTTTGAAGTCCCGAGAACTTGGCATGCACAAAACCTGAAGATTTACTATGTGTAAAGTGGTTGAGCACGATTCTCACTTGTCAAGATGACAAGTAGGTTGAAAAGCACCTTAAAGCTTTGCTTGCGTAGGATTTTATATTCTAATTCCAGTAATATCTACATTGTTGATTCATTATTGTTAAGGGTCAAACCCGTGTTATGTAAGGTTTTGGAAGACCAGACTTCATATTAATGAGTTTGAAATTATTTCAACCTTTGGATATTTAAGTTGTGATAATACTTTGTGTGATTTTAACAAAGATCATGTTTTGATCATTGAAAGAAGAAGACTTTAAGAATTCTTCTATTATAAGGAGTGCTTGTTGCACAAAGGGTCGAGTAGTTCAGGTCATTTAACATTAAAAAGCATAATAAGTGCTGGAAAGTTAAAGGAGAAAGATATGAAGAAGAAAGCAGCATAAATAAACCCCGAAGGGTAATAAGTTCTAGATACAAATAAAGTTCAACAATAAGTTATGAATAAAATTACAAACTAGAAACACTACTCCTCCATGCGGGAGCCTTTATTCCCTTGCTCCTTATCGACACCTTCTTTCTCAGCGTCATTCGCGGGAGAAGCAGGAGGAGAGGCAGTGCTGGGATCCAAAATACGATCATCAGGCGGGGGAGAGTTGAAGAGAGCATCCAAGCTATCCTCAGTCTCTGGCTGCTCAGGACTTATAAATTCCTTGGGATCTACTAGGCCAAGATGCTTCTCCGAGCCCGCCTTCACAGCTGCATCCCATCCCTGGGTAAACTGCAAAGAATAAAGACCCTCATCTTGGATTTCCATGAGATTCTTGAATTTATCATAATCCATGTAATCATCAATGAGTTTTTCCTTATCACTCCTAAGCTTCACCAGCTCAGAATGAGCCTTAGACAGCTCCTCCTTCTTTGTGTCCAGCTTCTTCTCCAGGACCTCAGATCTCTCCTTCCATTTCTTCATCTCCCTTTCGAACTCATCGGAATTCCCCTTCCAGGACCTAGCCTGATGAAGGGCTGCCTGGAAGTAGGTGTTGCTCGCACAAAGAAACATGAATTAATACAAGTTCATAAAAATAGAAAAGTTCGAAATTAAAAAAGAAAGGAGTAGTATGTTACCGCAACTTGGGCCTGAGAACCCAGAAGCTCGATGGTCTCAATGTCACTCCCCGTGACGATGTCAGTGAAGTCGTGGGGAGTGATGGAGTGGTACGACTAGTCCTTGACATGTTTGGTGGATCCAACCACCGTGTCACTTCTCCTAAAGCCCCAGTTAGGCCTAAAGGAGTGTGCCTTAAGTGGAGGATCCACATCATCCCCCGACTCTACAACAGGGACGTGGGGCCTAAGGAAGGTGGGGGCATCAGGCTTGCCCCTGGGATCCCTGTTCATCTTGGCCCTCTTCTAGCGGCCGGATTCCCCCTCCTTAAGCCTGTTGATATTGTTAATGGCCTCACAAGCTGAAAGAAAGAGAAGAAAAGTATTAAAATTCTGGAAATAATAGAGTTGCAATAAAAGAAGTAGTAAAATAGATGCGCAGGTAGAGTTACCCTTATCACTGGCATGAGAAAGTCCAACTTTCTTCAACGAGAACTCCTCTAAAAGAGTCCAAGTATCTGTTTTTCCGTCATCTGAAATGAGGGCTTGATATGTCACCTCCTCCTCATCAGTTAACCTGATGCTACCAGGACTCCCATCTGACACTTTGCAAAAGGGCCTACGGAAGAGTGTGGCCCAATCACCCCCAGCCCAGGTCAGCCTAACAAACTCATCCCTCCATTTAGGGTTGTTCTCGACTATAGAGTTTCTATCAAAAATATGGGAAATTTTGGGCCGTTGACGAATTAAAACCCAGCCCGGTTGACCGATGGAACTGTTATAAAATTGAAAAACTTTCCTAAAGACAGCTACGGAAAGAGGAAAATTGTTTCTAAGACACAGAACCATAAAACAGATAATATTCCTCCATGCATTAGGAAGGAGTTGACAAGGGTTGATTTTTACGTCTGCAAGTAAATGAGGAATAAATTCGTGAAATGAGAACCTAAGACCCGCGGTCAGGGCTCCTCGATAAATAAACAAAGTGCCCCCTCCCAGTTACATGTCCTATCCCCAAGGGCGGCTGGGGTAATTCTAAGGTGGGGTGGAATTTATACGTGGTGTTCATGGACTCAATCCTACCCTCAAACTCGTGGAAAGTGTTACCATGGTTGTATGAATCTAATTCAGATAAAGAGGGATATTCATCACCTCTAGTGTTTATCATATCTATTAAAGAAGTGTACGGAGATTGGATTTGAATGGCAGTACCTCTCTTGGAAGTGTTCATCTTCCCCAAATGAGCTAGATCACGATCTGCCATTGATATTCTTCGGATGAAGGCTTGAAACCCATAAAAACTTGAAGGTGGTGGAGCTACGGTGGCTGAGGTCGCCGGAAATCGCCTTTCTAAGAGAGGAAACTTGAGAGAAATTTGAGAGAGTTTTTGAGAGAAAAGTTGAGAAATGAGAAGTGAAGTGAGGATTCTCGCTTCTCACTCTCTTTTATAGGCGAAAAGCTCGGAATACGAGGCGTTTTTAGGCCCATACTTTCGGGCCCAATTTGAGGAAAGCCCACTATAGGAAAGTTTCAGGGGTATTCTAGAAGCGGGAATGGAAACTGAAGAGTCAAAAATCGACCAGAATTTTGAAGAAATGGTTCGATCAGAGTCCTGATCGACAAAAGGTAGGAACCCTGATTGATATTTCATTCGATCTAAAGGGTAAAAAGCCACTTAGTTCGATCAGAGTCCTGATCGACAAAGGTAAGAACCCTGATCGATATTTCATTCGATCTAAAGGGTAAAAAGCCACTTAGCTCGATCAGAGTCCTGATCGACAAAGGGAAGAACCCTGATCGATATTTCATTCGATGTAAAGGGTAAAAAGCCACTTAGTTCGATCGGAACCCTGTTCGACAAAGGAAAGAACCCTGATCGATATTTTATTCGATTATAAGGGTAAAAAGTTACTTAGTTCGATCAGAGTCCTGATCGATTTTGCAAAAATCCTGATCCAAGATTTCATCGATTAGAGTGGTGTTTTGTGAGCTAGTTCGATCAGGATCCTGATCGATTTTGCATAAATCCTGATCGACGATTCAATCGACTAGAGTGACAATATCACAGTAAGTTCGATCAGGATCCTGGTCGATTTCGACCAGGATTCCTGATCAATTTGGTATGTCCCCTGCTCGATTTTAAGCTATAATTAAAGGAAAAAATCCAGAAAAATGAGGAAAAATCCCAGAATTAAGGGAAAAATCCAGAAAAATAAGGAAAAATCCCATAATTAAAGGAAAAATCCCAGAATTAAAGGAAAAAATTCCAGAATTAAGGGGAAAATCCATAAAAATAAGGAAAAATCCCAGAATTAAGGGAAAAATCCATAAAAATAAGGAAAAATCCCATAATTAAGGGAAAAATCCATAAAAATAAGGAAAATCCCTTAATTAAAGGAAAAATCCCAGAATTAAGGGAAAAATCCATAAAAATAAGGAAAAATCCCAGAATTAAAGGAAAAAATCCCAGAATTAAGGGAAAAATCCAGAAAAATAAGGAAAAATCCCAAAATTAAAGAAAAAAATCCCAGAATTCAGAGAAAATTCCGGGAAATTAAGATAATTCCTAAATAATAGGGATGAAAGCAAATCGTTGTAAATGTGTAGGTCGCTCCACACTTTACGCAAAAACGATACCCTGTAAGGGAACAAGTAAACTTAACTTCTGCGAAACCAAGCCACTGTTTCCCAAAAGTTGAGGGGCAAATGATAGGGAGTAAATAAATCCTGATTACGTAATTAATATTGCATTAATTACACGTGAATTGGGCTATAAGGCCCAATAAGACGATGTATGACATTCAGACCAAAAAGGTTAACACATTGGTCAGGGCTGATGGACCAGATCAGGCTTGATGGAACAAAGAAAGCCCAAAACCCTGAATATCAATTAATTTCGTAATTAATTAATAAGGGAGAAAAATAGCTATTAAGATGAGTCCTGGTGGGGATATAAATCCTTGTAGATTGGCCTCCAAGGAACCTAATGGGATAAGGAATCAGCTTCCTACTTCCTAGGACTCCAAAATTCATTCTAATTCCAAGACTTGTCCACCAAGTCTCCTAACCCAAATCCAATTCAAGAACTCCCAACATCTATATAAGGGGCCTCACCCCACAAATTAGAACTACGTTTTTTGGCTTGATTCTCTAATTCACAGAGATACGTAGGCATCTCGTAAAGACAAAGTTAAGCTACGAAATACGAGAGCATCCATTAAAGGTCTTGAGCTCTCGAACCTTAGCAATAAACACAGCAATTAGTATACTCTAGTTTTTTATCCATAACAGAATCGTATTAGAAACAAAGTTAACCCGCTACAATTGTAGAACTAAGTAAAATAAGGACAACTACATTGTGGAATTTTATAATTATTTGATTGTTTTTAACTACATAATTTAATAGTATTTATTTATTATATATTCTCATAAAATTTAATTATTTATAGTATAATCAATTTAATATTAGTTATTAATATTTTAACTTTGATCCATATTTTTGTATTTCGCAGGTATAAAGAGGCTCATTTCTCTATAATTACAAATTTGATAATTCAATATTGTTGAAAAAAATAATTATTAAATAATATTAAATTATCTTAAATAACAAAGATGTTTGATTTATGTAATAATTGTACAATTATTTTATAAAAGAATCCTATTAATAATAAAAGATAACTTGTTAGATTTTTTTAACAAGTAAAACTAACTACCTAATTTCATAACTACACATGGCTAACTAAATAATTTAATAATAATTATTTTTTATACATTCCTATTAGGTTTATTTGTTTACAAGTTTTAATTGAATATTTTATATTAATTTTTTAATTTTGATCATGTTTTGCACCGGTTTATGAGATTTTAATTTCTATAAATGTTAATTTTAATTTTAATTTTAATTTCAGTTCTGTGCGATCGGTCCCGTGCTAAGGGTAATCAACTTGGAGTATTATTTTATAGTTTACTAGCATAAATCCCGTGTAATGCACGAGTTCCCATTAATATTTTAAATTTTTATTTATCCAGTTATATTATATTTTTAAAATATTTATATAAATATATAATGATTATAAATTTATAATAAAAATAATAGAATAACATGTGGTCATAATTTATTAGAATAAATAGACTATTTCTAGTGGTTTAACAATTTAGTAGTTTAGCGGATATATAACACTATTATTTATATCTTTTAATAATAGGATAAGTTGTATTCGTAATTTAGTAGGATAAATATACTATATTTAGTAGTAGTTTAATAATTTAGTAGTTTATTAGATATATAACGCTATTTATCTATTTTTGTAATAATCAAAATTAGGGAATTATCGTTGAACCAAACTGTTGAACCAAATTATCTCTATTCCGGCTATTATAGTATAGTATAACATTTATTAATAAGCAAAACCTTCTTTCAAGTGGTACTTGGTTTCACTTATTTTTTGGTTATATAACCATAATAGATAATAGAAGACTCCTATTTTGATTCCTATCTTATTTTAGTATAAGTAGTAGAGGTCTATTTTAATTATGCTTCTTGATTTTCACTCCACCCACAAATTTAATATAATTAATACGTAAAAACATCCTGCATACAATACATATAAATATATACGAACCATTATTCTAACAATTAGTATACTCTAGTTTTTTATCCATAACAGAATCGTATTAGAAACAAAGTTAACCCGCTACATTTGTAGAACTAAGTAAAATAAGGACAACTACATTATGGAATTTTATAATTATTTGATTGTTTTTAACTACATAATTTAATAGTATTTATTTATTATATATTCTCATAAAATTTAATTATTTATAGTATAATCAATTTAATATTAGTTATTAATATTTTAACTTTGATCCATATATTTGTATTTCGCAGTTATAAAGAGGCTCATTTCTCTCTAATTACAAATTTGATAATTCAATATTGTTGAAAAAAATAATTATTAAATAATATTAAATTATCTTAAATAATAAAGATGTTTAATTTATGTAATAATTGTACAATTTTTTTATAAAAGAATCCTATTAATAATAAAAGATAACTTGTTAGATTTTTTTAACAAGTAAAACTAACTACCTGATTTCATAACTACACATGGCTAACTAAATAATTTAATAATAATTTTTTATACATTCCTATTAGGTTTATTTGTTTACAAGTTTTAATTGAATATTTTATATTAATTTTTTAATTTTGATCATGTTTTGCACCGGTTTATGAGATTTTAATTTCTATAAATGTTAATTTTAATTTTAATTTTAATTCCAGTTCCGTGCGATCGGTCCCGTGCTAAGGGTAATCAACTTGGAGTATTATTTTATAGTTTACTAGCATAAACCCCGTGTAATGCACGAGTTCCCATTAATATTTTAAATTTTTATTTATCCAGTTATATTATATTTTTAAAATATTTATATAAATATATAATGATTATAAATTTATAATAAAAATAATAGAATAATATGTAACAACCCGCACTTCCGGACTATTAAATTCTAAATCGAAAACTAAAAATAAAATATATTATTACTCGATAATTCTAATAGATCACGAAATTCAAAGCAGCGGTCAAACTCAATAATCAAAATCATAAAAATAGAGACGCAGCTCCACAAATCCGATAATAATTGTCTAACAGATAATTAAATTTATTCTCTAAAAACAAAATCTTTATTCTAATTCAAATAGCACAAAACGAAGCAGCACAGATCTCCACATAGTTCTCATTCCTTAATCTTAATATGCTCCAAATTCCGAACCTGAAATGTTAAAAGGGGTGAGCTACACAGCTCAGCAAGTACAAATTGACTAACTTTTAAACAGAAAAACAATGGGTGTTTTGATAAAACGATTTTTCTTAAAACAATAATAATTTTGTAAAACATTTTCTAAAATAAATCCAACCCAAAGTTTTATATTTTAAAATTCAGAATTTAAAACAGAACAGAGCAGAATTTATAACAGTACAGATTTTATAACAGATCTGAGCAGAATAAAACAGAACGAAACGATAATTCTTATAAATACCACAGTCTTGATCTACGGCCACACTTTGCCAGTAGCCGGCATCTAATTCTTATTCTTATTCTTTATACCACACTTTGCCAGTGGTCGGCATCTAAAGTTCAATAATTACGCGCCCTTAATAGGTATCTAAAGTTGCACACTTGTGCGCCTACTAAGGGTATCTAAGGCTAGTTCCGGAACTATAGCGTAAATTACGAACGGTTCGAAAACGTAGAGACTGGGTTCTAAAATTCACAAATACTTATATCTTATAATTTCGAAATCAAAGTTTTTATATCTTATATGAAATTAAAAACAGAACTGAAATATCTTTTCGGAAATTTAAAAGTAAGTCAAAAGGTACTTACCTCAAAGCCTGACCAGATCTGAATTTACTCTTTTTGACCCTCTAAACGATATTTTCTTGAAAAACACGAAACACGAAAGCTGAAGATAACGAAAAGACCTTTCTGAAAAGTCCAGAATCACTGAATTCTGACTTACGATGAATTTTCTACGAATTTTACAAGACAGCTGATTTTTGCTGAGAAAGTCCTACGAATTTTAATGATAAAAACAAGGAATACGAATATGGTGTATTTATAACGATACAAAACCCTATATCTCAACTAGGAAATAATAATATTTCCTCCTAAAGATTTACAACCTCTCCAAGTAAATTCCATAAATAAAATATTTGATACACACAATTACCTAAACTAAAAAAATTTCGATTTTCTAAATTATTCTTACACTTATTTCCACAAATAACAAATCTTTTCACAAATCAACTACCTTGCACAAAATGTTTTCAGAATATTCTAATTTTAAAATATTTATCTAGACAAATTAATATCTAATTTCTAATAAATAAATTAAAAATAAAATTACGAATTTTACATTCTTCCCTCCTTAAAAGAATTTGGTCCCCAAATTCACATAACATAAATAAATTAAATAAGTCACTAAAGAAAAGAAATCATACCTTAATTGCGATAGTTGTCATTTCCTGTCAGCTGAAACACACGTCCTTTGCCCATCTTGTTATCTGCTTCCTTCCTTGGTGGCGGTGGCGGATTGTGCGGACAATTCGAAATCTTATGTCCTACTTCTCCGCAATGAAAACAAGCACCTGTATTCCAACGACAGACTTTGTCCGGATGATTCTTGCCGCACCTGGTACACGTCTCTCGATCACCTTGACCCCCGATGTTATCGTACACGTGTGGCTTCTTGAGTGGTCCCCCTTGAAAAGATTGCCCACTAGTTTGAGTGAACCGCCTCTTATTCCAACTGCCAGACGCCTTTTCAGATTCTGCCAAGCCCCTTTCGATCACTAACGCCTTGTTGAGGACAGCCTCGTACGTCTGAAGTTCAAACGACGCCACTGAATTCCTGATGTCACTTCGAAGTCCCTCCTCTAATCTTCGTGCTCGACTGCTCTCATCTGCTACTAGGGTCGACGCGTACTTCGCAAGCTTTGCAAATTCTGCGTCGTATTCAATGACGGTTCTTCCACCTTGTTGAAGTCGAATGAAGTCCCTCTCTTTCTGCAGACGAACTGTTCTCGGAAAGTACTTGTCCTCTAAAGCCTTCTTGAACTTTGCCCAAGTGTACGGTTCATGATTTTCTTCAAGATTTGTCGTCTCATTCTTCCTCTTTTCCATAAGCCACCAGTCGTAAGCGCTTCCTTGCAATTGGTACACAGCTAAGGTCACCTTCTGTTCCTCATTGCTCCCCAGAAGTCCGAAAGCTTTTTCCATCTCTTGGATCCACATCTCAACGATAGCCGGGTCTGTAGCTCCATCAAAAGTTGGCGGGTTCAAACGCTTGAATTGAGAGACGATGTTGGGCTTCGGTTGCTGATTCACAAGTACAGCTAGAGTTTCAGCCAGCTGGTCAAAGACGTTTCCTCCTTCATCATTATTGCCCTGATTTTCATTGTTGTTCTGATTTTCTACATCCATCTTTACTAGAACACACAAAACAAATTCTAAACTTATAGTCAATAATCAAAAAAAACACAAAAGTCAAACATATCAAATAATCACACAAATAAATGCCCTAAATCCAAAATAATTTTCTAAGACCTATACGATAGTCTAAAGGATCGCATCCTAGGGAATGTACTAGTCCCATACCTAATACACTCCGAAGGACAGCCTGCTCTGATACCAACTGTAACAACCCGCACTTCCGGACTATTAAATTCTAAATCGAAAACTAAAAATAAAATATATTATTACTCGATAATTCTAATAGATCACGAAATTCAAAGCAGCGGTCAAACTCAATAATCAAAATCATAAAAATAGAGACGCAGCTCCACAAATCCGATAATAATTGTCTAACAGATAATTAAATTTATTCTCTAAAAACAAAATCTTTATTCTAATTCAAATAGCACAAAACGAAGCAGCACAGATCTCCACATAGTTCTCATTCCTTAATCTTAATATGCTCCAAATTCCGAACCTGAAATGTTAAAAGGGGTGAGCTACACAGCTCAGCAAGTACAAATTGACTAACTTTTAAACAGAAAAACAATGGGTGTTTTGATAAAACGATTTTTCTTAAAACAATAATAATTTTGTAAAACATTTTCTAAAATAAATCCAACCCAAAGTTTTATATTTTAAAATTCAGAATTTAAAACAGAACAGAGCAGAATTTATAACAGTACAGATTTTATAACAGATCTGAGCAGAATAAAACAGAACGAAACGATAATTCTTATAAATACCACAGTCTTGATCTACGGCCACACTTTGCCAGTAGCCGGCATCTAATTCTTATTCTTATTCTTTATACCACACTTTGCCAGTGGTCGGCATCTAAAGTTCAATAATTACGCGCCCTTAATAGGTATCTAAAGTTGCACACTTGTGCGCCTACTAAGGGTATCTAAGGCTAGTTCCGGAACTATAGCGTAAATTACGAACGGTTCGAAAACGTAGAGACTGGGTTCTAAAATTCACAAATACTTATATCTTATAATTTCGAAATCAAAGTTTTTATATCTTATATGAAATTAAAAACAGAACTGAAATATCTTTTCGGAAATTTAAAAGTAAGTCAAAAGGTACTTACCTCAAAGCCTGACCAGATCTGAATTTACTCTTTTTGACCCTCTAAACGATATTTTCTTGAAAAACACGAAACACGAAAGCTGAAGATAACGAAAAGACCTTTCTGAAAAGTCCAGAATCACTGAATTCTGACTTACGATGAATTTTCTACGAATTTTACAAGACAGCTGATTTTTGCTGAGAAAGTCCTACGAATTTTAATGATAAAAACAAGGAATACGAATATGGTGTATTTATAACGATACAAAACCCTATATCTCAACTAGGAAATAATAATATTTCCTCCTAAAGATTTACAACCTCTCCAAGTAAATTCCATAAATAAAATATTTGATACACACAATTACCTAAACTAAAAAAATTTCGATTTTCTAAATTATTCTTACACTTATTTCCACAAATAACAAATCTTTTCACAAATCAACTACCTTGCACAAAATGTTTTCAGAATATTCTAATTTTAAAATATTTATCTAGACAAATTAATATCTAATTTCTAATAAATAAATTAAAAATAAAATTACGAATTTTACATAATATGTGGTCGTAATTTATTAGAATAAATAGACTATTTCTATTAGTTTAACAATTTAGTAGTTTAGCGGATATATAACACTATTATTTATATCTTTTAATAATAGGATAAGTTGTATTCGTAGTTTAGTAGGATAAATATACTATATTTAGTAGTAGTTTAATAATTTAGTAGTTTATTAGATATATAACGCTATTTATCTATTTTTGTAATAATCAAAATTAGGGAATTATCGTTGAACCAAACTGTTGAACCAAATTATCTCTATTCCGGCTATTATAGTATAGTATAGATATAGATTGCGAAACTTGAACAGAAGGACCCCTGATTTTACTATCGATAAGAAGGGCATAATTCAAAAATTTCTCATGTTAGGAGTTTTTCTCTAAACGCAAAATTTGATCAAGTATTTACAATTCTGCAGTTAAAATTTCTACTTAACAAACTCCCCTTTTCTCTAATATTTTTAAAAAAATATTAAAAAGCTAAGTCTTGAGTTAGGAAATGTCGCAAGTCTTCCTTATCTGCTCCTCAAAGTCTCCTAATTGATAATGTTTTACTTTAATAATTACTTCTAAAATATTACTACTTCTGAAATATTCATGCTATGATCTGCGTAAAAAGCTGCTTCATGCAACATTGTAAGTTGTAAGTTGTTCTCTTGTAAATCTTCTTGCTGTATCTACACTTTTATCAATTGATCATTCAATTTTTCATTTATTTTTTATGTGACAGTTTTTTCATACTGTTTATAATGCTAAGGCTTTGATATATTGTTTATTACTCTCCTAAGGCTTTGATATATCGTTTCATGCTAATTGGATGATTGAATCTTTGATTTATAATATGTGCTCGTTATTGTAACATTGTTTTTTATTGGTTGTTTTCTTTATTGTAAATGATTTTCAAAAGAAATAGTTGTGTGTATTATGATGGAGTGCAACAAAGAAGAGGCCATTCGGGCCAAAAGAATGGCTGTAAAGAAGATGGAAAACAAGGACTTTTTGAGGGCTCGGAAAATTGCAATCCAGGCCCAGAAACTGTATCCTGAACTGGAAAAGGTTGCCCAATTGATTATGGTTTGTGATGTGCACTGCTCTGCTGAAAACAAGGTTCGTGGAACTGAAATGGACTGGTATGGCATCCTTAAAGTTAAGCCAACAGCTGATGATTTACTTATAAGGAAGCAATCTAGAGAGTTTGGTCTTCTTCTTCATCCCGACAAGAACAAGCTTCCTGGAGCAGCGGATGCTTTTAAGTTAATCGGTGAAGCTCAGAGTGTGCTTCTGGACCAACGAAAAAGGTGGATATATGATATGAAATGTGTATCTGGTGGAAACAGGCCTCCCAATGTTACTCCACCAGGTCATGAAATAAGTTCTTTGGACGCAAATAAACAATTCCAGCAAGCACTGCAGACTGGCCAAACAGGATACGACGGTAGTAGACCGGCTTTTTGGGCTGCATGTCCATTTTGTTTTAAAAGGTACCAGTGTTGCGGAGACATGCTCAGCATTAGTATTAGATGTCAAACTTGTGGAAAATCATGTATTGGCAATGATATTAGTACTACGGATGTAGCATTACATGAAAGTTGGAGCCTGTTGCCAGTTCTCAAACAAACAGGGGCTCACAATCAAGCTGCTGCGAAAGTGGATAGGCAAATTAATGCTGAGAACATAAAACTGAAACTTGGTGAAAATACAGTGTCTTCTTACATGCCACAAGGATCTAAACCAAATGAGAGATGTGGGAACGTTTCTACGAATTGTAACCAAAAGCGCAAAGCTGAGATACCAGGACCATGTGGAAAGATGAATGAGACGAAAAGGAAGCAAGTTTCTGAACCCAATAGAAGTTGCAATGGTAGTAGACAAACTTTCTGGACTGCATGTTCATTCTGTTCTACAAGGTACGAGTATTACAGAAACGTGCTCAATCTAAACCTTTTATGTCGAAATTGTCAAAGGGCCTTTACTGCCTATGAAATCACATATTCTCACATTTCATCAGCTGACTGAGACTAGGTCCAGAGCTTCATCTAGCATTAAGGCCTTTAATTTTTACTGGTTTTGTGAAAAGTAATATAGCAAGCTGATGAAACCCTTATCTTTCTTGTTCTCATGTTATTACATCTGTCATGGCTGATGGTTTTAGCAAGCACTCCTGGTAATCTTTTTGTGTCTAAAACTGTCCCTGCACTATACGTGTATGCTTTTGCCGGATATACTCTTATCACTTTACTAGATTTCACCCGAAACTGATACAGTTAGATGTTAGTTCAGCCATCATCCATTGCGCAGTCACCAAATCAACATTGTCTAATACTTCTTTGGCACAGGCAATATGCACCAGCAACATTAAAGTTTTAGTCAAGAAAATTGGAATCTAGTCGCAGCATTAAACTTTCCAATCCTTTAAGCTTGTGTTTGAAATCATTGGTGTTTTTGATTGGATGAAATATGAACTGATTGGTCAGAGGTCAGTAACTGGTATCTTTGGGGTCGTATTACTGTACTAATAAATAATAATATTATTAGTATTAATATTATTATTATACACTTATAATAAATATGTTATATATAAAATATTTTTGACAAATATGTATAAATAAAATTCGGTTAATTCGGTTTAACCCGAACCGGCATTCTAAAACATTGTACCAACCGATTTTATTTCTGTCTAAACTGAAGTAACCGAAATTTTGAAAAAAAATAAACCAAACGGAATTGAAATTACCAGTTTGATTTTTCGATTTTAGTACGATCTTATTCAGCCATGCCTAAATAGTTGGTTGGGCTTTTAGTGTCCTTGGAAAGTTGGATAGTGATTTTAATGTTTTATATTTATCTATTTATACTGTTATATAATAAATGAAATATTAGAAGTTTTCAATTTTGATTTTAATCCATTTATTTAATGATAATATTATTATTTATAATTAACCAATTACATTTGAGAAAGATGCCCAAAATAACCAAAATATTATGGGAGATAGTCTCATTTACCGGTACTTCTTCAGGGCGACCTTTATACCCATTGGACACGTTAATCACATCTGCATATCTTTAACATTACTAAATATATTGAAATTATAATGACTCTAAAACTTTACCACTTCATCGGCATATCAGGCATATCGCATTCATACATTACATATGTCGATGTATTCAACGGTACTATTATATGTTTGTTCGTATAGCGTACAACCTTGATACACGGTGCCTTTAGGAATTCCCCTCAAAGTCATGATATCCGATTAATATGTGTATTTGACGAATATTACTTTCTGTGTAGGGTTATACATTATCTTTATGTTGTGTAGGATTATATATTATCTTTATGTTTATGGGAGGTGTATCTATCTCATTATTTCTCATAAGTGTCGTATGTAAATAAACTGGATACATAGATAGTTTTTGCCGTAGTTGTGGCGTGACACAAGAGCTGCCCTTTTCAAAGGTGTATCCCGGGTAATCAGGGCAACAATCTTGCCGCGTGAGTATCTCGGTGATTGACAGGGTAAAATTGAGGAATAATATCTTTTAACCTTACTTTTTTTAACTAAAACACTAATTACCTTTTTCAAATAAAAGACGTTACTTTTTTATTTTTACCAAATAAAACACATCATTTTTAAAAATTTCGCCACTTTAAATTAATAAATATAATAATATTATTATAGTTTACTTTTTTTCATCTAATACACGTTTGCATTTCTATTTTTTCAACTAATACACCGCTTTTCCCCAAAATATCACGCGTAATTTTATTTAATAAAATGTAATAATTATTAATAACAAACCAATTACCTTTTCAGCTAAAACACGTTAAACTTTCTATTTTTTTCGTATTGTATTTTTTTTATCGTAGATAAACACTTCTTTTTATAAAAGTATTATGTGCAAATCTATTAACAAAATAGAATATCAGAAAGATAGTGGATCTATCTCATAGTTTCTCTAATTGATAGGGAGTAAAAGGAACCCTGATTGTGTAACTAATATCACATTAATTATGCCCGATTTGGGCTATCAATAAAGCTCATTTTAAAGGGCTCAAAATCCTGGATATTAATTAATTTCGTAACTAATTAATATGGGTAAAGACAACTGATAAGAAAAGTCCAAATAAGGATACAATTCATTAAAGATTGGCCTCCAAGAAATCTCATGGGATAAAGAATCAATTTCCTGAATTATAGGACTCCAAAGTCCACTCTGAATCTGAGACTTATCCACCAAGTCTCCTAACCCTTGTCTAACTCAAGGACATCCGATATATATATATATATAAAGGGTCTCATCCCTCCATTCAGAACTACGTTTTTTTTGCTTGATCATTAGCATAGAATAAGGTACGTATGTAACGCCCCCGAATCCGGGGTCAGAGGATTTGGTCGTCACTATGAAATAATCAAAAATAATATGTTAAATCAATAAATAAACGACAGCGGAAGATATTTATCATCTATGACCCCAAACTAAATCAAGATCTTTTAAGTTTACAGTTCTAGAAACAAAAAATCCAAATTCCACAAATAAATTTTTCACTTTCTTTTCCTTTTAAAACTCTTTTCAACAAATTCCAATTCAATAATAACTCGCTAGTATAACTTCGAAAAGAAGTATACTAGGCCCAACTATAAAATAACAAAATTATAATATAATAAAATATAAACAACTTTACATAATAGAACTTACACTAGTTCGCAAACCCTGGACCAACCACTTTCCAAGAGCTTCCTTCTTGCTTCCTTGAATTACGCGGCTAAACAGCGCAAGCTAATCCTCACTTGAGGTTAAATTTAAAAACAGGCAAGTATGAGCGAAAAAAATGCTCAGCAAGTTTATTATAGCATATATAGGGTCGTTTTGATATAAAACCGACATCTACATAGAGCAGAACATTTTAAAATCATAATTGTTGAAACAGAAAATTTGTTAAAGAATCGGATAATTATTTCTCACTGTATTCAAAACTCTTTTTGATATTTTCGAGCGAAATTTTCAGCAATACTTTGAATTTTGACGAGAATAAAACTCGTAAAACCATGTTTATGGAAATATCGTAAACAACAATAACAAGAAGCAATGATTATGAATTGAATCATAAAATTTATTCAAAATCGAACTCTTGATAATAATACTCATTTTTTTGTCATATCAAATTAGATATCAATACGAACTCTGATGCTCACAACATCCCATACTGAAGTCAACATCAATTATCTATACTAATACCACCTTTGATATCTAACAACAAAGTAAGTATCAGCATAAATCAGAATCTGAATCAAAACTGCATTTCACCATTAATCCAAAACAGAAACAGTTGATAAATCATTTATTCTATGATTATCAAAAATAATATAATAATTTATATTGGGATCATTCACCGACGGACGTACTATCACATGTTGATCAGCCCGTGTGATAGCACAAGGTCATGATTCATAGAAACATGTCCCCAAAACACGAGTACTCAAACAAAAAGGCAATATATCTGCCTATGGCACAAATTGTGTCATAATATTTCATCTGACATTTAGAAATAGCCCTCCATTGGACCATGTGCCCCGGTCACTTACGCACTGATCCAATCTTAAAACCTTTTGTTGAAAAGGGGTCATAATAATCGACACTCGAAATAATTTTATTTTCCCTTTCACTTGGACAGGAATACTCGCAACCAAATCATCTTTCTCAAAATCCAAAATATTTATAAATCCAGTAATTTGATGAGTAAAATCACTTAGCTATTCTGAACATTGAATAGCAGAAGAGTACTTGCATAAACAGAATCATTTAATTCAGCGATATGTAAAACATTTATCTATTCTGAACTGAGAATAGGGAAAGCAATACTTGCATAATGAGATTCAAAATAAATATCACTTGAACAATAATTGATGATATGTATACTTGCCTTTGAGATTTAGCAGTTAGTCACACTCGCAATGACGCATCTATTCTGACATTCTGTGTCAAAACATCACCGTCCTTCTTTTCAACATTTTACTGATATGGTGCTCCTGCGATTGCTAGAAGCCAGATATCCAATATCATTCCATCTCATTCTTTATCCAACGTCTTGTCATGATTAACTCGAATGATTCGCATCTATAATTAAAAGATACAACTTTAATCGTCTAATCGATAATTACTGGACGAACTGCGTGTCAAAATCCTTTCATCTACCCATACGATAGCCCACACATAAAGAAGACAGTCAACACAAGAATTCTGACTTACATACGCACGTAATTCATATAGCACGTAAACACATAACTCATGTATCACATAATTCAAACCACATATGACTCGGTTCGTCAAAAGGTTCGACTAGGTATGTTTAAAACTGAAATCGGGTCAAAAATATGATTTTTCGATCAACACTCGACTCAGAATGACTTGTAAAACAAGAGACTTTTCGAAACGAAAGAATTTGGGTCTCGAAAGTATTTTTATTGAAAGCGGAATATTTTTCTGAGTTTAGACGCGTTCGTTTCGTATTAAACGGACGAACGGTTTATTTATTACGAATAAAATAAGAAATAAATAGAATTAAAACAATTAATAATAATATTAATTAATTTTAAATACCAAAATATATTTTTTAAAAGCTTAAAAAATTTAGAAATTATTTGAATTAATTATAAATAATTTAGATTTTATTTAACTATTTATAAATAAAATCAACTGATTAAAGGATTTAGTCAATTAATTAAACTCATAAATAATTAACTAAAATAAATTATAAATAATTAAGACAAATTGGATTTTTGAAAATAATAAAAGGAAATAAAATTTTGGAATTTAAAATAACTCAGTTAATTATTAAATAATTAACCAAATTAATTTTTGGATTTAAAATGATTTTTTGGAAATTTAAAAACTGAAATTTGAATTAAAAATAAAAAGAAAATAGTAGAAACAGATTTTTAAAAAGGGAAAAGTGGACAGGGGGATCAAACCCGGGTTGGTTTTTGGATCCAACCAGGTCACCAAGAAACCAGGCGAGTTGGGAAGAACACCGCCGGAGTTCTGGGTTTTTTCCAGAATCCGGCCGATGAGCCCCAACTCCGGCCGAAGTCCGGTGACGCCTGGGGGTCACTACAATCGGTTTCTAGACTCATTTTTGGCATGTAATCACTCTACTGTCCTTCCTGAAACTAATCCTCATCATCACTGTTTCCCAGAACCTCCCGAACCTCTTCCCCGGCCAACTCACCATTCTTTCCGGCGAGCTCAATCCATTTCCGGCCATACCCCGTTTCTGCCCGTTTCAACACCAAAATCGACGTTATTACTATCAAATTAAAGCTTATACTACCAGTAATCTGTTTATATGACTTATACGCATCAATAACATAACAATAATCCACAAATTCGATTCAAAAAATCTACTAAACCAATAACTTCGAAGTTAATCATTTCTTAACCAAAATCAACAAAATAAAACACTAAACCATTCCTTACAACCTCATGAACATTAATCAATAATCAAAAACAACAAACAATTGCCCAAGAATCAAAAACGAATTCAAGCCACAAAGACTAAAAATCGATTTTCATAGATACTCATTCTCACATCTTGATTTTGGTATGGTTAGAAAGAGCTTTTCAAGAGCTTCAATTTGATACCAAGAACATCAAAAACGGATTCCTGAATCCCTCAAAATCAGACGTTAAAGATGAAGAACAAAATCACACCCCTAAAGATATGTTCTTGAATTTTCTGAAAATAAAATGAAAATAAAAATAAAATAAATGATATAATCTGCTATTTATATTTACAGCAACCCAAAAAAAATCAATTCAGGGTGTTTTTATCTCTTAATTAAAATAATTAGGCCCAGAAATAATTATAATGGGGAATAATTTTAAAAGCGATAAAATATAAAATTTGTATCAAAATTTCCCAAAAATTGCGAATAATGCAAAAATACAAAACTAAAGGGTATTTGAAATACAAATAATTTTATAAAAATAAAACACGAATTTTGTGGGTTTTGTCGTCCCGATCCGTTAATTTTTGAAAAACCGAAATAATTCTTAAATTAACAGAAAAATCTGAAAATACATAAAATACGTTCAAATGCACATAAAACGAGATAAATCGAGTACCTCGATAAAGACGCACATAAACACGCGTCTAAATTACGGATCGATTCATAAAAATGCAATTTAAACACGTAACTAGTATCCCATTGGATCATATCGGATCCGAAAATATATTAATTAGTCGCTAAGTAACTATAGAAATGATATAATTTAATATCAGATTTTAATAATTATCAAAACATGGCTTCTTATAAAATACTTTATGCGAAAATAATGTAATAATATCCCGCCTTTCGAGAATACGGGTTTTGCAGATTTATTAAAATGACTTTCGTATCGAAATTTTTTACGCCGGGACTCGTACGGGTCAAACCGTAACCCGGATTGAAAAAGTTAAAGCACGAAAAATGTCCGGAATTACCAGATTAGGTTAGGGAGGAGTATCCGGAAGAGTTTCACGTTGTTAAAACATAAAAACGGTTGAGGTTGGACGATTCCCTACTTTATAAAATAGTTTTATAATTAATCAAAATAAATATTAAAACCATAAATAATTATAAATCATATAATAGTCCAAAAATTACCAGAAAAATATCACAATTATCTATATTTTATTCTGGACATATAAAAATTAGTATACTCAAAGAATATCATATATAACATCCAAAACCTTAACTCCAATGATCATATACCATAAGATTCATAGTTGCATTACTTATAGCCTAAAATTCACATAAAAATCACATAAACAATTTCCAATAATAATAATAATAATAATAACTGAAAATATAGGATATTATAACGTAAGCAGCTTGTGAAGGCAGATTGAGTCACGAGACACGAGAGCAGTCAAATCGAGTCTCGAATCTCACGAACCCTAACATTAAATATACCATAATTTCTTACCCATAACACTAATATTACTATTATTAAGAGAAAATTTGGGTGTGAAGATGACATTAGTTACGTGAGGTTGATATATATATATATATATATATATAAATGTGTGTGTGTGTGTGTTTGTGTGTGTGTTAAACAAAGTTCAGTGGAGACCGTTATTTTTTGGAGACCTGGAGACCAGATCTAAGTCGTGCATTTATGTTTGATCAAACGGTCCTCCTTTAATAACAATTATATACTTTTAAGGATGATTATCAGTACGAGACAGTTTTTAAATTAATACAACAACAGTTAATTACGGCTTCCTATTTTATCATTCGACAATTTTATTATCATACTGCACTCTTTTAAACTTTAAATCTTTTGTGATTGAAAAGCCTGCCTGGTTCAAAAATAAAAAATTTTGAAAATCGACCACGATTTGTAATTGATGTCTTTGCTGAAAACATGATTTCCAAGTCAACCAAGATATTTTGAATTTCACATTCATCGGCTTGATTGTTATAATTTTTTTAAGGAACAATATTAGTTTTGAAAAAATGATTTTGTTTGCTTATTAATTTTTATAGAATTGAAATATGATTTTTTTAATTTATAAAATCATAGTATAGTATTGTTAGCTTTTTTAAATATTTTATCTTAACAATTTTTATACAAAATTTTAAGCAAAAACTTCTTTACAGAAAAAAATTATTTATTCTATTTACAATCTTATTATTTTTGCAGTACACCACAACAGTATTTTGTTTTTTAATGAACCAAAAAATAAATTATGGTTTTGCAAAAGAAAATTATAGACAAAAATTAGTTCTATGATTTTTTGAAAAGAAAAGTTTTGGTTCTTCACAAAAATTAATTATGTATTATATTTTGACAAATCTTTCCTAGGTACAACAGCAATAGTGCTAGATACTAGTACTAATTTCTAAACATAATTAAATTTAAATTGTGCAGTACACTAAGAAAAAGAAAAGGCAATTTAATTGTAGAGTAGAATATTTTAAAATTTAAATGCAGTACAACTTAAAAATTATAAATTAATAGACGTACTGCAACAAATTAAATTCTCTAATTACTTTTCTTAAAAACATTTTTTATTGAAACAATTGAATATTAGAAAAATATCCATCAACCTGCAGAGATAATGCATTCTTTAACTTACCTAAAATTAAAAAGGTTGTCACATTGTGTATTACTCGCTTCATATTATTTGTTCTGCAAACTTTATTCTAAGAAAGAATCCTAGATTTAAAATGTAACTTACTTGTGCAATACATTCGTCCAAATTTTTGAAATTTTTAAGATGAGTTGTTTAAATCGTGATTTTTAGTTGTCACAATTACTGCATATGAGAAATTAGATGCTAGATATGTCTTTTGTTCCAATCTCTATTCCAATCACTCTTTATTTTACTTTAAAATAATGAGGTATGCAACAAGAAACTACAGTGCAGTACCGCAGTATAATGTTCTTCTCTTTCTATCTATCCACACGATCAGACAAAAGATTAAGAGGGTGGACATGGGATCCTGATATATAAAAAATATACTTAGAAAAAATTGATTGCAGGACCTTACGTTATAAATTACTATTAAATATCAACATAATGTGATTACATATATTTTAATTCAATCCACAAAATGTTATCTAATCTAACCTGGTGAACCGGACTTTGATAATAAGGAGAGTTGGTATAACCTTAGGCTAATACATGATATCGTCATCATGTACATGATTTTTAATTATTAATAATTAATCAATTACCTTTTTCCTCTAAAATACATTAAATTTTCTACTTTTTAGAATCAAACACCATTCTCTTTCAAAAATAACGGGGTCAAATTTATTTAATAAAATAATATTAAAATTACTCATAATCAACTAAATTATCCTTTCAACAAAACGTAGCCTCAAGTCAAACTAATGATATATTATTAAAAAATTAAATTTAAGTTAAATTAAAAAAAATTAAAAAAATGTGCATCGCGCGGGTTCTAAACTAGTAATTTCTAATATATCAAACAGTTGATGTTAATAACAAACTAGAAAAATGTGCATTCTTTGTTGATTTATTTCCTAACAATTGTAGCATCCATATTTTGAATATCTGCGGTACTTTAACTTTATTTGTATTGTTATATACTAGCTATAATAATAATAATAAAGGAACTACATATTGAAAAGGGAGAGCATGAGGATAAAAAAGATTGAGCTAGAAGTAAATATAATCGGTGCAAATTTTTCATTCAGTAAGGCAAAATATTTATTGTAAAATAAAGGGATCATGTAATTAATGCAATGCAATAATTTCTTTCTATCTATGTCGTAGCCCAAGTATTAAAATATTGACCATATGACAATCAATTTATAACACTCCATTTTGATTTTCATGATAGTGTGGATCATAAATTGTCTCGTAAAAATCTTGTCAAAGAAAAACCCGAGGCAATAAAAACTTCAACGAAAGATAAAGAGTACAATCTCACCTTGGAAGAAAACATCGATCACCCAATTTCTGTTGTAGCATATACTTGAGTTGACGCATTCCACTACTATATCATAATTTTTTAAATGTTAAATATGGTAATATTTTGTATTTAAGTATGCAAGGTTGTCATATGTAACACCCCCAGATCCGGGGTCGGGGATCCGGGTCGTCACGGTCTTTCTTTCCACAATATCACTTCACTTAATTAATAAATAACCTTATGCTGTGACCCCACACTAACACACACCACAACCCGTTATAGTCTCAGAGATGAAATTTAAATAAGTACAAGTCTTTGAATCCACAATTTAAAAGTTATTACAACCCAAAATGATTACTTGATAAATTTACAGTTAATTGCCATTATCTGCCACAAGTTATAATTATACATAATTGATTCTCAAAAATAGAATGCCTGATCTACCAATAGATCTACCTCTGCAGCTATAGCAGCCACAACATCATCGGGAAGACGCGGGATGCTTCCCACGCGCTTGCGCTGGGTCTGCTGGAGTCTGGCCATCTTTCCTAACTGTTGTTGTGTGATGAAAGAAGAAAGCAAGGGTGAGCAGCAAGCCCACCAAAATAATATGTATAATGATTTACAATATATGAGCCTACTCATAATACTCATGAAAGTCTTGGTCAAAAGAAATAAACCAAGTTTGATATCTTAATGCGATGAAGTCGCAAAATATTCAGTATATATACATATATACTTTTCAAAATATTGGAAGTCCTCTTCCATGCATAATATACACAAAGTCCCAGGGTATAACTGTATAAAAATATCGTTGCAAGGTGATCTCATATATCTAACCTTGTCTCAACGTTTTTCTGAAAATCTTTGTCATTCATAAGACAATTATTAATTAGATATAAGTTTAAAAGATGAAGTTACAAGATACCCCAATATACTTATATCTTTCCCAAATACTACTTGAACTACCACCGTTCAAGTTATAAATTAGCTTCAAAAGTTCATCACATAGATGAGACTATAAGACAAGATTTGAATAGATTAAATCTTTAAAATATTATCAAAATAAAATGAAGTTACGAGATACTTCATTTGATGTAAACATCATTTTGAAAACTTGACCCTGCCAACACTCAACAATCGCCCAACCGTAGCCTTTCCATCGAAGTGCTCTGGGTAGTGTTGCAGAAATTATCCAATTGGATGATGAACTCATTACGGGAGTTTGCCGCGCCAGGAAGACCACTTACGATGATCAGTCGTAGTAGTACAACCCCACCATTTTCTACATGTAGAGGAGAACCTGTCGGATTTACTTGTCAACCGAACACTGAACTCCTAAGGAATGGACCGCCTTAGCGGAACTTCCAGGCCATTTGGGCCAATATAATAAGGCTGGGCCGGCGCTACTCGGCCACTTACGCCACTCCTAGTTCAGATGAAATCCATGACTCTGAAACGTAAAGCTCGTTTCCCCCTTTCCCCAAGTAGAAACTTGTTGATACGGCTCCACCAAGAAGTCGTACCTAGTTGGAAAGGAAAACTCACCGATATTTCCCAGGCGATGCCTGTTAATGGATTAACTTGTTCCAAGAATTTTACTTCCCGAATATTGGGCAAGTAATCAAAAACTCTTTTACCAAGACAGCAACCTTGTTGCGAATATAAAACACACCACCGAGCCGGATCCCCCAGGTTTTGAGCGAGTATTTAAATCCCCTTTTTAAAAGGAAGATCTTAAATATAAAAATAGTTTTGGGATCCGCTCTAACTTTTGAAAATCATTTTAAAGACTCGAAAACACTTTAAAGAGTGTTTGGAGTAAAACTGATTTAATGAAGTAAATCAGTCCCCAGAATATTTAGAAAATGTCTGAATATTATTATTTAAATAATATTCCCATAAAAATAATCTTTATAAAATAATTGAAGTAGAAGTATTAAAACTTATACTTGAAATGAATAGCAAATAATCAAAGATATACTTATACGAAAGTAATACCTTTATTTGAATAATCAAAAATAAGTTTGATTATCGACACCTTATTCTTTAATAAATTAAAGAATATATCTCAGCAAATAATCGGAGTCATAGATCCTCAAATGAATATTCAAAAAAATAATGTAAAGGAGTCATACGCCTTCGAATAATATTTGAAATAATATTCAATAATAAAATAAAGTTAAAGTTATCGAATAAACCTTATTCGATTAATAGTTTTAAAAACTATATCCATATATATATATATATAAATAAATATATATATATATATATATATATATATATATATATATATATATATATATATATATATATATATATACTCGGGAACATCGACTCCCGGTTTAGAAATATGTTCACCTTTTATCCCCTATACTAAGGGTATACGCAACTACTTGCTTATTTCTAGCATAGGTATTATGCAACTATAAGCATTGAAATCAACAGATAGATAACCAGATTACGAAACAGACATGCATATATACCATATTAGCATGCTCCAATATATCGCAAAATTTGCTAATAACAATCATGCAATATCACAAGATAATGCATATACATATATTTACATCACAACAACAGTATAACGGGTAGAAAACTTGCCTGAGCGACTGGGGTTACGAATGGCTCGGGACGAGTCTGGTAACCTATAAACAACAAGTAAGTTGGAATTAAACCAAAATCACTTGTAAATCTATACTTTAACTAACTTAGACTCTAACGCTTGTTTTGCGCTCACTGATTCGCTTAAGCCACTCGGGTACCCTCGGCTCCACCATTTTTAATAATTTAACCTTTACGAGTTTTAAAGCGATTCCTTCGCGAGTGTCTTACCAACTGCCTAACACACTTACCATAAATGTTTCATACATTAATTAACCCTTTTTGGTCTTTAATCTATGTTTCAAAGTAAGGCGAGGGAAAAAGTTTCGTTCGCGAAACGCCGTTACTTGAAACGGTCGTTTCTCCTAAACCGTGCATCGGAATCGAACGAACTACATATCAAAACGAAGCTCGTAACATGAGCTATCTAATCATGGCAGTGGTCACAATCTAGCAGGGGGTTCTCGGGTCCTAATGCTATGCACAAAAACAGTCCAAAGAAAATCGGACGTTACGACGGCTATGTTTACGTGATTTCCAAATTTTAACCCATTCACAAACAACCCAAATCAACCTCAAATCCAACATACAACCATCCTCCATCCTTATCACATCATAACAACCCCAACCAATTCAATTTAATCATTCATACTTATGCCTAAACTTAACTTTAATCATACTTAAGTTCTTTTATTCAAGACCACAACATTTACCATTTATACTTATTCCTCACATGAACTAAAAGCTTTACTTAGGTTCTTTAACTAATTACCAAGATTTACAACTCCAACAATGCAACAAAACCAACTAATCTCTACAAACTCAACCAAACTTCAACCAATCAAGCATCATGCCTCACATATGCTATATCAAACACATTCAATCCTAATTACTCAAAACTAAAGCTAGGGTTTGTAGTTTATACCTTCCTTGGAGAGTGGAGAATCAAGAGGATGGCTTGGAATCACCTTTAAAGTCTTTATCCAAGCTTAATCTAAACACAACTTCAAGAACACAAATTTTAGTTCTTGAAAACACTATTCACCATCTTCTTTGATGATTTATAGAAAAAGATTGGCTTGGAATTAGAAGCTTAAACTTATAGGAAGTATGTAACTTAACTAGGAGAAGCTAGGATAATTACCTTGGAAAATAACAAGTGGAGGAGCTTGGACTTTCAAAAATTAAGAAACCCACCCGAGAGCTTCATGAAGAAGAAGAAGAATTTTGTGTTTTGCCTTGTCTTGATCTTTTGGTTGGTTGATTTGGTTTTGTTTTTGATTTAGTAAAGTACCTTCTTGCCCTTGGATTTGTGTGGTTACAAAGCCACCACACCTCCTCCTTCCCATGTCATGCTTATCTCATCCACATGATGTCATCCTTCCTTCCTTGTCTTCTTTCTATTGGTTGGATGACATCATTCCCATTAATCCCTTTGATTAACTTCCTAATCGTTTGCCTAATGACCGCTGATCTGTTATACGGTTCGCTTAACTTTCGTTCTTGTTTATCGTTTGAAGGATCATACCCGGGATCTTATTACTTAGGTTCCCTTAACCTTTCTCAATATATTATATTCCTTCTATGATCCTCTTTTATAATCCTTTAATTTAAATCCTTTTTATCCTGTTACCTTATACTCAATTCTCTCCGTATATTGTGGATTTCCGGGAAAAACCAAAGTGTTCGGAATTGGATTCTGACGATCTTTACATACACTTATATACTTCATAGAGTACTAATAATATCCCATAAGATCAATAACAGAACCCCTACATAGCGTGGCATGAAAAGTTTTCTCGTTCAGCAAAAACACTATTCATAAGGGTTTCAAAAATTTCTCAAAAATTGGGGTTATTACAGTCTCCCCTCCTTAAAAGGATTCCGTCCCGGAATCAGATAGAAAACAAATGGGGATACTTTCTTAGCATTACACTTTCTAACTCCCGAGTCAATTTTCCACATTGTGGTTCTACCATCAAACTCTGACTAGTTTGATAACCCTTCTCCAAAGCACTTGTTCCTTTTCACTCTATAACCCTTCCTGGTTGCTCCATATAGGTTACGTCGGGTTGCATATCTATGCGCTCATATGCCCCTATTTATCTGGCATCTGAATTACACTTCCTTAACATTGATACGTGAAACGCGTTATGACTAGCTACATGTTCTGGGTTAGGTCTAGCTCATATGTTAACTTCCCAAACGTCTTAATATATCCAAGGGTCCAACAAATTGTAGACTTAGCTTTCCTTTCTTTCCGAACCTCATCAATCCTTTCCAAGGGATACCTATAACATTACTAGGTCCCCTATTTCATACTCTTTATCCTTTCGTGTCAAATCAACATACTTATCATGACCATCTTGGGCTACTACCAGCCGTCCTCTGATTAGATCTATCATATCCTTGGTCCTTTGGACTACTGCGGGTCCGAGCATCTTGCGCTCTACAACTTCATCCTAACATAAGGGAGATCGACATTGTCTTCCCTCAATGATCTCATAAGGCGACATCTCGATAATGACATATGATCTATTGTCGTAAGATAACTCAATCCGAATTAAGTGATCATTCCAAATTCTTTCAAGTCTATTACACAGACTCTCATTATTGCTTTTAACATTAGAGCTTCTGCTTCTCAATACCCATTCTTTTCCCGTTCGTAATCGCTACTACCTTCCGTTCCTAATATTATACTGGTTATACTTTTGCTCGTTAGCATTCTATAACCTTTTAATAACCACGTCAACCTTAGTATCACGAATGTGCTCCCATTCCGCATACTACCACCACTTTATTACTCCTTTTTCAGTTGCTTCTATTTTCCAAAATTTGATCAATCAAATAGAAGTAAAGGAATTTGTTGAGAGATCACTAAGATCATGAACACTTGTTCTATTGCATAGTTAGTACAGAAGGTGGCCAGCCTTTAGTACTTGACAAGCAATTAAACAACATGTGGTATCCTACTAGGCTTCTATCACAAAGATAGATAGTCATTCGGCAATACCTCCCCTTTCTGGAAGGGTTGTTCTTCTCAGCTTACATGAAATGAAAAGAAGAGAAAAGAACGAACTGAAGAGAATTGTATATATGAAAAAAATATACTGCCACAAAATATCTGGCTTGGAATCTACCTCTGAACTATAGAGGTTTGTCATAGGAGAACAAAACACATATGTATTTATATCAACATCAAGTATTATAGCATCGCATTTCACGTGCCTAAATATTTTCGCTAACCCGTCCATCATTCTATGGACCCATGCCCTTCCTCGAGCTTATACACAATTACCTTTGAAACTCCCTCGACATCGAAAATCGAATCTGGGATCTCATTCTAGACATCATCGTTACTCGAATTCTATGCTTGCACCGCAACCTTCCTCGTATAATAATACGACTCTCTATTGATAAGAAAGAATAATAATTCACTATGTAGATACTCTACTTAATTAGTCTATTAATGATGACTTATACACTACCACGACCCGATTAGTGGTACTCAATCTCAACACCCATTCCAATACAACTCTCACGGTTGTAATCAGCTCAATACTCGCAGAATCATTGCTGCCTCACTATGGTCCACCACTGACCTACTGTCGTTCTTCATTTTCCATGAAGTCTTAATAGCTAACCATACGGAGTCCATACATGTCGTATCAAATCCTTCTAAGGAGATAACATAATCACCATTCATGATTCATGGAGTACACTCCTGATTCTGACATACATACATGACATGAAGCAGATAAAATTTGCAGAAGAGTTTTGCTCAAAGCAACGATAGCAGGTTAATACCATTCTTAATCATATACCTTCAATAGAAGACTTAACTCAAAGGTTTGTTTAGTCCTTTTTGAAATATAGTCCTGGCTCATTCTCAAGATGGTACCTTCTAAGATAGATAGCCCGCTCCTGGCGATTACACGAATTAAACCTTTACCGAACTACTATTACGGTTGGGTATTGCACAGTCATCAGAAGGAATGTCAATCTTCCAAACCATAATACAACCTTCACCGTTTTAACCATCATCATTGTATTCTTTTGGCACAAGCGCCTATAATTATCCTCTTACCTTTAAAGTGTCGGCCACCTCTTTGGCCTTTCCTGATAGTAAAATTTCCTTACAGTCAATGTCACTTTAACCATCTCCAAATAAATTTTCTACCTTATTTCAATCACAGCTTATGTGAAAATGCTTTCCTTAAAATCTGATGAGTAAAAAAAAAAATCACCATTTTTCCATAAGTTATTGCCTCAGTCTTTAGAGGTTAATCACTGTCATGACTGACTCTCAATCATAATTAGAACATCTTTTTTTTTTTTTTTTTTTTTTTTTTTTTTTTAGTCCTAATTGCCCTGAACAATTTTGACCTTTACTGGTTCGATCCATACTTTCTCGTGGTTTAACACATGCCCCACTTGGCATCATTATAATTACGTCATATTTCTTTTATCAACATTTTTTTATTCTTGAGAATTTTGAATATTACCTTTCTCCTTGTAAAACCTCTAAGGTTATCCTTCAATCGTTCCTCCTGTATTCCCTAGATACAGGGCATATCAAAATACCATTCACTATTACTAGAACCATTGTCTATATACATCTTGAAAAATTTCTCCACTAATTCTTAAAGGTTATTGTTACCTTAATCCTTTCCAATTCATACTGTCAAAACTCATACTATCCCTATTAAGGGTGAAATGCCAACCTTTATGCATTCCCCTAGGATTCATTTTAAGTTACCGGTGTTCTATCCTTAATTCCACCTTTAAAAGGTACCTGCATCCTTCCATGGATAAATAAAGTCATATATCCCTGATAAGGGTATCTTGTTCAATCATTTCCACCTCGATAGTCTACACCGAATTTCACAATAGCATCCTTATTCAAGTTAAGGTCAATCCACATGGCCTCCAAAAGATAAAAATGGTTATCCGCTTTTCTTTCCTGATTTGGTAATGATCACATGGATGATCTGGAAGATATTGGTCGTGTTCAACGTGAACTTCTTCTTAATAAATCCTTATTTACTTTTGTTGTTTATCTCAACAGTCATCTCAATGTTGGGATATCTTTCATACCTGGCGTCTCCCTTCCTGGGTATCAAGCCACCGGTCTTACACTTCACATTCTTGAAGGTCACTTCCTTCATCCAATTTTCTTGATTTCTTACTTTCTTGTCTCCTCAGTCTATCCGCGTCTCATTATTTATCCTTCGAACTATCTCAAGGTTTCTTCGAATCCTCCCAACTTACAGGGGATAATATATATGTATCTCTTATGCCCTCAACCATCAATTTTAACTCATGGTGAATCACCCTCATCCTGACGATTACTTACTTTTCTATTTCTATTACTACGAGTCTTTAGGGTTTCCTCATACCCAACTTCCTTATCATTATTTCATGAACTAACACAACATAAGCATTGATTTCAAACATCCCGTCATTCTGGATTCGTATCCTCAGAACGAATCTTGACAACTTTTACAACGTAGATTCATAATTTATCATACTCGTCTGCCTTTGTTCTGACTCTAAAGCTTTTACACTATCTCCTTATCTTTGGGAATTACTTTCCCGAAAACAATTGACTGGACTTAAATCAGTTTATTATAATCTCTTGCTCCGTGCCTTCCTTGGCCTTTTACCAGCGGGTGGCCTCTCTCTTAGGAGGGTAAGTGATAAAAACAGTCTTTTGTGATTCGTCAATCATTTAGAATCTCAAATGATTCCTATATTTCCTTTAGCCAGGCTCTTGCCTCGACTGGGTCAGCTTGTTCCTTGGAACTCTGAGAGCTTAGCGATTTAAAGGTCCTGAAAGAATTTCCCACCGCACTGTCTCCTCAGGGTGGTGGTTGGGGATAATAGTCTAAGTTCTCTTTAGACAGGTCCATGAATTTCCGTATAGGAGTACCGTCTCGGGTCTCCTTGTCTCGCTCGACTTTCTGTTTCCTTAGTATGAAATGTTTCATCCTACTCCCCATAATTGGGGTCATCTTTTAATTTAAAATCCTCATTTTTCACTCCATTATGTCATGGGTTCCTTCTATCTTGATGGCGACCTCCCTGACTATCACGTTCAGGGTTTGCTCTAAATCTTATTCCTCAAACTAGCTTTCATCTAAGATCTCATCTTTAGGCTCTTGAACATTTGGAACCCAATTTCTATAGGAATGCCTCATTATTCCTTTATCATCTTTCTCGGTATTAATCTCATATCTATTTGTTGGCTCTCTGCCTTCATTCATCACTTTTACTGGCACAATATTTTCTTTTCCAATAATTCGGGCTGTATTGCAATCTCAAACAGCTTTTCGGTACCGGCTCCGGTTACCTTCACTACTATTTCCATTTTCTCAAAATCTCTTATAAACTCTCCAAAAGACATTATCATCTTGAGTCTCTCCTTTTTACTAAGGGCATCAGCCACCATATTGGCTTTCCCCGAATGATAAAGAATCTCCCAATCATAATTCTTGATTAGCTCTAACCGCCTCCTCTGGCGTATGTTGAGCTCTTTCTACGTAAGAATGTACTAGAGCACTTATGGCTTAGGTAATTCTCGCACTTCTCTCCATACAAGTAGTGCCTCCAATCTTTAGGGTAAAACTATTGCCACGAGCCCAAGCTCATGGGTGGGGATATCGAATTTTAAATTCCCTTAATTATCTTGACGCAGACGCGATTATCTTGCTGTGCTATATAAGAAGCACCCTAATTCCTTGTGCGAAGCGTCACTACACTTCACAAAATCACCTTTTCCATCCGGCAATGCCAGCATAGGGGCCATCACCAACCTCTGCTTCAGTTCTTGAAAGCTGTTCTCGCATTTCTCTGTCCATTCGAACTTCTCAGTCTTACGAGTAAGCCGCGTTAAAGGGGTTACTATCTTTACAAACTTGAACGAACCTCCGGTAGTGACCGGCCAATCCTACCTCTGGGAGTTGCCCTAACCATGGTCATCAATTCATCAGTGGTCCTTTATCCAATCTTGCCAGGATCCTCCTTGGGATCCTCCTCAACAACTATCCCTTCTAGGACAACCTCCTCAACCGCTACCTCCTCAATATCAACATCATCCGGTCCTGCGTTAGGACGCTCTATTGGATCCATAATTTGATCTCCAATGAGTAATAAAACATCATCGCGATGTTGCTCCTCAACCTCAGGGTTCGGAGTCCCGCTACCATATACGATAACGAACTACGCTCCTATCACGATATTTATAAGGGTTCCCATAAGGGTTTTAACTGTCAGTGCTACGTTAGGTAGCCCGACTATGAACTTGGCAAGAGTTCTTATTATCTTAGTTAACTTATTATCTTAACGTCCCATCATCTCTGAGGTTTATAACGCTTAGCTCTGATACCATTTCTGTAACACCCCCAGATCCGGGGTCGGGGATCCGGGTCGTCACGGTCTTTCTTTCCACAATATCACTTCACTTAATTAATAAATAACCTTATGCTGTGACCCCACACTAACACACACCACAACCCGTTATAGTCTCAGAGATGAAATTTAAATAAGTACAAGTCTTTGAATCCACAATTTAAAAGTTATTACAACCCAAAATGATTACTTGATAAATTTACAGTTAATTGCCATTATCTGCCACAAGTTATAATTATACATAATTGATTCTCAAAAATAGAATGCCTGATCTACCAATAGATCTACCTCTGCAGCTATAGCAGCCACAACATCATCGGGAAGACGCGGGATGCTTCCCACGCGCTTGCGCTGGGTCTGCTGGAGTCTGGCCATCTTTCCTAACTGTTGTTGTGTGATGAAAGAAGAAAGCAAGGGTGAGCAGCAAGCCCACCAAAATAATATGTATAATGATTTACAATATATGAGCCTACTCATAATACTCATGAAAGTCTTGGTCAAAAGAAATAAACCAAGTTTGATATCTTAATGCGATGAAGTCGCAAAATATTCAGTATATATACATATATACTTTTCAAAATATTGGAAGTCCTCTTCCATGCATAATATACACAAAGTCCCAGGGTATAACTGTATAAAAATATCGTTGCAAGGTGATCTCATATATCTAACCTTGTCTCAACGTTTTTCTGAAAATCTTTGTCATTCATAAGACAATTATTAATTAGATATAAGTTTAAAAGATGAAGTTACAAGATACCCCAATATACTTATATCTTTCCCAAATACTACTTGAACTACCACCGTTCAAGTTATAAATTAGCTTCAAAAGTTCATCACATAGATGAGACTATAAGACAAGATTTGAATAGATTAAATCTTTAAAATATTATCAAAATAAAATGAAGTTACGAGATACTTCATTTGATGTAAACATCATTTTGAAAACTTGACCCTGCCAACACTCAACAATCGCCCAACCGTAGCCTTTCCATCGAAGTGCTCTGGGTAGTGTTGCAGAAATTATCCAATTGGATGATGAACTCATTACGGGAGTTTGCCGCGCCAGGAAGACCACTTACGATGATCAGTCGTAGTAGTACAACCCCACCATTTTCTACATGTAGAGGAGAACCTGTCGGATTTACTTGTCAACCGAACACTGAACTCCTAAGGAATGGACCGCCTTAGCGGAACTTCCAGGCCATTTGGGCCAATATAATAAGGCTGGGCCGGCGCTACTCGGCCACTTACGCCACTCCTAGTTCAGATGAAATCCATGACTCTGAAACGTAAAGCTCGTTTCCCCCTTTCCCCAAGTAGAAACTTGTTGATACGGCTCCACCAAGAAGTCGTACCTAGTTGGAAAGGAAAACTCACCGATATTTCCCAGGCGATGCCTGTTAATGGATTAACTTGTTCCAAGAATTTTACTTCCCGAATATTGGGCAAGTAATCAAAAACTCTTTTACCAAGACAGCAACCTTGTTGCGAATATAAAACACACCACCGAGCCGGATCCCCCAGGTTTTGAGCGAGTATTTAAATCCCCTTTTTAAAAGGAAGATCTTAAATATAAAAATAGTTTTGGGATCCGCTCTAACTTTTGAAAATCATTTTAAAGACTCGAAAACACTTTAAAGAGTGTTTGGAGTAAAACTGATTTAATGAAGTAAATCAGTCCCCAGAATATTTAGAAAATGTCTGAATATTATTATTTAAATAATATTCCCATAAAAATAATCTTTATAAAATAATTGAAGTAGAAGTATTAAAACTTATACTTGAAATGAATAGCAAATAATCAAAGATATACTTATACGAAAGTAATACCTTTATTTGAATAATCAAAAATAAGTTTGATTATCGACACCTTATTCTTTAATAAATTAAAGAATATATCTCAGCAAATAATCGGAGTCATAGATCCTCAAATGAATATTCAAAAAAATAATGTAAAGGAGTCATACGCCTTCGAATAATATTTGAAATAATATTCAATAATAAAATAAAGTTAAAGTTATCGAATAAACCTTATTCGATTAATAGTTTTAAAAACTATATCCATATATATATATATAAATAAATATATATATATATATATATATATATATATATATATATACTCGGGAACATCGACTCCCGGTTTAGAAATATGTTCACCTTTTATCCCCTATACTAAGGGTATACGCAACTACTTGCTTATTTCTAGCATAGGTATTATGCAACTATAAGCATTGAAATCAACAGATAGATAACCAGATTACGAAACAGACATGCATATATACCATATTAGCATGCTCCAATATATCGCAAAATTTGCTAATAACAATCATGCAATATCACAAGATAATGCATATACATATATTTACATCACAACAACAGTATAACGGGTAGAAAACTTGCCTGAGCGACTGGGGTTACGAATGGCTCGGGACGAGTCTGGTAACCTATAAACAACAAGTAAGTTGGAATTAAACCAAAATCACTTGTAAATCTATACTTTAACTAACTTAGACTCTAACGCTTGTTTTGCGCTCACTGATTCGCTTAAGCCACTCGGGTACCCTCGGCTCCACCATTTTTAATAATTTAACCTTTACGAGTTTTAAAGCGATTCCTTCGCGAGTGTCTTACCAACTGCCTAACACACTTACCATAAATGTTTCATACATTAATTAACCCTTTTTGGTCTTTAATCTATGTTTCAAAGTAAGGCGAGGGAAAAAGTTTCGTTCGCGAAACGCCGTTACTTGAAACGGTCGTTTCTCCTAAACCGTGCATCGGAATCGAACGAACTACATATCAAAACGAAGCTCGTAACATGAGCTATCTAATCATGGCAGTGGTCACAATCTAGCAGGGGGTTCTCGGGTCCTAATGCTATGCACAAAAACAGTCCAAAGAAAATCGGACGTTACGACGGCTAGGTTTACGTGATTTCCAAATTTTAACCCATTCACAAACAACCCAAATCAACCTCAAATCCAACATACAACCATCCTCCATCCTTATCACATCATAACAACCCCAACCAATTCAATTTAATCATTCATACTTATGCCTAAACTTAACTTTAATCATACTTAAGTTCTTTTATTCAAGACCACAACATTTACCATTTATACTTATTCCTCACATGAACTAAAAGCTTTACTTAGGTTCTTTAACTAATTACCAAGATTTACAACTCCAACAATGCAACAAAACCAACTAATCTCTACAAACTCAACCAAACTTCAACCAATCAAGCATCATGCCTCACATATGCTATATCAAACACATTCAATCCTAATTACTCAAAACTAAAGCTAGGGTTTGTAGTTTATACCTTCCTTGGAGAGTGGAGAATCAAGAGGATGGCTTGGAATCACCTTTAAAGTCTTTATCCAAGCTTAATCTAAACACAACTTCAAGAACACAAATTTTAGTTCTTGAAAACACTATTCACCATCTTCTTTGATGATTTATAGAAAAAGATTGGCTTGGAATTAGAAGCTTAAACTTATAGGAAGTATGTAACTTAACTAGGAGAAGCTAGGATAATTACCTTGGAAAATAACAAGTGGAGGAGCTTGGACTTTCAAAAATTAAGAAACCCACCCGAGAGCTTCATGAAGAAGAAGAAGAATTTTGTGTTTTGCCTTGTCTTGATCTTTTGGTTGGTTGATTTGGTTTTGTTTTTGATTTAGTAAAGTACCTTCTTGCCCTTGGATTTGTGTGGTTACAAAGCCACCACACCTCCTCCTTCCCATGTCATGCTTATCTCATCCACATGATGTCATCCTTCCTTCCTTGTCTTCTTTCTATTGGTTGGATGACATCATTCCCATTAATCCCTTTGATTAACTTCCTAATCGTTTGCCTAATGACCGCTGATCTGTTATACGGTTCGCTTAACTTTCGTTCTTGTTTATCGTTTGAAGGATCATACCCGGGATCTTATTACTTAGGTTCCCTTAACCTTTCTCAATATATTATATTCCTTCTATGATCCTCTTTTATAATCCTTTAATTTAAATCCTTTTTATCCTGTTACCTTATACTCAATTCTCTCCGTATATTGTGGATTTCCGGGAAAAACCAAAGTGTTCGGAATTGGATTCTGACGATCTTTACATACACTTATATACTTCATAGAGTACTAATAATATCCCATAAGATCAATAACAGAACCCCTACATAGCGTGGCATGAAAAGTTTTCTCGTTCAGCAAAAACACTATTCATAAGGGTTTCAAAAATTTCTCAAAAATTGGGGTTATTACATCATATGACCGATATTGTTGTATATCAATTTTATCATTCTTCTTAAACTCATGAGTGTAAAAGGATTTTGATGAAATATGCTTCATCCTATCACCTTTGATATATCCTTTCTTGAGTTTTTCAATGAATACAATGTTATTTTCAAATACAACCATAAAACTTATCATGATATCCGGTAATCAATATTGTAAAATATAAGTGATGATGTCAAAGATCACTGGAGATAACAATATCATTAGTGTCCCTGATCAAAGTATGAAGCAAGCCAAATGGACATCTGATCTAAGGAGGAGATTAATGAACTGTTATTTGTGGTAATCAGCTAAGCTTGGGGCCAACCCTAAGTAAGTTGTGTTGTTATCTTAATCTTTATTTTGTACTTGTAACATTTAAAGTCTGTAAAAATGTCAAAGGAGCATACTGGAGCCTTTTCTATAAACAGTGTCAAGCCTAAGACTTCTATCTGGAAGAAGATCAAGAAGATCATGCCTCAGAAGAATTATGAAGAAGCTTGGAGTTGAATAAATCTGTTTTAGGAAAAATACTTTAAGTCAAGATCTCTACAAGTCACAGATTTAATGTTATAGAGAAGTCATTCGAAAACTCCATAATAGATTATCGAGAAGTCAGGAAAGCTACTAGAGAACTCAGAGATATCGACAAGCCAAAATTGAAGACATGAAGATTGAAGATATCGACAAGTCATTTCTTCACTAGAGAACTCCGAGTTATCGACAAATCTACATTCATTAGAGAACTCTGAGTTATCGATAAGTCTAAGTCTACTAGAGAACTCAAAGATATCGATAAGTCAAAATTTACTAGAGAACTCGGAGACATCGACAAGTTAAATTTTGACTAGAGAACTCAGAGTTATTGACAAGTCTACATTCATTAGAGAAATCTGAGTTATCGATAAGTCTAAGTCTACTAGAGAACTCAGAGATATCGATAAGTCAGAACTCACTAGAGAACTCAGAGACATCGACAAGTTAAATTTTGACTAGAGAACTCTGAGATATCGACAAGTTAAATTTGACTAGAGAACTCTGAGATATCGACAAGTCAAGAAACCACTAGAGAACTAAGAGTTATCGATAAGTCAAAGTGAAGATGTGAACACTAGAGATCTCGACAAGCCAAAATTTTCTTATAGAGAACTGAAGACCTCTACAAGCCAAATCAAATATAGAGTACTAGAGATCTCGATAAGCCAATATACTTATCAAGATGTCAAGTGTTCTATAGACCTAAACTGGAGATCTCGAGGTACAATCTCAAAGTACAAAGTTGCAGATCAGTTCAATATCCAAGATAAACAATTAACAAACAATCCAACAGCTGGATTGACAAGTCTACAAAAAACAGCTTAAAGAATGTGCAAGATCAATGGTAAAGATTAACTGATAGAGGAAGATTAAAGTGAACACGGGATGCTAAAGATATGCTAGGCCAAAAATGGAAGATCTACTTTTCTATAAATAGAAATGACAAGTGATAGTTTAGAAAAGCTAATAGCATGTCTTATTACACACTGTGTAAACCAGCAGTTAACTAAGTTATAAAGTTAACACTGGTCCTCATTCAGTTATAACAATTTAGATATAAATCTTGTAACACTATCAAGGTGAAGCTAAGCTCTTTAACATCAATGAGCCTAGAAATTTTGTAGCAAAACATTCTTAATTTTAATACAAAATTAAGTGAGTTTTGAAAAGATCCGTGTTCTTTATTCTTGCATGTTTAAATTCCTGCAGTAACACATTTCTACAAGACTAAATTTACTTTGTTCAACCAAGCCAAAAACATTCAAGAAAAGCTCAGAAACAGTAAACCACATTCACCCCCCTGTGTGTTATTCATTTCCTAACAAGTGGTATCAGAGCAAAATCTGAAATTAAACAGATTCAAGATCTTGGGAGAATGAATACACAGAAAATCAGTAGCATCAAAATTCCTACCTTTGACAAAGCTAACTACACTCTTTGGAAAAAGAAAATGATGATGTTTATCAAGATGGCCAATCCACTCTACATTCAGATCCTCAAGGATGGACCTTTCATTCCTACAGTCAGAATTGAGGAATCTACAGATGGAGACAGGATTATCCCAGCTCTTTATGCTCCAAAAGATCATGCTGAGTATACTGATTTTGAAAAAGAGAAAGTTTCTCTGGATAGCAGCTTGCAATTAATTTTGATTGAGTCACTTGACAATGTAATGTACAACAACATTGTCAACTGTGACACTGTCAAGCAAATATGGGAAAAGATTGAGATACTTTGTGAGGGAACTGAGGAAGTTAGGTCAAATCAAAGAAGGATACTGATTTCACAGTATGAGGGTTTCATGGTTAAGTCAAAGGAAAGCTTTACTGATGTGTTTGAAAGATTCAATAAGCTGATAAATGACTTACAACTTTATGACAAATACTATGAAGCTGAAGAAGTGAATCTAAAGTTCTTGCTTACTCTTCCTGATCATTTGGAACAAAAAATCTCAGCAATTAGGTAAGGGAGAGACTTAAGCAGAATAACACTGGAAGTTCTATATGGAATTCTCAAAACATATGAACTAGAGATGATTCAAAGACAATCATTGAGATCTGGTCAAGGACATGTTGTGGATGGCTCAAGTGCTTTAATTGTAAATGAAAGTCAAACATCCAATGATGAACCAAGATCTCAAACTCCAGTTGCCTCAACAAGTGAGCAAAGAACAAATGATTCACGGGAACAAGTCATTCTGGAATTGGAAAAATATGAGTTATATACTCTTGAAGAACTGGATGAGCTAGAGCTAGATCAATCAATGGCATATTTGGCTAGGAAATTCTCTAATATTAGAGTAAAGAAGCCAATATACTTCAAGAATAAAGGACAGTCTTTCAACAAAGACAGCAGCTAGAAGTAAAAGGGAAGTACAATTCTGATAGCAAGAATGGCTACAAACTTGGATCTGTTGACAGATCTAAGATAAGGTGCTTCAATTGTGATGAACTAGGCCACTTTGCTACAGAATGCAGGAAACCCAAGATGGCAAAGAAAGATAGAGCTTATCTTGAACTTTAAGCAAAGTATGAAGCTCTTCTGAGGAAACAGCAAAGCAAAGCTTATATTACAGGTAAACTATGCACTCATGGCCTTTGAGCAAGGAGAATCATCCTCATCTAAATCACAGGTACCAACTCTTACCTCCACTGATTTAAATGTGAATCAATATAATAAAACTGTTGGGAAGATGAGCACAAAAATGTTTCACATCCACACAAGCATGGTTGCTGCTAATGAAGAAGTTAGCAGATTAACAAAGTTGAATGAGAAGCTTGAGAATGAAAAATAAGGAACTAAATTGTTGATAGTGGAGCTTGAAGCCCTGAAACAAGAAAATGGTTATCTGAAGAACAAGCTCAAGTGTGCAAATGAGATTGAGGCTGTGCTAAGGGAAAAATTGGAGAAAAATGAAGTAAAGTTGAAGTCCTTCAAAAATATATCTGAATTGGTTGGTCACTATCATGAGAAAAAAACCATGTGCAAACATTGTTATTGGTCTTGATTATGATGCCTTGAACAACAAAAAGAAAAATATAAAGGACAAAGGAAAAACAACAGAGAATGAAAATGTTCTAGCAATGCTGAAAAAGGTTGGGTCACCTGTGTTCAAGGCTTTTGAAGTAAACTTCAGTGAAGAAGAATTGATCATCAAGCAAGAAATTGTATATGATGATAATAAAAAGAAAAATGCAAATTCAACTCCATCTTCCATGGCTGAAGAAAATCTCATGGACAATCAAAGCACCAAGACTCCTGTCAAAGAAATAAAGATTGAAGATGCAAGAAGGAAGACGAAAAATAGAATTGGGAAAATAGGGATAAACAAAAGCAATGATCTGGCTTATGTTGCAGATGCTCCTGGAAAGAAGTGTGAAAAATGTAGCTCTGCAAATCATCTAACTCACCTTTGTAAAAAGGTTGTTAGTAAGCCAACTCAAGGAGCTTGCAAATACAATGAAGCAGATTTAAATTATCCCTACTCATTCTGTGATAAGTTTGACTGCATCCCTTATAACTTGAAAGTGATGAAGAGTTGCCACAAACTGATAGTAGACCTTAAAGAAACAAAAATTGAGTTTACATCAGAAAGGGAAAATGCACAACAATCATTAAACTCTATTTTATCTGAAACAACTCACTCTACATCTGTCAAATTAGTTAACAAGAAGAAAGTACCCAACACCTCTTGGGACACTAAACACAACTAAATCTCATTGTGTGCAGGAAAAAGTGAAAAAAGTCATATGGATCATTGATAGTGGATGTTCCAGACATACGACAGGTGATAAGGCCCTGCTATCACAGTTTGAGGAGAAAGCTGGCCCATTGGTGCCCATTGGAGATAACAGAAAATGATTCACAATGGGATATGGCAAGATTGTTTCTGAAAATGTTGTCATTGATGATGTAGCACTAGTAGCTGGTCTTGAAGTGAATCTTCTCATTGTTAGCCAATTTACAGACAAAGACTTTGAAGTTTTATTCAACAAAGAAGAATGCACTTTTACCAGCAAGAAAACCGGTGAAGTTGCTCTGAAAGGAGCAAGGAAAGGAAGCTTATTTGTTGCAAACTTGGACTCAACAAATAAGGATGGTATTTGTTGCTTCTACACCAAGGCATCAGAAGAACAAAGCAAGCTATGGCATAAGAAGTTGTCTCACTTGAATTTTAATGCAATTAACACCTTAGTCAAAAAGGAGTTAGTAAGAGACATGCCCAAACAGGAATTTGCTCAAGTTGAAGTTTGTGAAGCTTGTCAGAAAGGAAAAATGAAAAGATCTAGTCACAGGTCAAAAACTGTGAATTCTATAAGTGCACCCTTGCAACTTATTCACATGGACTTATTTGGGCTAGTGAATGTCTTATCAATTTCAAGGAACATATATGCACTTGTGATGATGGATGATTTCTCAAGATACACTTGGGTAAAGTTCATGTACTTTAAATATGAAACTCCACACGTCATAATTGAGCACATCAAAAAGATAGAAAAACAGACTGCAGATTACAATTATGTGAAAAGATTGAGAAGTGACAATGGAACAGAATTCAGAAATGCTACATTAAGTGAATTCTGCAAAGGCAAATGCATTGTTCAAGAACTCTCAGCTGCCAGGACACCTCAACAAAATGGAGTAGTTGAGAGAAAGAATAGAACATTGGTTGAAGCTGCCAGGACAATGCTGCAAGATGCCAAGTTGCCAACAAGTTTTTGGGAAGAGGTTGTTAACACTGCATATTACACTCAGAACAGATATCTCATTAACAAGGCACATGGAAAGTCACCATACTCAATCATGTCTAAGAGGAAGCCTACTGTAAAGCATATTCATGTGTTTGGAAGCAAGTGTTACATTTTAAAAGACAACTCTGAATATGAGAAAATTTGACTCAAAGGTTTTTGAAGCAATTTTTCTGGAATATTCACTGAAAGAACAGCCTACAAAGTTTATGTTATTGATCAAAAGAAGATTATGGAGAGCACAGATGTGACCTTTGATGATGATAAATGTCCAGGCTTGAAATGCCTTGATGATAATGAAGCTGAAGCCCTGGCATTTGAAAACCTCAACATTGATAGTGACTCTGATGGAGAAGATGAAGTTGATGCACAACAGACATTAAATGAAGAGACTACTCAACAGGAAAATTATGAAAATGGAAACTCATCTCAAACACCTGAATTTGAGAGCACAAACTCAGGGGGAGAAAGAGAAGAAGGATCCAGCAGACATACCAAAAATGAAGAAAATAATGAAGGTAAAAGTCAACAAACTCATACAAGGAAGTGGGATAGGAGTCACACTAGAGATGCAATTATTGGTGATCCTACTGCTGGTGTGAGGACTAGGTTTGCAATGGTTAATGAGTGCCTACATGTATGTTTTATGTCTCAAGTAGAACCTAAGAAAATTGATGAAGCTCTTCTGGATCCTGACTGGATATCTGCCATGCAGAAAGAACTGAATCAGTTTGAAAGAAGCAAAGTTTGGAAATTAGTTCATGCACCAAAAAATAGAAGTATTATTGGAATAAAATGGGTGTTCAGGAACAAGATGGATGAAAATGGTATAGTTACCAGAAACAAAGCAAGGTTAGTTACAAAAGGCTACTCACAAGAAGAAGGAATTGATTATGATAAAAGTTTTGCTCCAGTTGTAAGCCTTGAAGCTAGAAGAATTTTCTTAGCATTTGCTACACATTCAAACTTCAAAGTGTATCAAATGGATGTCAAAAGTGCCTTTATGAATGGTAAGCTAGAAGAAGAAGTTTATATGCAACAACCACTTGGCTTTGAAGATCCAAAATTTCCAAATTTTATGTACACACTATCAGATTTCCTACTGAAGTATGGTTTTACTAGAGGAACTATAGACAAGACTCTCTTCTACAAGAAATATGGTGAAGATATGATCCTAGTTCAGATTTATGTGGATGATATCATCTTTGGTTCTACTAATGAGAAGCTTTGCCAAAGATTATCCAAGCTTATGCAAAGTGAATATGAAATGAGTATGATGGGGGAACTGAGTTACTTCCTTGGACTTCAAGTTAATCAAACAAGTGACGGTATCTTCATCAGCCAAACTAAATATGTCAAGGATCTATTAAAAAAGTTTGGAATGGTTGATTGTTCACCTGCATCTGCACCTATGTCTACTGCAATAAAGTTCGATGAAGATAAAAAGGGCAAGAGTGTAGATATCTCAAGCTATAGAGGGATGATTTGATCATTGCTTTATTTAACAGCAAGTAGACCAGACATCATGTTTGCAACATGTCTATGTGCAAGATTTCAAGCCAATCTAAAAGAATCACATTTGATGGCTATGAAGAGGATTTTCAGATAGTTGAAGGAAACTCCAAACTTGGGATTATGGTATCCTAAGGGAACTGGTTTTGAAGCTGTTGGTTACACAGATGCAGATTTTGCTGGATGCAGGGTTGACAGAAAGAGTACCAGTGGAAGCTGTCAATTTCTTGGACAAAGACGTGTATCCTGGTATAGTAAGAAACAACAATCTGTATCAACTTCTACAGCTGAAGCTGAATAAATAGCTACAGGAAGTTGTTGTGCTCAAGTGCTTTGGATTAGAAGTCAGCTAATGGATTATGGCCTAGTGTTACACAAAATTCCTATTATGTGTGACAATACCAGTGCTATATCTATAGTAGCTAATCCAGTTAATCATTCTAGAACAAAGCACATTGATGTTAGGTACCATTTTATTAGAGAACATGCTACAAATGGTACCATTGAGCTCATTTTTGTACTAACAGAAAAACAATTGGCTGACATTTTTACTAAACCTTTGGATGAAGCAACTTTCACTAGACTTGTAGGTGAAATTGGAATGCTTAATTCTTCATCCTAAGGCAGGAACTCAGCTAATGTTTTGCGGCAGATTAATCTCCAGTAAATCAATATTAATTTAATTTAATTTAATTGGAAATTAACTGAAATATGAATTATAAATATTTCAGAAATCTCTGCATATTTATTTTTCAAATTCAAATTTAACTTGAAATTTTTCAAATTCTAAGTAAACTGCTCAGTGCTAATTTACATTCTCAATATGTAAAATTAACACAAGGCAGAATTACAAAAACCAAAAGTATATAGAGAACTGAGTTCTTGATAAGTCAAATTAACTTCTCGACAAGTCATTTTAGGACTTCTCGATAAGTCCTCGATAAGTCAATTACTGACTTCTCGAGTGACTTCTCGATAGGCTTAATATGACTTATCGATAAGTTTTTGAAGAGTTCTCTAGTAGTGTTAATTCACGGAGTTCTCTACAAGTGTAATTTTTAACTTATCAATAACTCAGAACTGAAATAATTTAATTTAATAAATTACTTTGGTAAAATACTTTTGGAAAATTTATTCTAATTTTATTTTGAACTTATTCAAATAAAAGTTGGAATTAATTTAGTCCACCTTTTGGATAAACTGGGTATTTATTTGACATCTCAATAAGTCAATTTTGAGTTCTCTAAAAGAGTAATTTAAAATAACTTCTCGATATGTACTTTATTTCTTAAAATGACTTCTCGATAGACAAACTCCAAATATCTATTTTTGAGTTCTCGACAAGTCACTTACTTTTACTATAAATACCCAGACTTCTCGATACATATTTTAACTTGGAATTTCTCAAAATTCTAAGCAAACTGAATATTTATTAATTCATATCCTAAATATATGAAGTTAATAAATAACAAATCCAAAGAAGCAAAAAGTATGAAAAACTGAAATAATTTAATTCATAAATTATGTTCAGCAAAATACTTTTGACATACTTTGTCTATTATTACTCAGACTTATTGACACATTTACATGTTTATGTGCAAATATTTTTTAAAATGTGAATTATGTTAGTCTAATGTAAGTGGACTAGTACATTATATGTGATGTTTTGAGAATGTTGATAATAGTTAAATTTATTTGACTATATGTTAATTATGTGTTTTGAATTTATTCAGAATAATTCATTATCAGTATTTATTTTGATGAGTTAGCTAGTGAAATATTTTGCTGATAGGAAGGGTTACTTTTTGTGTAGGGGTACTTGTTTATTTGCATGGGGAATAGTTGACCTAGAAAGTGAACTAAGATTCTTGAGTACTTGCATGGGGAATAGTAACTAGAAAGTTAAGTCACTTCTAACTGTCTAGATACTCGTAAAGTATGTTTGTGTGATTATTACACTTATTAACCGGGTAACTCAAGAGTCTCTTGGTTTCTTTCTTTTCTCCTTCTATAAATTCAAACCCTTCGCTCTTCATTATTCATCATTGCTCTCTTTCTTAACAAATATCCTAACATCAAAACTCACTTATCGTTCATCTCTCTCCAATGGATACCTTTGTTTTCCACACGCTCAATAACGGTGTTTATCTTTCAGCCCATCACTTGGCTGACAATAAGGTCTATTATGACCCTTTTGGGCTTTAAGTCCGCATCAAAGGGATCGTATGCAGCCCCTTTGATGTTCCACTTGACGTCTTTGACGAACTCTCGTGGGATGATCAGATAAACTTCCTTTTCTTTGAGGGAGAAGTCTCTCTGGAGCAGGAGAGACGTGCTATGGTGGCTGAGCAGCAACGTCTTGCTGCTCTGGAGTTACAGGAGAGAATCATTTCTCTTGCACACTCCATGTCCAGAGCTTACCAGTGCCGGATAAGGAGGATAGAGGCCGAGAAGAAGAAGCAGAAACTAGAGTAGTTAGGATTAGGATTTACTTATTGAAATCTATATCTTACTGTACTCTGTTTCCATTATTAATGAAAATTCTACTCCTTCTCTATCATTCTTTTGTTTGTGTAATGATTGCTATGTGTTTATCTGAATTGATTATTATCTTTTCTGCAATAATGCTTGCAACTAAATATCTTACAATGCATATGTCTAATTAAACTCCAAAAAGATACATATGTTCAATGCATTACAGTTTCAACACAATCTATTCAGACAACAACAGGAAATTCAGATAATAAATCAATAGGTATTTGTGCTAAACTGCAGCTAAAACATTTCAAAACCAAACTGCGATTCACCCAGGCACAGCAACACAAACACAAACTCAAACACAATCCCACTCAGGTAACTCTCAAAAGAAACCTGTTTTACAAAAGGACAGAATGTTAGGTCACACACACACTGTAGAGGGGGGTGAATACAGTGTATAGTACACTCAAATCGAACTTAAAGAACTTGAGTAACAAACTTAATTGAAACAATAAACTATGTTACAATATGAAACTGTTACCTCTCAGTGATGAACAAATATCACGAGAGCTGCTAGGGTTACAATGAATAATCTTCTCGAATATGATAACACTTCTAGTGTAAACCCTATGCCTGTGTTTATATACTACACAGTTACAAGATAATCGCTAATTGATATGGAATATAATTCTGCTTCCTAAAATATATCAATCAGATATCTTCTATTCCAAGTATTCCATTCTTCACGGAATTCCTTCTTCATGCATATCTCTTCTTATGTTTTATCTCTATCTTCTTTCCTTTAATCAGCTACTGTCCTTATCTGATCGTCCTTCAGTACTTAAGTTCTGATATCTATCTTCTGATGATTATCTCCTGATAATATAAGTACTGATATCCTTAAGTCCTGACTTCCAGTATAAGTACTGATCTATCCTGTTCACACAAGATCTGAAAGCTAAACATAAGACATATTAGCCATGACATTATCAAATATATCTAACAATCTCCCCCAACTTATAAATTAACAAAATATACAAGTTAAACAGATATTTGATGATGTCAAAAACATTAAGTACAAATGCATGAGAAATAGACTAGATAACTACAACTTACAGTCCTTAAAGTTTTACCAATTTTAACTTCTGATAACAACTTCAATCTGTATAAACATCAGAATTTAAGCAGTTGTAGATCTTCGACTTGGCTTCTTCATTTTCTGATCTCTCTGATGTCAGGAGTTGTTCTGAGATAGTTCTTCAACAAATATTTCTCAGCATATCTTAGTTCATCAATCATTCTCCTTTTAACATCTTTAAGCTCTGCAGTATCTTCACCAGTTTGAAAGATTGCAGCTCTGAGATCATTAATCTTTGCTTTCCTTAACTCCTGGTCTAGTCTTATGACATAAGCTTTGTCAGATTCAAGATTGAATTCAAGTCCCTTAATACCAAGATACGTTCTGATCTGTGCAGTATTAGGCTTCATATCAACAATATCCCCGTTGTGATCTCTGTACTTTGGAACATATCTGCTGTCAGACTTAACAGAATAAAGCCTTTTCTGTCTCTGAATCTGTTCTTTTAAGTAGTTTGCAGCAGTCTCTGTTATTCTGTCATCCACTTGAAGTAAGAAAAGTACATGCTCCAATTCTTCAAAATACTTCAAAGGAATGGCATTTTGTCTTATATGATAAACCCTACCATCTGTCATGAAATACAACATGATGTATTCTTTCAAGTAGGTATGGTAAACCATCTGTACAGATTCTAGTTGATTCAATCTCTCAGGAGTTGCTCCAATACCTGGTTCACTCAAAGAAGTTGAATCAGCGGTAGTGTTGTGTACTCTTCTTTCATCAGCACTTCCCAATCCAGTTTTATCTCTAACTTCCTTTCCAGTAACTACTCTTGCTTCAAAACCACTTGGAGTAGTCTTCAAAGATTGAGTCTGTTTTGCTTTAGTGAATCCTGGTAGGAGTGTTTTAGATCTATTTTCTGATATCAAGTTAACTTGAGCACTGTCAGAGGTTACTTGCTTCTTCTGAATATCAGAACTCACAATGCCTTGACTCTGAACAACTTGAGCCATGTCAGAGGTTGTTTTAAGAACTTTTCTTGAAGTCAGAACAAGATCATCTTTTCCATCAGTAATTTCTTCTTCCTCAGGAGGTACATAAGGCTTGATAGGTTCACCAACCTTTTCTTTACCCTTGGATCTTGGATCTATCTATGGTTGTGATCTAGCCAAAGTTTCTTCAGTATGTACCCTTTCTTTGATCACAATGCCTTTAGGTTTTGGAAGTAACTTTTTACCAGAAGCTTCAGATTTAGATGTGACTTTCTCTGATTTAAGTCTGGCTTCTTCTTCCTTTAAATTTTCCAAGTCCATCCCTGGATTTTCTTGAAGAAATAACTGTCTTGACATTTCCTCATCAAGATCTAGAAGTTCATTTGAACTTATCCTTGTACCAGCAGCAGAATTTATTCTTTTCCCAGTATCAGAACTTATTCTGTGACTATCTTGTCTTGATGTAAATCTTCTACCTTGACTTTGACCACTACCCATTCCAGAGTTTCCTTGGTCATCTTTTCCATCATCCTTTCCTTGCAGTGTCTTGTTGGTTTTGCATTTGGACTTAATTACCTTCTCCCCCTTTTTGGCATCAGCAGGTAATAAAAGAGAGATAAGTAGTTCCACTGAGGTCTGGATTTCAGTAAGTTGTGATTGCTGAGAAGCTTGATTTGTCAGAATTTGATCAATCTGAGCTTGTTGCTTCTCTTGAGTTTTCTCAATATAAGCAACCCTGTCAATGGTAGGTTGGAAGAACTTTTTCTTATCAATTTTCCAAACGTGTTCCTGTTTGATAAAGTTCTCCTGAATCTTGTGTAGCTCTGCATGAGTGTTAGAATGAAGACCTTGTAGATGTTTAGTACTCAATGCAGTGACTCTAAGCTGGGTTTTAAAATCATTAGAATGTAACATTTCATCAGCTTTAGTCAAGTGCTCAGCAAGATGTAAAGCATTTGGAACACAGGAAACTGAGTTCCATTCCTTAGTCCACTCCTGACCTGCAGGAGTTTCACTCCAAGGTACTGGTGCATCCCCGATAACAAACTTCTTTACCAGTTCAGACTTTGGAAGAGTCTGTTGAGGAGTATGTCCTGAAGGACCTGCTTCATCAGCATCTACAGTTGTAGCAGCCCACCAGTATCTCCAATATTTGCAGCATCAGAACTTAGAGAATCAGTATCTTCTGATAAGACAACAGTGTGAGTAGCAATGGAGGCGTCAGCATCCTCTAATTGCTGATCTGATATTAAGTTCTGATCAACCACCATATCCTGATGCTCACCTAAAATCTGATCATCAGCATCTTGATGCAGAGAAGGTGTTAGTGATAACTCAGGAGTTTGAACAGCATCAGTAACAGGTGTTGTGGAAGGATTATTTGCAGTTGGAGCTTCTAAGAAAAGTATTTCAGGCACAACCAGGTTCTGAATATCAATTTCAGCACTTGTGCCCGGATCAACAAGAGACACAGAAGGTGAACTAGCCTTGGCAGATACATGTTCCTGAGATGAAGTTGATGGAGAAGAAGTGACCGGAGCAAATTCCTTGGCTTGTGAGATCAGAGATTCCTGATCCCCTTCCTTAGCTGCTTCCTCCTCATCATCTGAAATTGGCCTTTGTGCCCTCTGTTTCTTGTATTTCCTTGTTGATTTGGATTCTTTGGGAGTTTCAGGAACCGTCATACGTCTAAGCCTCTTGAGAAGCCTAAAACCCCCAATTGCAGAATCCTTCTGAGAAGTTGCCTTCTCAGCTTCATTTACCACAGGTTCTGAAGAAGGAATCTGATCCTCAGAATCTGATTCATCTCTCAAAGTAATTATCCTCCTCTTTTGAGGTGTGTGAGGAACAGTCTTTTTTCTCTTTGGCTTAGAGGATGTAGGCTTCACAGTAGGTGCTGAAGAAGAAGGTTGAGCAGTCTGTGAAGTGGAGAGATAGGATTTGAGATAAGTTCTGAGGGTAGGTTGAGTAGAATGAGAGGTAGGTACTGAGATTGATGGATTTTGGTTATGGTGAGTTGATTGAACATTTGAGTAAACAGATTTGTAAGTAGCAGGATCAGCATTTACCAGAATCTGTTTCACAGACTGAGGGATCTGTAATGGTCTCACCATTGATTTCTTTGTGTCAGCATTTATCAGGTCATTAAAGTACCTTTTTGCAACCTTAAAAGGTGGGGTTTGAGTGCTGACTAACTGGGGTTCAGCAGTACAGTAAGTGTAAATAAGTTGACAGAATCTAGCAAAGTAAACAACATTTCTATCCTCTGTCATCCTATCCCCAATAAAACCAATTATTCCAGTTGCAAAATCAAAATGAGTTTGATGGATAATAGCATACCCTATGTGCTGACTCAGAATTGGGATGGCATCAAAATTTGAACACTTGTTGCCAAAAGCCTTGGTGATGCAATCGAAGAAGAAACTCCATTCTCTTCTGATATTAGCCCGTTTTAACTGTCCAAGTTTCATCAGACTCTTTTCATATCCCAATTCAGCCATTAACTCCCGAAGTTCTGATTCCTCTGGTATAGAGAAGGTACAATCTTCTGGAAGATGTAATGCTCTTCGTACTGTACCAGGAGTGACTACATAGGATGAATCACCCACTTGGAAGATAATACTGGGAGTGCCTCGTTTTCTACCATCATCAAAAACTCCAGTCCTCCAGAACCGCAGAACTTGTTGACTTGAAAATAATTCAGGCTGAGTTAAGGCGTACCCAACCTCACTATGTGCAAGAAGATCTTGCACAAAGTGCAATTCAGATGGAGCGTCAGCATGATCAAGAATTGCAGCAAAGTTGTTTGGAACAAACTTTGCTCCATCAATGATTAAATCCTTTGGGGCCATGTGAAAAAGAATTGAGATTCAAGTATGCTTGTTAGGTGTTTGAGATAATATCTGTATGAAAACAACGGAAAAAGTAAAGTGAAGGAGAGTAAAAGTAAGAAGAGAGATAAAAGATGAAGAAATTAAAAAGATTACAGAAATCTTCTCTCTGCTGTACTTATAAAAAAATATTACCGTTGGACACCTGTCAGACATGCAGTAATAACGGATAGTTACTGGGCTCGAGAAAATAGGAATGATTACTTACCCAGTTGCCTTGTTTCAAGGAAAAACCGTTCCATTTATCAAGAGACACAGTTTTAATTCAAAATTTAAACCGTTAGCACTGATTGAATTATTTTTCACTGCAACATTAATATTCTGAAAATGAATCAAGTTAAAAATGACCGAGATAATTTCGATGAATAAGTGCTGACAAAGAATCAGAACTTAAATAAAGACAAAATTTAAATGGTCATCAGAATATCAATCAGAATTTATCAACACAAGATAAAATAACTCAGAGACACAATCTTGAAGTAAAAACAGTTTTCATTAATATATCAAGTCAATACATTTATGAAATAGAAATTACATCAATACTTATACAAGATTTTCCCTAAGCTTCTAATCCTAACGTCAACAGCTTTAGTCCTAGCTAAGAAGCCTGACAAAGCTGAGGATGAAGAAGAACAGGAAGAAGACGAGATTAAGTCCTCTTCCTCTTCCTATCTTCGACGAATAAGATGGCGAGTCGTATGATTCGCTCTTGCTGACGGATAGCTTCCAGCCGTTCCTCCTCCAATCGCTCCAGATGGCGATGGTAGTCCATATAGAAGAATAGGAGGTGAGTTAGCACCTCCTGTGGGACAGAGTCCCAGATCTCCTCAGGAATGGCTGTTACATGCCACTCCTGCCGCCAGTCGGCACAACTAAGCTCCATTGTGAAGGTTTGTGTGTTCAAAAACATGTTGTATCGAACCATTGTGTTCTTGACAGAAGAAGGAGGATTAGTGTGGAAGAAGGATGTGATGGAAAGACTGATGTGAAGTGGTTGTTTATATAGGCAAAAGAATGCCAAGAGATGCAAAGATAGTTAATGCTGACAGGTAGAATTAATTCTACCTCGTCTCCCTAGACTTTGAAAAAGAATAACAGTCATTGGAAAGAGGAAGCATGGTCTAGACCAAAACACAAGAAACAGTGGACTGTTCAAGTACAAAACCATTAATCCTAATTATAGTGACTATTAATCTTCCACTTCAACATATGCGAGTACAAACTGAGACTGTTATTAAATTTTATTCACAGATAAGCCAAGTAAAGGATGAGACTGAGAAATCAGAACTTAGACCTATACTAGAACTTAACAGTCATCAGAACATAATTTCTTAACTCGAAAAAGGAATGCCCATCTTAGTAAATACTCATACATGTTCTGAGTTATGGACGTCAGAACTTAATCATCAGAACGTGTAACTCAGAACTTGTCCTCAGAATTTGTGCAATAATGACACAATGACTGTTTATCTAAAATAACATAGACCACCACAGAAATTTTCATCATTCAGATGGAGGGATTAGTGTGTGCATTAGGCTAAAAACAGACAAAGAGTAAAGTCTGATTCACTTCAGTATATCTTAGAAATAAGGCAAAACTAAAATTTTGCTAAAGATCTGTCATTGTCCTGAAACCTACTGATGAATGAGTTCATGCTTGAGTCCACCTCAACTGTTTTGTGCTCATTTTATGCATCTTTTGAAATTCTATTTTACAGTGGCTTCTCAGTGTAAGTGAGTCACGACTGTTTATTAGAATTTATGCTATTATCAGAGTATTTCTCCAGTAATCATAGAGTGTGAAAAGTCACCAAGAAAATATTTTGCTTTTCTAATGCATATTTACTTAATACCAGCAATGCACTTGGGTCGTTCCTTTCACATTTTTACTCTAGATCTCAAAGGAGTACCTGATTTTATTCTTTAATCTTTTTGCTTTTTCTGTTTATAAGAGAGGTCTATCAACACTTAGTGCACTCAGCAGTTTTACTAGTATCAGAACTTAACAGATGAGTAGCATTATTCTAATTTGTGACTTAGTAATAAGATATACAAAGTGAACTTAACTAAGCTCAGTTATCAGAATTTGCTAGTGTCATAAGATTTCCATTGAAATAATTACTTCTTCCATGGAGTCATTTGTTTATTGAAGATTACTAGGTCAGTATCTAGCATAGTTATCCTCATAGGATTGAATAGGTACTAGAACAAACATATCACTTATCAGAGTTTAGAAACATATATCAGACAACAGTCAGTACTTAAAGACATTTATCAATTAAGCACAGAATACACAATGATATTAATTCTGTAAATACTGAGCATAAAGTCTGATAATACAGAACAAGTCTAAGCAGATTTAAAGAAAGAACCTGAAACCATTCCAAGTTCATTTACCAATCTTGTAAAAGTAGCTTCACATAATAGTTTTGTGAAGATATCTGCCAACTGTTGATCTGTGGGAACAAAATACAATTCCACTGTACCTTCATCCACATGTTCCCTGATGAAGTGGTACCTGATGCTGATGTGCTTTGTCATTGAGTGTTGAATTGGATTACCTGTCATAGCAATAGCACTTTGATTATCACAGTAAATAGGGATTTTGAAATATGTTAACCCATAATCCAGTAACTGATTCTTCATCCAAAGAATCTGTGCACAACAGCTTTCTGCAGCAATATACTCTGCTTCTGCAGTTGATGTGGAAATTGACTTTTGTTTCTTGCTGTACCAAGAAACCAATCTGCCTCCAAGAAATTGGCAGCTTCCACTTGTGCTTTTCCCGTCAATTTTGCAACCTGCAAAATCTGCATCTGAGTAACCTATTAGTTTAAAATCTGATTCTCTAGGATACCATAATCCCAGAGCAGTTGTTCCTTTAAGATACTTAAAGATTCTTTTTACAGCTGTTAAGTGAGGTACTCTTGGATCTGCTTGAAATCTTGCACAAAGACAGGTAGCATACATGATATCAGGTCTACTAGCAGTTAGATAGAGTAGAGAGCCAATCATACCTCTGTAGTCAGTAATATCTACTGATTTACCGGTATCCTTATCCAGTTTTGTTGCAGTGGCCATTGGAGTGGATGCACTAGAACAATCTTGCATTCCAAATTTCTTTAGCAAGTTTCTGGTATACTTGGTTTGACAAATAAAAGTGCCTTCCTCATTTTGCTTGACTTGAAGGCCCAGAAAATAGCTAAGTTCCCCCATCATACTCATCTGATATCTTGACTGCATTAGTTTGGCAAACTTCTTACAAAGTTTGTCATTTGTAGATCCAAAAATGATATCATCAACATAAATCTGGACCAGAAGTAAGTCCTTTTCATGGTTGAGGTAGAACAGTGTTTTGTCTATTGTCCCTCTGTTGAATCCACTTTCCAGAAGAAACTGAGCTAAAGTCTCATACCATGCTCTAGGAGCTTGCTTAAGTCCATAAAGTGCTTTATCAAGCCTGTAGACATAATCTGAATGTTTGGTATCTACAAAACCTGGAGGTTGTTCAACATATACCTCTTCCTCCAATTCTCCATTGAGAAAAGCACTTTTCACATCCATTTGAAAGACAGTAAACTTTTTGTGAGCAGCATAAGCCAAAAATATCCTTATGGCTTCTAACCTAGAAACTGGTGCAAACGTTTCATCATAATCAATTCCCTCCTGTTGAGAATATCCTTTTGCAACCAGCCTTGCCTTATTTCTTGTAATTATGCCATCACTATCAGTTTTGTTTCTGAATACCCACTTTGTACCAACAACAGATCTATTCTTTGGTCTTGGTACTAGGGTCCAGACTTTGTTTCTTTCAAATTCATTCAACTCTTCCTGCATTGCTTGCACCCAATCAGCATCTTGAAGAGCTTCTTCTACTTTTTTTGGCTCAGTCTGAGAGAGAAAAGAATTGTATAGACACTCATTTGAAGTACCTGTTCTAATTCTGACACCTGCATCAGGATTTCTAATTATCAAATCAGGTGTATGTGATTTTGTCCACTTCCTTGCAGATGGAATGTTTTCTCTAGAACTGGATGCTCCCCCATGATCCATGCTATCTTCATTTTCATTTTCTGATGCTCCCCCTGAAACTATGCTCTCTGAGTTGGATTCTTCAGTATTTAGATTGTCAGCTCTTTCAGAACTTGGCTTATCAGAACTTGACGAATCAGAACTTGAAGAGCCAGATGCATGTTCTGATGTTTCTTGAGATGTGGTAGAATCTTGAGTATGCTCCCCCTGCATAGGTGCATCTTCCTTTAATGTAGTCACCACAGTTTCAATAACATCAGAGTTTAATCCGTCAGAGTTTGTAATATCAGGACTTAGACTGTCAGGTTTTTCAGTATCAGAATATGAGTCTTCATTTTCAAATCTCAGCTGATCATGATCAACGAAATCTTTAAGACCAGTGATCTTCTTGTCATCAAAAGAGACATTGATAGATTCCATGACCACTTTTGTTCTCAAATTATAGACTCTGAAAGCTTTTGTGGAAAGTGGATATCCAACAAAGATTCCTTCATCAGCTTTTAGATCAAACTTTGATAGCTGTTCAGGATGAGTCTTGAGAACAAAACATTTGCATCCAAATACATGAAAATATTTCAGATTTGGCTTCTTTTTCTTCACCATCTCATATGGTGTTTTTCCATGCTTGTTAATGAGTGTTGCATTTTGAGTAAAACAAGCAGTCTGCACAGCTTCAGCCCAGAAATAGGTTGGAAGCTTTGCTTCTTCAAGCATTGTACGTGCAGCTTCAATGAGAGTTCTATTCTTCCTTTCAACAACTCCATTTTGCTGCTTTATTCCATGGCTTTTGCAGAACTCTTCCATTATCAGATTCTTGAACTCAGTGCCATTATCACTCCTTAGAATTTTCACAGAATCTTTGACCATTTTATCCAGCTGTTTGATATGATCAATCAAGATAGATGCAGTTTCACTTTTTGTGTGCAAGAAATACACCCATGTGTATCTGGTGAACTCATCCACTAGGACCAACGCATACTTCTTCTTTGCAATAGACATGACATTTACTGGACTAAATAGATCAACATATATAAGATGATAAGGCTCAAGAATTGATGATCCAGTCTTGCTCTTGAATGAAGATTTTCTTTGTTTGGCTTTCTGACATGAATCACAAAGACCATCAGGAGCAAATACTGTGTTTGGCAATTCTCTCACAAGATCTTTCTTGACCAGTTCATTTATATTGTTAAAATTTAAATGAGAGAGTTTCTTATGCCAATTCCAGCTTTCTTCAATTGATGCTCTACTTAACAGACAGATTGCAGAGCCATCAACACTTGTTGAATGCTTAGCTTCATAAATGTTACCACGTCTATATCCTTTCAGAACAACTTTGCCTTTAGATTTACTCACAATTTCACAGTGTTCTTCAAAGAAATCAACATGATAACCTCTGTCACAGATTTGACTTATACTCAGAAGGTTGTGTTTAAGTCCTGAGACCAGAGCTACTTCTTTAATGATGACATTCCCAAGATTGATATTGCCATATCCCAATGTTTTCCAATGTTGCCATCTCCATAAGAAATACTTGGGCCAGCTTTCTCCACAAAGTCTGATAGCAGGGCCTTATTTCCAGTCATATGACCTGAACATCCACTGTCCAGAACTAGAATATTTTTCCTGTTGCCCTGCAATCATAAGGACCACTAATTATTAGTTTTAAGGACCCGGACTTGCTTGGATCTTTTGGTCTTATTAAGTTTGTTAACATTTGCAGCGGATTTAGCATTAGAGTTTATGTTAACATTTTTCTTATCAGAAATTACATTATCAGACTTTGAATCAGAATTTATACTAGAAGGAACAATGGAAACTTTCTTTAAAGAAGGTTTTATTTGATAATAATCATAGTACAGACTATGATATTCCTTACAAGTATAAATGGAATGCCATAAACTACCACAATGAAAACAAGGATTTTGTGGTTTGTATCTAACTGACTGACTCTTAACTCCTGATTTCGAAGGTAAGGAGTTAATATTCTTATTTTTCCTGCAAAAAGAAGCCAGATGGTTAGAACTTCCACAGTTATGACATGTTTTCCTAGGTGCATCAGGAACAGATTTATAATCATTGCTTTTATTCACACCTTCCTTTCCATTCCTATTTTTCCTAGGTGATTTTACCTTGTTTGCATTCTTGACATCTTTCAGCTTATGCTTAAGCTGCTTCTTTGTCATTAAGCCTATGTTTACTTCAGCTGTCTTTTCCTGTTTTAGTTTGTCAGAAGTTAATTCCTCTTTAACTTCTGATTTCTCATTATCAGTCTTTACAGTTACAAACTTAACAGGTTTTAACTTTGGCTTTTGCTTAACAATATGCTTAATTTCTTCAGTTCCTTTATCATTCTTATTTTCTCCATAACCTAAGCCCTCTTTCCAATTTTCACTACTTAGCAAATTTTGAGTTGTTCTGCCAGAGTTAGTCCAAGTCCTGATTATTTCTCTTTCCTTTTCTAACTCAGTTTTTAGAGATTCATTCATTTTTAGCACTTCATCCCTAACATAAAAAGCATCATCTCTATCCTTCTGAGTTTGATGGAATATGACTAACTCTTTTTCTAAGAAATCATTTCTTTTCTTATATGCAAGATTTTCAGAAGTTAATCTTTCACATGTTAAAGTTTGATCTCTATAGCTAACAAACATGGTTTTAAGATATCTTCTCAACTCATTAATATCACCAGTATGAAAAGCATAAGTGGTCTGAGGTACCTTTGTTTCAGCAGCTTCAGAACTGCTCTCAGCACTTTCTTTATCAGCATTTGCCATTAATGCATAGTTCTCTTCACTTTCAGAGTCTGAGGTGTCTGTCCAGCTTTTCTGCTTTGTGACAAGAGCCTTGCCTTTGTCACCCTTTACCTTCTTGCAGTCAGGAGATATGTGGCCTTTCTCACCACAGTTATAGCATTTAACATTGGTGTAATCTCCTCTGTCAGACTTTCCTCCTCTGCCTTCAGATCTTCTGAAATTCTTCTTATCAGAACTTATGCTTTTCCTGGAAACCTTTTTTCCCTTCCTGAACTTCCTGTATGCAATCTTTGTGATTCCTTTCACCATAAGAGCACACAGCTTCATCATCTCCTCATCAGCATCAGTCTCAGGCAAGCTTTCAGAATCTGAGTCATCATCACTCTCAGAACTTGATGACTCAGTATCAGACTTTATGAAAAGAGCTTTACCCTTGTCTTTCTTTGAGGAAGCTGCTTTGGAGAATTCTTCTTCAGCCTTAAGAGCAACTGTCCTTGAATTTCCTCCTTTCCTCTTGCTTCTTTGTTCCATCTCCAGCTCGTGTGTCTTGAGCATTCCATAGATTTCGTCAAGAGTTGTTTCATCAAGATTGTAGTTGTCTCTTATTGTCGTTGCCTTCAAATCCCAGCATTCAGGAAGAGCTAACAGGAACTTAAGGTTTGAGTCTTCAAGATTATACTCTTTATCAACCAATGACAAATCATTCAAAAGTTTGACAAATCTATCATATAAATCATTCAATGACTCATTAGTCTTTGAGTCAAAGTGTTCATACTCTTGAGTGAGTATTGTCTTTCTGTTCTTCTTAATTGTGTCAGTTCCCTGACATCTTGTTTCCAGAGCATCCCATATTTCCTTAGCAGTCTTGCAGTTGATTACCCTGTTTGACATTACATTGTCAATGGCACTATGCAGTAAGTGTCGTACCTTAGCATCCTTAGCAATTGATGCTATGTCCTCAGCAGTATAATCACTCTTCTCCTTTGGTACGGTCGTTGCTGCTTCACCTGCAACTGCAACAGCGAGTTTGGTTGGTTTGTGAGGACCTTCCTTGATTCTATCCAGGTATTCTGGATCTGTTGCTTCCAGGAACATGATCCTTACCTTCCATATGGGATATTCAGATGGTCTCAGTATGGGGACTCTGATGGTCTCATACCGACTCTGAATTTGTGTCTTTGGTGGTTCCTCAGTTTTGGTAGGCTTAGTTGGAGTTTCTGTGTCCGACATGATTGTGTTTGGATCTTTAACTGTATGTAAGTTAACAGATAGGCTATGATACCAATTGTTAGGCACACACACTGTAGAGGGGGGTGAATACAGTGTATAGTATACTCAAATCGAACTTAAAGAACTTGAGTAACAAACTTAATTGAAACAATAAACTCTGTTACAATATGAAACTGTTACCTCTCAGTGATGAACAAATATCACGAGAGCTGCTAGGGTTACAATGAATAATCTTCTCGAATATGATAACACTTCTAGTGTAAACCCTATGCCTGTGTTTATATACTACACAGTTACAAGATAATTGCTAATTGATATGGAATATAATTCTGCTTCCTAAAATATATCAATCAGATATCTTCTATTCCAAGTATTCCATTCTTCACGGAATTCCTTCTTCATGCATATCTCTTCTTATGTTTTATCTCTATCTTCTTTCCTTTAATCAGCTACTGTCCTTATCTGATCGTCCTTCAGCACTTAAGTTCTGATATCTATCTTCTGATGATTATCTCCTGATAATATAAGTACTGATATCCTTAAGTCCTGACTTCCAGTATAAGTACTGATCTATCCTGTTCACACAAGATCTGAAAGCTAAACATAAGACATATTAGCCATGACATTATCAAATATATCTAACACAGAAACCTCAAAATGTTCTTCAGTTGTTTTGTTGTTTGAGAAAAGAAACCATAACAAACATGGAAATTCATCAGTTTTCACTGAAGATTTCATGAATATCACTAATGCACCTTCATGTGCAAAATAGTCTTCACAGACTGAAAGGTTTGAGGGTAGTACTCCTGAGGGGGAGATATCTAAATCCTCTCCAATTCAATTGGAGGTTCCTCAAGAAGGAACAACTCCCCCCATAACTCTACCAGAAGCTGCTTTAGAAGTTGAAGCTAGAAGTACAATTGCCTATGATACTGTCATGAGAGAGGCAAGTATAGCACATTTAAGTGCTAGTGTGTTGCAAGACATACAAGGGTTTGAGGCCGATGTACAAGAAAGTAACCCAGTCAAATCCCCTCCAATTTAATTGGAGGTTCCCACTATAAATGGAGGACAACACACTGTCAAAATCACAGAGCATTCTGTGAGTCAAACTGTGACCCTAGTCACAGATGTTTCTGATGAACCATCCACCTCACAACCTCAAACTGTTATTCACTCTTCTGATGAAATGAGTATGATTAGACCTATATGGATTACCCCTAATCATATGATCACAGACAACTCTTCTCAGCCACCTCTTATTTATGTAAGTCAAACAACAATTGAGCCTTTCATGTGAGGATGAGAGAAAAGATTGAGAGAAAAAATAGAAAATAAGAGAGGCAGGATCCTTCCTGGTAAAAGGAGAGGTAGATGAGTGTATGGATTTAGTAATCCTTGCGAGGAAACTCTAACTCTTAAAAGTTATGAGACTAGTGCAGTGAGAAGTAGTGAGACTACTTATTCAAAAGAACAGAGTGCTTAGGACTTTTGTTACTGACTGACTTCTTCTGTAGATCTAAGTGAAACTCATATTCTACTTGATGAACTCATCACTACAGATCTCACTGAAGCTTGAAGCTGCTGATAGTGTTCTAAATGGACAATGACAAAAGCTTGAACAATGTGCATCTAGCTGGATCTTTCTACCTGGAGATAATGTCAAAAAGGGGGAGAATATATCTAAATGCTAAAATAGCTGATGGATATTGCCAGATAATAATATTCTTTTCTTGATAGGGGAGAGTAGAGTAAGTCTATTATTGATAGGGGAGAGAAGAGTAAATCTAAATGCAACTCACAAAAGAAGACAAGATGGGGAGATTGACTTCTGCATTTAGTTAAAGTTTTGACATCATCAATCTGAACTTGTGCATAATTCCATAATGAACAAGTTGGAGGAGATTGTAAAATATAAATGATGATGTCAAAGATCATTGGAGATAACAATATCATTAGTGTCCCTGATCAAAGTATGAAGCAAGCCAAATGGACATCTGATCTAAGGAGGAGTTTAATGAACTGTTATTTATGGTAATCAGCTAAGCTTGGGGCCAACCCTAAGTAAGTTGTGTTGTTATCTTAATCTGTATTTTGTACTTGTAACATTTAAAGTCTGTAAAAATGTCAAAGGAGCAGACTAGAGCCTTTTTCTATAACAGTGTCAAGCCTAAAATTCTATCTGGAAGAAGATCAAGAAGTTCACGCCTCAGAAGAATTATGAAGAAGCTTGGAGTTGAATAAATCTGTTTTAGGAAAAATACTTTAAGTCAAGATCTCTACAAGTCACAGATTTAATGTTATAGAGAAGTCATTCGAGAACTCCAGAATGGCTTATCGAGAAGTCGGTAAAGCTACTAGAGAACTCAGATATATCGACAAGCCAAAATTGAAGACATGAAGATTGGAGATATCGACAAGTCATTTCTTCACTAGAGAACTCGGAGTTATCGACAAATCTACATTCATTAGAGAACTCTGAGTTATCGATAAGTCTAAGTCTACTAGAGAACTCAGAGATATAGATAAGTCAAAATTCACTAGAGAACTTGGAGACATCGACAAGTTAAATTTTGACTAGAGAACTCAAAGTTATCGACAAGTCTACATTCATTAGAGAACTCTGAGTTATCGATAAGTCTAAGTCTACTAGAGAGCTCAGAGATATCGATAAGTCAAAACTCACTAGAGAACTCAGAGACATCGACAAGTTAAATTTTGACATCGACAAGTTAAATTTTGACTAGAGAACTCTGAGATATCGATAAGTTAAATTTGACTAGAGAACTCTGAGATATCGACAAGTCAAGAAACCACTAGAGAACTAAAAGTTATCGATAAGTCAAAGTGAAAATGTGAACACTAGAGATCTCGACAAGCCAAAATTCTCTTATAGAGAACTGAAGACCTCTACAAGCCAAACCAAATATAAAGTACTAGAGATCTCGATAAGCCAATATACTTATCAAGATGTCAAGTGTTCTATAGACCTAAACTGGAGATCTCGAGGTGCAATCTCAAAGTACAAAGTTGCAGATCAGTTTCAATATCCAAGATAAATAATCAACAAACAATCTAACAGCTGGATTGACAAGTCTACAAAAATCAGCTTAAAGAATGTGCAAGATCAATGGTAAAGATTAACTGACAGAGGAAGATTAAGTAAACACGGGATGCTAAAGATATGCTAAGCCATAAATGGAAGATCTACTTTTTTATAAATAGAAATGACAAGTGACAGTTTAGAAAAGCTAATAGCATGTCTTATTACACACTGTGTAAATCAGTAGTTAACTGAGTTATAAAGTTAATACTGGTCCTCAGTCAGTTGTAACAATTTAGATAAAAATCTTGTAACAACTCTCAAGGTGAAGCTAAGCTCTTTAACATCAAATAGCCTAGAAATTTTGTAGCAAAACATTCTTAATTTTAATACAAAATTAAGTGAGTTTTGAAAAGATCTGTGTTCTTTATTCTTGCATGTTTAAATTCCTACAGTAACACATTTCTACAAGATTAAATTTACTTTGTTCAACCAAGCCAAAAACATTCAAGAAAGCTCAGAAATAATAACAAATATGATTCTTGAATGTCCTTGATGATAGATTGCAACCTATATTCATGAATCGTAATTAGTATTGAGTGATTTGATAGGGTTACTACTATAGTTTGCTTCTGGATTTCTATGAAATAGTTGTACCGCAATATATAAATATATATCCAGTTTGTGATTTTCCAAATGATGATATCCAGTGTTTTCATATCCAATCAACTGAGGTATCGAGTTTTTCAGGAAGTATAACCCAAAATCAATTATCCAGGAAGATAACGAAATATATGCTTTGATCCTATTTCAATATCTATTTATCGGAGCAGAGCTAAATCTAGTTAATTAATCAAACAAATATAATATCTCTCCTTGTATTATTCAAAAGATACATCAGTGCACCAATTGCACCCGGATATGGGATTTCAAGACCAAGAACATCTTCATCATCTTCGCATGGTAAATATGGATCTTTGTCAAGTTCTAAAGATCTAACCATCATTGCAGTAGTCAATGGATAAGATTTGTCCGCGTGAATTTTTTTCAAGACCGTTTCAATATATGTAGATTGGTTGAGAAAAAATTAGTTGACAAGTGCTCAACTTGTATCCCAAGATAATATTATGTTCTTTTAAGATCTTTTATTTCAAACTTTGTCTTTAAATATATGATAACATCATCAAACTCTATAGATGTTCCTGAGATTTAAATCATCAACATATACAGCAATAATCACAAAATTAGATTGAGATTTTTTGATAAATACACATAAACACGTTTGACTAATAATATATATAACATTGATTTCTGAAAATTGGGCCTCTTTGCGCCCCAAGTGGTCGCCCTCCCTCCTGAGCCAACCCTATTAATTAGATAAGATCATGATCGAAAGGGATAATCAAAGTAATTAGATAACCAAATTGCAAGAAGTGAACCAAATTATAACTCATTCTGAATATTATAGTTATATATTGTATAGATACTAAATTAAGGTAAAACATATCGGGATGATTACTATATATGGATGAATAAGTAATATGAATCAAGAGTACAAATAATAACATATGATGAGGTTAACATGTGGCTTGCTACCACGAAAGTGGGATGGGTCATGTTTCTTAATAGATATTTTTACAAAATATTTTTGAAATATTAATTTAATAACAAGATTATACAACTAATTTAGGGTAGAAAAAAGTACTTTTTGTTTCCACTTTTATTTTGCTTTCTCAATTTTTACGTAAGGGTTCAGAGCCAAGTTCATCAACCTATTTATATGCATGAATTATCCTCATGTATAAGTTTATCAAATCAATATAATGATATATAATCTATGTAATTCTTATATAATGTAAGTGGTGATTGTTATGCCACATTTTGGCATAGTTTAATATCTCTCAAATTTTTAATATTTATTAATTATTAATCTCGATTAATAATTATAACTTATTGCCCATGTTTTATTCCTACTCTAAAATGAGGAAAGAATCAATCTTAAAAATAAATTACGATTAGCCTCCTTTCGTGTTAGTTGTGAAGAGAGTGGGTGTTTATTTGGACACCAAGCTAGCTTCCACTTGTGTTGTCTCCTGGGCCTGTTGTCATTTACAACAACATTACTTTTGATTGAGGTGGTAAGGTAGATGGTGACGAGTTTATTTGTTGAGATGATAAGGAAGAATGGTCATGCATCGCTAGCGCGATCTTACTTTTTTTTTTCTGAAAATGAAGTGACAATGCTTTATCGTGGCATATTCTTCAAACACTAATGAATGTTTTCTCTCACATATGATCAATTATCAAACCTTCTAACATAGACATTTTCACTTAAAATATTTCAAGTATTGTTTAAAAGTTTGTGACATGCGAGATTAAGTCAGTTGTTGCATTATTTGACCATAACCAATTGTAACAAGTATCATTCGTAGTGACGTACTAGTTTGCGTTTATTAGTCTCAATTGGGGCATTACAAAAAAGACAGCTATATATAGGTAAAAGTAAGAATTAAGACATGACATATTTGACAATGTGAGTCAGTGGTCGTCAAGTGAGTTCATGACTAAAATATGTAAAGAAACTAGTTTTTTAATATTATAATTTATTTAACAAATAATAATTAACGAAGATATCAAAAAAATCTCGAGTATAGTGAATAATATGGTGAAAATATATATGGGTAAGAGAAATGAAATTGATATAATTGATCATGTGAATATAGTACTAGGTTTAGGTTTTTTTGAAACTGATTCGAGTAACATTGACACAACTCAAAATGTAATAAAATACAACTTCATAAGCAATTAAAATCAATAAAATATAATTTCAATTTTTGTCTAACATACTATTAAACATATGATGAATCAAACAAAACATACTGAAAATGATACAAATATTCTTATTATAACACCGAGAACTCTAAAACACTAAAATTTCTAACGAAATCAGTTGAAATAAAAAAAAAATATTTCATTAAATAATAGGGAAACACCAAAATTTCAAATTTTTTTATAATCGAGACTAAATTAAAATTTTCATTTTATCCATAAATGTATATATACACAAATATATATTTATATAGATATTGTAAAATGATAATTTGATCGTGATCTTGATTCACATTGGACGTTATTTCTTCAATAATGACAATCATATATGTACGATTACCCCCATAATGACGAGATCGAAGAGTAACTAAATATTATAATAATGAGAGAGCCTGGATGAAAAAATGAAAAAGAGGAAGAAATATGTAAAAGTCGATCATATCGCTATATTTTAGAACTAAATATTATAATAATGAGAGAGCCTGGATGAAAAAATGAAAAAGAGGAAGAAATATGTAAAAGTCGATCATATCGCTATATTTTAGATAAAAATAATATTTATAAAAGTTCTCTAAAAATATAAACTCGTAAATTTATGTAAATAGATCCAATATTTAATACTGACCGATTCAATAAATATTATACCAACCCATGACATATCAATCCAAAAAAGCCTATAAATATTAGAAAATGTAGGACATACAATTTTATTGTACTCCAAAAATTAAAAAAAATACAACATAATCATGATAACAAAATGTAATTTTGTCAAATTAATGGATCAGACCCAATTAATATGGACTAAATCAATACCCAAAACATTTCAACCCAAAACAAATCCTATGAAAATGAACAAATGGACTATGAGAAACAATTAAATTGTATTTCAATCGAAGTAAAAACACTAACATAATCATGAAAGTTTGAGGGTATAAAATGTAAAAGGGGCTCAAATAATGCCCTCAAAATTTTCCTATAATTACAAAAGAAACCAATGAGACACACCCACCTAGGACACAAGTAGTAAATAAGTCGATCTTTTAGCCTTATTTCCGGCCCTTCCAGCTTATAAGTCGATTGCTTTTTTACAGCCCTCATTCACACTTACCCCCTTCTCCTCCACTCTTTTCTATTCTCGGTAAGTTTCTATTTCTCAGTTGATACATTTATTCATGTATAATGTATGTTGACATGTATGTGTATGTATATTAGTACATGAAGTACTAGTTCATTTAGGGTTTTCAGACAATTAAAAGGTTGTTGTATTAGCTTTAATCTTATGTTTATACCTGTTTACATATGTTTCATATGTTGTGTCTTTGTTAATGCATGTGGTTTTACATAGGTTGTAATAAAAAATTTATTCATTTTTTTATTTTTGATGTATAAATAATTAATTAGTAAAGTTAGTCCGTTTAAGAGAGGGGTTTCATTTATTGTGCTATTGAAGTGTAATATTGGTATATATACAAGTTTTTTTCGATTTTCGAAGTGTGTGTGAGGACTCGGTTCTTGGTAATTTGATGCATTTACCCAAAGGAATTAGGTTATGTGTTTGTGCTGTATTGCGGAAACTTGGTTATGAATAATAGCATGTAATGAATATTTAATTTGATGGTGAGTTTTGGTGTGTTTAGGAGAGAACAAATCTCACAAATAAGCGAACTAATGTTAATAGCTATGGATAGTTTAGTTGTCAGCAGGTATTCCTCTCGATTTACGAGACACAGGGACATGAACCCCTCTTATTTTCTTCAAATTTAAAGAACTTGGAAAGTAGACGTGGAAACTATAGTAGGACCCCCCAAGAGAGGTAGATGAAAGATGTAATATGTAAATATAATATGTCCGGGACTTTCTTCTTTATCTTGGCGCAGAGCATTTAGATGAAAAGGGCAAATGCTAATATAATGTTGGTTATGTCTAGATATTGATCTTATCACTGTGCTTTGCATTGTTTTATTCTTTATCGACTTCATCATGAAAATAAAATTTGATTGCATGAGTTATTTTTTTAGTTTCTTGTTAAGGTGTGAAAACTGTTAACTGGTTTGAATTTTCTGAGGATTTTGCTGTGGGTTCTCTTTATGATTGTTGTCTTATTCTACACTCCCTAGTTTGATTCTAATGTTCTTTATCGTTTCTGGTCTTAAGCTTTAGGTACCGTTTCAGCTTCTAAGGTTCTTGTGTACATGAAAGAAGATAGTAAGTAAAATCCTTTCTTTCTGATCAGTGATGGAGTGCAACAAAGAAGAGGCCTTCAGGGCCAAAGTATTGGCAGAGACGAAAATGGAAAAGAAGGACTTTATTGGGGCTAGAAAGAATGCAATTAAGGCCCAGAACCTCTATCCTGGATTGGACAACATTTCCCAGTTAATTCTGGTTTGTGACGTGCACTGTTCTGCTGAAAGTAAGATCCTTGGAACTGAAATGGATTGGTATGGCATCCTTAAACTTGAGCAAACTGCTGATGATGTACAGATAAAGAAGCAATTCAGAAAGTTTGCTCTTCATCTTCATCCGGATAAAAACAAGTTTGCTGGAGCTGCAGATGCCTTTAAGTTAATTGGTGAAGCTCAGAGGGTGCTGCTGAACAAAGTAAAAAGGAAGATGCATGATGTGAAACGTAAATCTGCTGTAGGAAATGGGGCTTCAAAGCAAGCAAGCAAGCCTTCCGAAGTCCAGAGGCAGGCACATGATGAAAATAGTTCCATGAACGCAAATAGACATGTCCAGCAGGCACCACAGACTGCGCAAACAGGATCCAATAGCAATAACCCAACTTTCTGGACTGCATGTCCACTCTGTTATACAAGGTACCAATATTACAGAAGCGTGCTCCACCGGAACCTCTGTTGTCGAAATTGTCAACATGTCTTTACTGCCTATGAAGTCGGAGATCAAGGAGTACCACCAGAACGCAACTTGAGCCGGTCAGCATCCAAACAAACAGTGGCTCAGAATCAAGCTCCTTGTAAATTGGGTCTGCAAAGTAATGCTGAGTACTCCAGCACGGAAGTAGACGTTGGGGAAAATATATGGTCTTCTGCGGAGGCATGGGAGTCTAAACCTATTGAAAACTTTGGGGATGTCTCCATTAATCTTAACCAGAAGCGAAAAGCTGATATATCACCGCCATGTGGAAAGATGAACGAGAAGAAAAAGAAGAAATTTTCTGACTGCAGTAAAAGCTTCAACAGTGAATCTAGCAAAAAATCCGAAGCAGAGGTATCTATTAAGGGTGATGGGTCTAATTGTGATCCATTCTTGCAAAGATCAAGTAGGTCGGGGAATAATGTTTCTTATACCGGAGAAGCAGTTAAAGAGAATGAGGAAGAGGCTCTAAAGACAAAACACCTGTTTCCCAGAGAGGTATTGCCTAATAAAGGCAATGAAACTGCAAAGAAGAGTGAGAATGGAGAACCATCAGAAGATGCTAAAACAGAACCAGAAACCTTTGAATACCCTGATCCGGATTTCAGCGATTTTGAAATTAATAGAGAGGAGAAAAAGTTTGCTGCGGGGCAGATCTGGGCAGTTTACGACACCCAGGATGCAATGCCTAGATTTTATGCTCAAATCAGAAAAGTATTCCATCCCAAGTTTAAGCTTCGGATAACATGGCTGGAGGCAGACCCAGATGATAAAGATGAAATTAAGTGGGCTGAAGAGGATTTACCAGTTTCATGTGGTAACTTTAGAGAGGGAAGTTCTGAAAACACTGACGATCGTCTGATGTTCTCACATTTGGTTAGCTGGGAGATAGGCAGCAGTAGGAATACTTACAAGATATATCCAAGAAAGGGTGAGATTTGGGCGCTCTATAAGGACTGGAATATTTTTTGGTCTTTGGATCCAGAAAATCACAGGAAGTATGAATATGAGTTTGTTGTAGTCTTGTCTGACTATGCTGATGGAACTGCTATTTCTGTTGCATACTTGGGTAAGGTAAAGGGTTATGTTTGTGTATTTTGTCGGACAAAACAGGGAGGAGTGGACATATTTCAAGTAGAAGCAAAGGAAATGTTTAGATTTTCTCACAGGATTCCGTCGTTTCAAATGACTGGGGAAAAAATAATAGATGCCCTAAAAGGGTCTTTTGAACTTGACCCTGTATGTCTACCCCCCAACCTTCAGGAAATTGATCCTTCTACTAAAGAGGAAATCAAGAGTAGAAAAACGCCTCCGGTTGATCCTTGTTCTACATTTGCAAAAGATACGATGGAAACAAATATTCATGTGGATGTATCTAATAACCAAGCAGAGCAGAAAAAGCGTTCAGATTCATGTGTAGATTTATCTATGGATGAAGAGGACCAGACGTTGCATTCTGATGCCAGTTTCAACACGTATGAAAATCCTACTGAAGATGTGGGTGTTGTACCAGATTTGTCGGAGGATGCTTATGAAATTCCTGATCCTGAATTCTATAATTTTGATGCCAACAAATCCATTGATAAATTTGAGATTGGTCAGGTATGGGCTATTTACTGTGATGAGGATGGCATGCCAAAGTACTATGGTCGGATAATCAAAATTGATTTACTGCCCAAGTATAAATTGAGTGTGGCATGGTTGGGTGTTTCTTCCACATCAAACGGCATGATTCAGTGGAATGACAAAAATATACCCGTTGCTTGTGGGAGATTTAAGATTCGAAAGATGAGACCGAGTGAATACACCAGCACTGCTGCCTTTTCTCATCATGTAAGAGCAAGCATAGAAAGCCGAGGTAAGAAAGAAGAGTATGTCATTCTTCCTAGGAAAGGTGAGATCTGGGCATTATATAAGAATTGGAATGCTGGGTTGAAATGTTCTGATTTGGAAAACTGTGATTATGACGTAGTAGAAGTCATCGAGAATAATCAATCTGGTATATATGTTTTGTCTCTGGAGGAAGTGAATGGTTATAAGTCCGTGTTTACTGTGCAAGTCAAGGGGCAATTTCCTGTAACGTTTACTATACCTGCAAATGAGTTGTTAAGATTCTCCCATCAGATTCCCGCGTTTCGGCTGACGGCAGAGCAAGGTGGCAGCCTGAGAGGTAATCTGGAGCTTGATCCAGCAGCATTGCCTTTTCACCTGCTTTGTAAAGATTAACGTAGCAATATGATGAATGGTTTCTCTCACCCTTCTCTACATAAGATACATTAGAATGACTATTATGCCCATGGCTGATGGTTTTTTAAAATGGACTAGCAGGGATATACTACTTTTGTGTAGGAAGTATGCTTTTGCCAGATATATCTATCTAGACATTTTAATTTATTTATGGATTGGCCTATAAGTGCCTGTGGCTTTCATTTTGCCCAGTTCATTCAGCTAGAAAACTTGGTCTGGCATTATTGGACTGTTTGGGACATATTGAACTGTTTGGATGCTATGAGGATTGGTCTCATCTGGCAATTATATGTTCATAAGCAGAATGTTGGTAGCATGATAATTTTTCTGTTTTTCATTTTCATTTTCACTGGATCTTCTGCCCGCAGTTTGTTAACTTTTTTTATTACACGCAACTTGTGCTTAATTTTTATTCTTAAAGTTAATTATAAATATAATTTAGAGTTTTTTCAAAAATATATTTTTTTGCAAAAAAAATGACTTTTTTAAATTTTAATTTGCAAAAATACGATTTTATCATATTTTTTTGCAAAAATATGATTTTGTATCCCGCTGCACCTAGATGCAAAAAGTAATTTTAGTAGAGAAGTTGTATATTTGGTTCCTTTTAGTTGCAAAACGTATTTTTGCAATAATTTTCAAAAGACGAGTATTTTGATAATTTTTCTGTAATTTAATAGTTTTATGGTTTTGATTTTTAGTTGTCAATTCATTTAAATTATATTAATCAAACTAAATCAATGTAATTATATTCAGTTCTATTTATTTAAATAGTATAATTTAATTTTCGTCGTGAATAATGTATATTATATAGTTTTATCCCTAGGTCATGATCACATTCTTGTTTTTAAATTTTTATTTTTTATTTTATATTCATGTATTTTAAAATTATTAATTTATAAAAATTTTAGTTTATATTTTAATTTTATTTAAAAATAATAACTTATAAATTATAATTTACCCAACACATATCAATTTGTACATAAATTTATTTAAAAACCTAAATAAATTATAAGTTATGATGTTAATATTATTTATATAATTTATTTGGACTATAATTTTTAAGAAAGGTGGAACTGGCCGGGTATGTTGATGGTTGTCGAGATTTTTGTGCAGCATAATCTGTTTGGATGGCCATTGATTTGGTGATAAAGATGTATGACATTTTTCCATGGTACGTGATATTGTCTGTTTTATGGTACCTTTTTATTTTGTATATTGTTGTCATTGATCTTGAACATTGTCAAATACTAGTTGAGATTGACAATGTGCAATGTGCTAGAGAGGAAACGGACAAGCATGCCGTATTAATTTCTCTTACTCTCTTTGATAGAGCAACTAACTAACCAGTATCCTAAAATTCAAATGTACAAAATCATATCTTCAATAACAACATACAAAGTCTCGTGTCTTCGGCCTGTGCCCCAGTATGCTGCTATATTTTTAATTTTAAACAAAAAATATGATAAATATTATTATTGGAAACAATATAGTTAAATTAAAATTTAACCACAATTATGTTTTACTATTAAACTATAATTAATAATTACATTTATTTTATAAAAAAAATTAAACATGATATTTTTTCCAAAAAATACTTTACGTAAAAAATGTTTTTTTTCGTCCCACACATCTTGCCTAGAAAAAACTGGACTTGAGAATTTTGTTTTGAAAATAATGAATAAAAAAGTTAATAATTTAACTTTTTTGAAGGATAAAAATAACTAGAAAGAAATGGTTAAATTACTCAAACATAAAGGCTTACTGACATAACTCACCCTCCCACATCTCTCACATTAATATTTCCGGTCTGTCAATTGTTACATATCCACACACATACATACACACACAAACACCTTCTCTCCGCTTGCATTCTTCATTGGGCACTCCATTGGTGATTCTTGTTATAATTACAAGCTCTTCTATTCATCACCCAAACTAAGTAAGTTCTTTTTTTCCCTTTGCTGTATCTATATATTGTCATATCTTTTTGTAAAAATCAAAATTTTAGTTCGAAATTTTAAAAAATCTTGAAATTTAGGGTTTCTGGGTCAATTAAAGATTGCATCTTTTTTGATAAATTATGTGATATGTTTTGATTTTGGTATATGTAAATTGAGCTATTGTTATGTTGTGTGATCATTTATTGCATGTTATATAAAGTTGGTAACTTGATGGGTAGGGGTTTTTGAGGTTGGCAGGGTTAAGGTGAGTGTAGTTGATGGACGGTGTTTGCTTGTGTTTTCGATATTAGTGCAATGGGGAGTCTTTGGACATCAAGAATCGGGGAAAAGTATTTTTCTGTTTACACTAAATACGCTTTGCTTGAAAGATGGAAAATTGAGTTCCACCAATGCTATATGGTGTAGTTTTGTGGAATAAGTTTTCTGCAACTTAATTATTTTTGGAGTGAAATAGTTTTAGCCTTTTACTTTAAGTGAAGAAAACCTACCTTCAATTTCAAATTTTATCGTTGATTTATTAAACACTTATGAACTTATTCCAATGGCTTGGTGACAACAATGGCGACTCAGAAGATTGGGTTTTGAGTTTGTTGCGTAGATTAGAGATATAGGTGTCGTTTGGTTGGGAAGATGGAATGGACAGTTGTGAACAAGATTTTAGAATAAATAATAGAGGTAGGAGGGAGGAGTGGAAAAAAAGGGAGTGCATTCTTAATTTTTATCATGAGAGTTTGGAAGAAGACGAGGAAGATAAAATATGAGCATCTCTTCTTAAATTTATTGGTTATGTTTTTATTTAGATCTTTGGGAATGAAATGGAGGAAAAAACGAAATTCATAAGCAATAACCCATAATATAATAAAAGAGTATTTTTATCCCAACTAAATACAAAAAAATATTCTTAGAGATCACCTCGAACGTAATTTAAAATAAAAGAGTATTTTTATACATGGTAATAATTAGTTTAATATCCTTAGTGCATAGGAAACTAGTGTATTATTTATTATAAATAACAGCAATGTTGTGGGCCTTAATCTGTCAGGTTACATGTTTAGGATTTTATTCCCTATATGAGAAATGTGACTCCATCTCCTTGTATATTACAGATAATCCAGATATTTTAAATATTGAACTGGGTCTCTCTTTTTTATGGGGTAGGATCCATAGTTTTCTCCATATCACCAAATTAAAACTTTTTCTTGGGTGCTTGTTTTGGACGGACCTAATAACCTAATTTATCTTGTTTTATTGTACGTGGTAAACAAGATAATTTGTTACTAAAAATGTGAATCTCATATTGTAATGGCCAATAATATCACAATTTGATGAGGGTGTAATAGAATTACGGAGTTTTTACTTTATTTGTTTATTCACCTTTCTCTTAATTTAATGCGATTTGGACTGTTTCTTACCCCTCTCATTTTCATTATTTCCTAATGAGTTTCATTTTTATTATGAGAAGCAATCTAATCATCATATACTCCCTCCGTCCCAATTTATCTGTCTTGTTTGACTTTTTGCGGTCAAATTGACCGAACTTTGACCAAAAATTTCACATAGTACGTTATCGAAAATATCTATAAAAATTATATCATCAGAAAGTATGTTTAATCTACTTTAATATGTATTTTTCAGTTTTTCAAAATAATGAAAAAATAAATTTTTATTTACGGTCAAAGTTGAGTCAATTTGACCATCAAAAGTTAAACAAGACAGATAAATTGGGACGGAGGGAGTATATTAGTGTAGCTGTTTTTGGCATTTTTCTGACAGTTTATTTATATTATAGAATTGGTTATCATGTTGACGTGTTATTGGTCCTTAAAGATAATATTTTTTAGAATTTAGATATATGGTAAACTTGTTTAATTCGTTGAACTTTACTGACTAACTGGCTATGCCCTTTCAAGTATATCTCATGTGTTAATTTGGTTTATGATACATGCAACTAATAGTATATAGACTAAAGTAGATTTTTGTATTCTTCGAAGGATCATGTGCTGACGTGTAGGTTAACGTGGATTATTTAGATATAACGGCAGCTTCAATATGAATATAATGTATTCACAAGCTGTGAGTATCATGAAAGTAAGAGCGGAGAGTTCTGTTGTGAATGAGAGTTCGCAAGAACATCATTTCTTATGTAAGTTATATAATTGAATAATAACAAATAATGATGCATACCCTACCCATAAGACATCATTCCTGTTATCTATGTGTGTGATAGGATTTTAGGATTCATTTTCAGAAGAATTTCTACTTTGCGCCTTCTTTCTGAGATGATGTTTGTGGACAATGTCTCATGATAAGTTGGAAATATTAAAAAAAATCTAGTGATTATGTTTCTTTTCTGCACAAGTTTTACAAGAATAAAGTTCAAATTAATCTAATTCATCATTAAAGTTATGTCAATGAGAGCCTCATGTTAATCCAGTGTTTTATTATATGTTCAAAGTTTCTATACTGAAAAGAAAATCTATGCGCTGTAACTATCAGTTCTTCAACTAGTCGGCTAGACATATAATATAAGTTGATGTAGGTATTAGACAGATTACTTTAGGAGTGAAAAGTCCAGTCCGCATCTTAAGTGATTAGTTAGGCATAAAATTGAGATGGTCCACAATCTTGCTTAAGCCGACCTGAATAATTCTGGTGTCATTTTTGGATAGAAGAGAATAGGGTAAGATATTTTAATTTATAAAAGAGAAGATTGCAGAACCACTAGCATGATTTGCAAATTGCTAATGTGTTTTAATAAGAATATACATATATTATTATGTAGGAGGATAATTTCCTAGAGCCTACCTCCGTTACCTTAATGACCCTTAAAGGAAAATAGGTTATATGCCTAAGGCCTTGTATTTTGCATTGTATATATAGGTATAAGTATATGCGGTAAGAGGAGAAACCTTTTTTCAGCGCTTTATGTGTGTTGTGTTTTGCAAAATTTGTCACTATAATTTTCGTTAAATTTTTATTTTCCCTCAAACGGTGTTTTTCTTAAAAAACACCATCATTTTCATAGGACAAAATAACTATTCATATATTATAATATTTTTGTTGATTATATATAAGAGACCTACTTAGTAGTTATTATTTAATGATTGTCATATATGAGATAATTGTATAAATGCCTAACTCGTTTATCATTTTTTGGATATATTGGTTATATGGCTATATACCTATAGCTACGAGCTATATATATTATTGATATGTGTGTGTGGGGGGGGGGGGTTCATGCTCCACTAAATATCCTAGAAACAATGGAAAGCCCAAAATTCACCAATATAGATACAAAATGCGTAAAATATACAAAATAAGATTTATTTAGATTTATTAAATATTACGAAAGTGAAACATAGATGTCGCATATTAAACTGTACAAATTTATTTATTAATGATGAAGTGTTTATGTAGTAGAAATATATACTTTCGCATTTGCTCATATAAGTGTTGGTGGGTTTTTTCTTCCTGTTCTCTCATCCTGTGCACATCTTTCTGTAATACATAAAGTATAAATTAAGTCTTCCTTTACTGTATGTCGCCACTAGACAAGAATCCACCACCATTGCGTTTCCTTTTTATGTAGATTCAGAAGCCCAATCCCTTCATATCCCATTAAACCATATGACCTTATCCCCTGTATATATCCGCACCTTATCACTCATCCCTCTCACATACACACGCAAACACCTCTGATATACATAAACACGTCAATTTTTTCCGGTCACCACTCTATTTTGGGTTTCCAGCATGGAGGAGTCAAATAAACATTATATAAAGCATGCACGTTGTGAGTATGCACATGAGTATGCGTACTGGTGGTCCACGCATTATTAGAATGCATCATCAAGTTGCATATAAAATTTCCAGGATACGCATTATGCGCAACTCGTCGGTAAAATGGGCTGCGAAACTTTGATACAGGAATTTCATCATCATTGTTTCAAGAATGAGTAAACAAGCTCATTGTGTGGATATATTTTAAATTATTCTGGAAGTATATATATTTATATCCTATTACTCAACTATATACGTATGATATAATTAAAGAAAACATATCTGGATTATACTTTTGAAAAATATTGTATCTATTCATTAAAATAGATATAAATGAAAAATTATATTATTAAACTTTAAACATAAAAAATATTGTAATATTATGTTTGTGGTAATGACCAGACTTAACAATATATATGTTCTTTTTAATATGAAATATTACAAAAATGTTGTAGTAAACCAAAAAGTTTGATATTTTGTTACTATTAAATTAATGAAATATATTGGAGCATATTTTAATAAATATTATCTGTTATGTCAACTGAAAACAAAACAAATGTACACCATTGCATTTTTTTGTGATACAAGTCAATGTGTTTACTTGGGTTGGATCCATGTAAAATCAGCTTCTTTAAGAAGAATAGGGTAGGGGGACTACTGGGGGAGTAGCTTCAATTTTAAAAACATCTTTTTAATCAAAAGTGTTTTTTACCCTCTTTTTCCATAAAGTGCCTATTTGTGAGAAGGGTAGTTTTCTTATTGTTTCCATATAATTGTTGGTTAATTTTAGGGTTTTACCCCGATTTAAGAAAGTATAGTATTTTTATTATGTGAAAACTTTAATCGACTATTGAATAGAGATCGTTTTGTTGTTATGAGTTGTGATCCAACCAAACTTCTATCCGAAAGGAAGTGGTTTAATCACCTCAGGGTAGTGGATTTTCGGGTTAATTCATTCATACTTATTGTTTTCTTGTTTTTAGTTCTTGTTGTGCATCATAGCATGGTAGGAAAGGCATATCCCTGACTTATGACATGGTCAAGAGTTTGGAATCACCCCTCTCCTCTTGTACTTTAAGTACTATGTAAACTACCAAATTTTTTAATGATTTTTAATGACTGAATTCTTCTTTGTGTGTTCAGTTTTTGCGCTTCAGATTTGAATCTTTGTCAATTGATGTGAATTGACTGTGGAGGTTGCGTTGTGGGTCCTTATATGATGCTTTTTGTATATTGGAGATCCAAGTTTGAATAAAATTGTCCTAATACTTGCTGGTCTTGGGCACGAGGTATAATTCTAGCTTCTAAGCTTCTTATTTGCTTGAACCACGATAGCAGATAAATTCTTTTTTCTGATCAGTAATGGAGTGCAACAAAGAAGAGGCCTTTAGGGCCAAATTACTGGCAGAAAAGAAGATGGAAAACAAGGACTTTTCGGGGGCTCAGAAGATCGCTATGAAGGCCCAGAACTTGTTTCATGAATTGGAGAACATCTCCCAATTGATTATGGTTTGTGATGTCCATTGCTCTGCCGAGAATAAGGTCCATGGAACAGAAATGGACTGGTATGGCATCCTTAAAGTTGAACCTACAGCTGATGATCTACTAATAAAAAAGCAATTCAGAAAGCTTGCTCTTTCTCTTCATCCCGATAAGAATAAGTTTTCCGGAGCTGTTGATGCCTTTAAATTAATTGGGGAAGCTCAGAGAGTGCTTCTGGACCGTGAAAAAAGGAGGATACATGATATGAAATGTAAACATGCTTCAGTAAAGGTCCCTGATGTGAAATGTAACTCTGCTTCAGTAAATGGGTGTCCGAAGCGTGCATGCAGGCCTTTCAATGTTTGTAAAACACCAGCTTCTTTTTATAGTTCTGTAGAACTAAATAAACAAAATCAGCAGGCACCAAAGACTTCTCAAACAGAACCCTGTAACATTAAACCAACTTTCTGGACTGCATGCCCGTTCTGTTCTACAAGGTACCAGTATTACAGAGACGTGCTCAACAAAACTTTGACCTGTCAAACTTGTGGTAAGCCCTTTATGGGCTATGAAACCAATGCTCAAGGAGTAGCACCACAAAACAAGCGGAGTCAGCCAGTATCTTCCAAACAAACACTGGGTTGTCAGCAAGCTTCTTTAAAGTTGAGAACACATAGTAAAGTTGAGAACTCGCCTGCAAAAGTAAAAGTTGGGGGAATTAGTGGCACTGGAAATACATGGTCTCCAGAGGTGGCACGGGGGTCTAAGCTGAACGAAAAACGCAGTGATGTTTCTATGAATTGTAACGGGAAGCGCAAAGCTGAAAAAGTTCAGCCACTTGGAAAGAAAAAGAAAAACGATTTTGATTCCAGTGAAAAGGTATCATCTATTAAAATTGATGGGTTTTATAGCGGGCAATTTCCGCGAAGATCAAGTAGGTCTAAAAAGAATGTTTCTTATACTGAAGAAATAAATGATGATAATGGTGATATTGAAAACAAGTGCAGGGATGCTTTTGAACCGACTAAAGACGCAGTTGAAGATTTACCACCAAAACTGGAGCCTCCTGGTATGAATAGACCGCCTGGCCTTGATACTCATATGGCTGACACTGTGGAGGAGGCTAAAATAGAAGTACATCCCTTTCCTAAAGAGGGTCTGGGAAATAGAGGCAATGAAACTGAAAATGGAAGGGTGAATGAAAAATCATCAAAAGATGCGGAAAGCGAACTAGATATATATGAATATCCTGATCCAGATTTCAGCGACTTCAACAAGAATAGAGAGGAGAAGTGTTTTGCAGCTGGGCAAATATGGGCAGTTTATGACACCCAAGATGCAATGCCTAGGTTTTATGCTCAGATAAGGAAAGTAATCCTGTCTAACTTTAAGCTTTTGATAACCTGGCTGGAGCCAGATCCAGATGATAAGGATGAAATCAAATGGGCTCAAGAGGATTTGCCAGTTTCATGTGGTAACTTTAAAAACGGAAACTCTGAATATACCAAAGATCATTTGATGTTCTCACATGTGGTTAGCTGGGAGAAAAACAGCAGAAGGGATACTTGCACAATATATCCTAGAAAGGGTGAGACATGGGCCCTCTTTAAGAACTGGGATATTAATTGGTCTTCAGATCCAGACAATAACAGAAAATATGAATACGAGTTTGTCGAAGTCTTGTCTGACTTTGCTAATGGAAATGCTATTTACTTTGCATATTTGGGTAAGGTGAAGGGCTATGTTTGTCTCTTTTGTCGAGCAAAACAGGCAGGAGTGAACATCTTTAAAATAGAGCCAAAAGAATTATTCAGATTTTCTCACAGGATCCCGTCTTTTCGAATAAATGGCAAAGATATCCCAAAAGGATCTTTTGAACTTGACCCTACATGTCTGCCCACCAATCTTGAAGAGATTGATCTTCTTGCCAGTGAGGAAATCAAGAGTAACAAGATGCATCCAGTTGGTTCATGTTCTACATTTGCATCTAAAAACCATGCAGAACAAAGAAACAATTTTGCTGACGAAAAAGACCAGATTTTACAGTTTGATTCCAATGGGAATACATTTAAAAATCCTGGTGAGAAAAGTTGCATCACACCAGCTTCACGGGAAGAAGCAAACACAATTCCTGATCCCGAAACCTATAGCTTTGACACTTACAAATCTATCGATAAATTTGAGACAGGCCAAGTGTGGGCTTTGTACAGCGATGAGGATGGGTTGCCAAAGAAGTATGCTAAGATAAAGAAAATTGATCTCTTATCAGAGCAGAAATTGCACATTGTGTGGCTGGGTGTTAGTTCAACCACAAATGACATGATTCAGTGGAAAGACAGCAAGATGCCTGTTACTCTTGGAAGATTTGTGCTTAAAAAGATGAAACTGAGTCATACCACCACCGCTTCATTCTCTCATCGGGTTAGAGTAAGAGTAGAAAGCAGAGATAAAAAAGAAGAGTATATCATCATGCCTAGGAAAGGTGAGGTTTGGGCGTTGTATAAAAGTTGGAATGCTGGTATGAAATGTTCTGACTTGGAAACCTGTGATTATGACATAGTGGAAGTCGTTGAGGAAAATTCGTGGGGCATATCTGTTTTGTATCAAGAGGCAGTGAATGGTTTCATGTGTCTTGTGAGGGCGCAAGTGAAAGGAGAACGGCCTGTAATGGTCAAGATCCCAGCAAGTGAGCTGCTTAGGTTCTCGCATCAAATTCCTGCACATCGGCTGACTGAAAGATTTGGACTAAGAGGTTGTCTGGAGCTTGATCCAGCAGCATTGCCGGCTCGCTGGTTTTGTAAAGTTTAACGTAGCAAGATGATAAAGTTTTGTCTGGAAGAGGCTTTTGAGCAGACCAATGGCTGTAGAAATTAGAAGCATAAGTAACATCCCTATGTGCGTTTGTACTTTGTACAACTTGTTAAGCACCAAAATCGCATGCTTATACCAGATATATAGCAATTGACTACCCTCCATTCTTTTACATCTTACTGAAATATTAAAGTGCGATTTGTCTGACCTTTTCTTATTGCAATAAAAAAAAAGGTTAGACAAATCGTTTTGTTTTAGAATAATTTTGGAAGAAGTCGAATACATTACTTGTTATTTTACAAAAAGTAAAGCAATTATTTTTTGGTTCATATAGGTAATTGATCTGTCCATTTTGTTGTAATTCTTTTTAAATTTAATTCCAGAAAATGGAATTGAATATTTGCATAGACAAGTACAGATTTGTTTTGTTTATATATTCTTTTGGAAAAAAATACGTGGTATTTGACTCTCACAAATTACAATGCGAGCAGAACGAGTAAGTAATGATAATACTTGATCGAAAAATCATAATACATTTGCATTTTTCTAACTCTCGCAAGTCACACAATGCTAGATACTTTTTCCACTTTTTCCAAATCAAATGATTTTCTATAATTTAAATATTTCCATACAAGTATAAATTATTTTTCTGAAATTCCGTTTCATGTTTTCTTAAAACTCTAATTTCTAGTCAAAAGATCATTGTGCAGTTTAAATGTTTTGGCTCGTTTCTTCAAATACAACTAATAGCTGGATGGTGGACTCTTAAAGAACTTATATTCATTAATTTTAAAATGTTAGGAACAAAAAAAAGACGTCCAAAATAACTAATTTAAAATGGGATTTAGCTGGTCTAAATTATCAAAAAGCGCTGAACAGTTTTAAAATACCCAATATATGTGCAAGATGGACATGTGTATTTTATTGTTTTAAAGATCTTCATAAAACATGCATGTTTTTTCAATATGCTGAGTAATATTAATAAGTAAAGACGTCTTAGTTAAAGACATCTTGATTCAAGTAAATAAGAGCCGGATCCTTTTCCAAGACCGGATTAGAAAGAGATGCATTATAAGTCACCAAAGTAATTAAAAAGGATGCAACACATGAGCATTTATAGAATAAAATTGAACACGAATTTCATTAATATGTGTTTTCGTAAATTTTTGAAAAACTAGATGCATAAATATTTTGTCCAAAATAACCCGCCTTTAGATATTTCGCAAACCCGCCTTTAAATATTTCGCGTAATTGATTTCTAAAACTAGATATTTTGATATAATACCTGTAAAAAAATATATTTTCATTTCTATGCAATATTTATCATTGACAGTACGTACTTGAAAAATATATATTCTTCTTTAATAATTTTTACTTCCGATAAAAATAACTCCAACATGTTTTAAAACATATATCACAATGTCGTATTATTTATTCATTATCATCCACATTTTTGAAACGTCTATCAGCTTATTTTATCTTTTTTTTTATAAAAAAATAAACATTTTAATAAAAAGAGATTATTTTGAATATCAAGAAAGAATATGAGATAAAGGCTAAAAACAGTCATTTTTAAATAAAATTTGTCAAAATATCCATTTATAAAATATATGTAAAGTAACAATAATACATATTTTTTGATTGTATATGTCATAAAATTATAAAAAATACACATTTTCAGTTTGGATAATCCTTTCGAGACACCATCTACCAAATGCATATTATATAAAAAAAGTAATACAGTTTTTTTAATATTAATTTGTCAAATCCGTATTTAATACAAAATATGATACCGGCGATAAATACGTATCTCAATCAATACAATTAACCAGCCCCGTCATAATTGTTATTTTCACTATTTTTAATTAAAAAATTGTTATTTTTAACAATTTTCTAGGAATATGCTTATATTATCAATAAAAATAGTTAAAAATTGAATTACACTTTTTAATAGAAAATGCATATTTTTTTTATGACCCCTAGTTTATCTCCATCGTGATACTAGCCGAGCAGTTTTCACTGTTGGGTCAAAAAAAGACGCACACGCCCAGTAACTTCATTCATCACGCACTTAATTCTATTTTCCCTCCAAAACCCCAAACTATAATTTTCCCAATTTCCCCTAATTTTCAAAACCCTAGATCTCTCCAAACCCTCTGTTTATGCCCCAAGGTAACAACTTTTCGCCACTTTCCACTTCTCCGGTCTTGTAATTACATATTTGTGTGTGTTATGTTTGTAAAAATGCAATCTTAATGTGTCATTTTTGGTGTTCATTTTGCAGATTCGTTCGAATGGGTTTAATTGAAGATACCCATAAAGAAGATAACGTTAGTGACAGTGAGACTGAGTTTATGGATACTCAGTCTTCTCTTGATGGTAATTTCTTTTATCTTTCGTTTTTCGATTTTTATGAATTGTGTGTGGGCATGAATAATTTGGTAATCTGTTTGCGGAAAGGGAAAGAAGTCGTGAATAAATGTGGGGTTGGTAATGTAAAGGTTTGTTTTCGACTAAAGTTGAGTTTTATTTTGTTGTTGTTTTTAAGTAATTTGATGATTATTCTTATGCTATTTTTTGGTTGTATAGGATCTGATGATGTGTATTTAATCTTGCGTTGTAAATTTTAATAGAATTTAGGGGCTTATGTAATAAATCGTAAAGATTAACAATGCTTGAATTGTATTGTTCTCATCCTATTTCCTGAATTAATATACACTTGTTTATATACAACAGAATGATAAGCCTGACTTTTCTAACTAACAGAATGATAAGGATATATCTAGTTTATCCTTTTATCAATATCAACTATAAATATAGATATCCAATTCCTATTTGTAATCTAATCAAATAGTCAGCCGATAGTATAGGAGGTACGCTTATCCTTATTATGCCCCCTCAAGAATGACGTTGTGTCAACAATGGCGATCTTGGAAAAATGAGATTGAAAAGCAGCCTTCGGAAGTGGTTTTGTGAGGGAATCGTCAACTTGCTGACTGGATTGTACATGCCTGACCTGAACAAGATTTTTCTGAACCTGGTCACGTACAAAATGGAAATCAATGGCAATATGCTTCATTCGACTGTGAAAAACTGGATTCTGACATAAGTAAGTTGCACCTATATTGTCACAATAAATACGAGGACGTTGGACAGGTGGAAGTTGAAGTTCAAATAAGAGATTCTCAATCCAATTAGTTTCAGCTAAAGCACTTGCAACTGCACGATACTCCGCTTCTGTAGATGAGCGAGCGACTGTTCTCTGTTTACGTGAGGACCAACTGATGGGTGTATTACCATAATAAACAATGTAACCAGTAGTGGAGGTACGATCTAGTATATTTCCAGCCCAGTCAGAGTCAGAGTAGGCATGCAATTGAGATCCTGGGCTCGCGGTAATATATAAGCCATACATGTTAGTTGTTTTAAGATATCGCAGCAAGCGTTTAACTGCTTGCCAATGATTTTGTTGTGGACAATGCATAAACTGAGAGAGCTTATTTACCGCAAAAGCAAGGTCTGGTCTGGTGAACGAGAGGTACTGCAGTTTGCCAACAATTCGCCTATAATTGGTGATATCAATTGGAGGCTCATCCATATTAATTGTGAGAACTGATGAAGTACTCATGGGTGTGACAGCACCATTACATTCAGCCATTTTTGTTTCATGCAGTATATCATTGATGTACTTGGACTGCGAAAGAATTAGTCCATCAGACCTGGGGATTACCTCCACACCTAGAAAATAATTAAGCCCTCCAAGATCTTTGAGTGAAAAACGTGCAGAAAGAGCTTGTACGAGTTTTTGAACCACCTGAGAAGTGCACCCTGTAATGACAATATCGTCAACGTAGACTAATACATATGCAGTGACATTACCGGTATGCAAAATAAACAGAGATGAGTCGGAATGTGATTTTCGAAATCCTATCTCGATCAAAAAATTTCCGAGCTCATGGTACCATGCCCGAGATGCCTGTATAAGGCCATAAATTGCCTTGTTTAATTTGCATATATAAGTGGGGTAGGAAGGATCAACAAACCCAGGAGGCTGCTTCATAAACACCTCTTCTTCCAAGCGTCCTTGCAAGAATGCATTATTTATGTCAAGTTGATGAATATGCCACTTCTTTTGCACTGCAATAGAGAGAACAAGTCGGACAGTGGTAGGTTTGATAACAGGACTGAACGTCGAGTGAAAATCCACACCTGGGCGTTGCGTGAAACCTTTTGCAACGAGTCTAGCTTTATAGCGTTCAATGGAACCATCTGGATTGTATTTTATCTTGAACAACCACTTGCAATCAACAATGTTACGAGAAGGATCCATGGGCACCAAAGTCCAAGTATTATTTTTTAACATAGCATCATACTCAGATTGCATAGCATTACGCCAATGGTCTATTTTCAGAGCCTGTTTGTAAGTAGATGGAGTGAAAGCAGCTGGTACTGTAACATTAAACCCATAAAAATGATTAGGTTTAAAGATTTGATTTTGTGATCTTGTTACTCGCCTGGATGCTTCTTGAATAACAGCCGGACTAGAGGCCTCATGTGTATTCTCAGTCATAGTTGTAGGTGTCTGGGATGAAGCAGACATATGTGAGGTCGATTCTTCATGTGGCTGCTGTTGGAAGGACACAGGAGAAACACTGGATGCGGATTCTTGGCAGGAGGACTCTAGTGGAGTGGTGCGCGAATGGTCCTCAATGACCGTAGGTAAAGATGGGGTGACTGTAAGTGGCTCCGGAATATGGTTTTCGAGTGAAATATGTGGCTGAGAATTTGAGACATTATTAGACTCAGGGTTTCAGGAACCCAATCTAAGTCAGGTAAATTATGAGAAATGTGTGCAAACTTAGTGACATATGGAAATGTAGACTCAATAAATACAACATCACGTGAATGATATAATTTAGATGTGACAGGATCATAACATTGATGTGAATGAAATTGTGTGGAAAATCCCAAGTAGATACAAGCTGTAGAGCGTGGTGCAAGTTTGGATGTAGCATATGGTTTGAGCCATGGATAACATAAGCATCCAAAAACTCTAAGATTAGAGTATTTTGGTGGCTCGTTAAATAGTATATGATAAGGTGATTTATTTGTAGACCCATGAGGCGGAAGTCTGTTAATTAGATAGATCGAGTATTTACAAGCAAATGACCAGAATTTGGGAGGCAGGGATGCTTGGTGTAATAGTGTTCGGGCAGTTTCAATAATGTGGCGGTGTTTTCGTTCGGCCTGTGCTACCCTTTGTGGTGTGTAAGGTGGAGACTGTAAATGTTCTATGCCCTGCAAAGCCAGATATGGTTTTAGACCTTCGTATTCACCACCCCCGTCGGTATACAAAGATAAAATTTTAGTGCTGAAGTAGCGTTCAACAAGGGTTTGAAAATGTTTGAAAATATTCTGGACTTCATTTTTATATTTAAGAGGATACAACCAGGAATATTTTGTATAGTGGTCAACAAAGAGCACATAGTATAATTTTTTATCAGCTGATAGCATGGGAGAGGGACCCCATAAATCACTATAAATGATTTGTAAGGGACGAGTAGTGCTTAAAGATGAGACTGAAAATGGTAATCTGTGGCTTTTATTGCATAAACAAGAATTACATGAATCAAATTTGTTTGAGGAAGAGTACGATAACGCAAAAGTACGTAAAATAGACATAAGAGACTTGCTATTAGGATGTCCTAAGCGTTGGTGCCACAGATTTATTGATGGTTGACGAGTAGCAAGGTGTGCCTGAGGTAATGAAGAAGATGAATCTGAAGGCCACTCGTAAAGTCCTGCATTATTCCGACCGCATACCAGTGGAGCTCCTGTATCCAGATCCTTCACACAAAATTTAGAGGGAAAAAATTCAATCGATGTAGAATTATCATTACAGAACTTGGATACTGAGATAAGATTACGCTTAATATCAGGGGCACATAAAGTATTTGTTAATCGGAACTGAGAATTAGAAGAACATATACGTGTAGTACCAGTTTGAGATATAGGAATTTTTTTACCATCACCCATTGAAATTTCATCTGGACCGGCATAATTCTGGACTTTTGTGAAATTCTGAGAGTCCGATGTGATGTGGTGAGATGCCCCGGAATCCACTATCCAAGGTGCAGGTGGTTGATGATAACTGCTAGCAAAATGAGCTTTGGCTTCCATATGATTGTGTGATCTGGAACGACAAACATTGGCTGTATGACCATTCTTGTTGCACAGCTGGCACCTTAGACGTGCAGTAGGTTTAGATGGGTCACCAGAGTTGTGTGAATACGGATTACGCCATGATGGATTTGTATTTGGTTGGCCCGATGTATGGCGCCATTGAGTCGGATATGAAGCACGTCTGGTTGGTGTGTGGCGTCCAAATCGTGGTTGTGCCTGAGAGAGTGGTTGTTCTTGATGTACTAAAGCAGCTGTGATAGGCATCGTCAATTTTTTAATTTCATCTTGCTGTAGGGAAATTTCATGATCAAGCAAGAGACCAGAAAGTTCTTCAAACGAGATGGGAGTTTCTCTGGCTCGAATGGCTGCTGCAATGGAGCTGTACTCTGGTCCTACTCCACTTAAAATTTTGACCACTAGTTCAGCATTAGACAGAGGAGAACCAGCAATAGCTAACTCATCGGCAATTCCTCGAATATCACCAAGATATTGTGTGACAGTTTTGGAGTCCTTAGTCATGCGTCCAAGTTGATCACGGAGACTGAAAATTCTGGTTTGTGATTTGTTGGCGAACGCAGTGTGAAGAGACTGCCATGCAGCTTGAGCAGATGGAGCAGTGGCGACAATAGAAGCTAAGGTTGGATCAACAGATGCAAGGAGTGCAGTTTGGATCAGCTTGTCCTGTCGGAGCCACAATATGTAGTCTGGGTTAGAGATCTCTTTGTCGTTTGCTTTTGTAGTAACGGATGGTACTGTTGATGAGCCATCAAGGTGGCCTAAAAGAGCATGCCCGAAAAGAAGCAATTCAAACTGAGCTTTCCATGTTGTGAAGTTCGTGCTTCCGGTTAGCTTAATAGGTAGCTGAGATGTAGGATTAAATTGAACTAGTGAATTGTTGGGAGCAGTCATGGTGATGGTGTTATCTGGATGTAACGAGGTTGTCATGATGCAACTAGTTGGGTCAATTTGAAATTGTAGGATGAATAATGAGAGAATGGAACAGAATCGTTAAATGCTTGTTAGAGCTTCAATGGCTCTGATACCATAATAAATCGTAAAGATTAACAATGCTTGAATTGTATTGTTCTCATCCTATTTCCTGAATTAATATACACTTGTTTATATACAACAGAATGATAAGCCTGACTTTTCTAACTAATAGAATGATAAGGATATATCTAGTTTATCCTTTTATCAATATCAACTATAAATATAGATATCCAATTCCTATTTGTAATCTAATCAAATAGTCAGCCGATAGTATAGGAGGTACGCTTATCCTTATTACAGTTGTGCACTTGTTTCGTTGTGACTTTAGTTGTATATTTTCGGTGGGGGGGGAGAGTGAGTTTAGTTGTGAGTATGTGGTGAGTATTTGTGGACAATGCAGGCGCAAGTAAGGTTTTTTTGGTAATGACGGTACTGTACAAATTTTGATATTTATGCTTTTGGGTTTTGTTCTGATTTTTAATATTTAGACCAGTAATTTTCAATTGATTTATTTTAGAAAGTTTATTAGGTTATTCGGTTTTATACTTTATAGATTTATATATGCTTGTTTTATACTTTATAGATTTATATATGCTTGTTTTATACTTTATAGATTTATATATGCTTTTGATACTAAGATTATTTAAGATGGAGGGTGGAGCGGAATGTATGATAGAGTGATAATAAGTTGCAATTTCGTGTCAGGATCTGGGTCATTTGACAATACGGTTCCATTTGAAGATGCCGTGACTCAAGTGGTATGCCTCGCTGGTGAAACTCAAGTACTAGATTTTGACTGCGAAACCCAAGCAGTGGAAAATCTGGATTGTGCTGAAGATTTTTGCACCCAGTTATGTGACGACTTTGATACGGAAGTAGTTGTTGATACTGATGATGAAGGAACTAAGCAAATTGAAGTTTTAAATGACACTGAAGAATTGTCTGATGTTGATTCTCTGAAAAAAGTTAGTAGTTATCCGGTGGAGCTGGAGAATATAATGCAGACTGCTATGCACAAACAAAGTGGCATTGAACGTAAAGATATCCCGACTACTGAAGAGTGCAATAAAGGTTTGAAGAATCTAGTTATAGATATTTACTTCTGGATTTTTCATTTTTTTTTATTATATTCATTTGGTATGATGTTGTGTCTAACCTTGACATTACAGCTATTTACAAACTGTGTAATAAGAATATATTCTGTAAAAGAAGAAAGGAGATTACTTGTTAACAACTATATCAATATCGACCTTGTTATAAGAAGACAAGCAATGATGATTTACGAAAGAAAAAAAAATGATGTTGATAGTGCAGATGCAGTCCCCGTTCTTATGCAATTAAAAAATCATAAGTCTGTTACATGTCCACGGGCTATGCTAGTCATGTAAACTTTGAGAAGGTCAATGTATATATTTGTGAATAAATTTTTGGGTTTAATAGCAACAAATGATTAGTTAAGTGGTACTTTGGAACTTAAGTATGACATTTTATGTATACGTGATATACTCTTTTATGCTAATTACTTCTTTCATCTTTTATCAGTTTTGAGTTTCTAGAATATTACCTTTACATACTTTTATGCGACAAGCTCCCTTCTTTTTCTTTGTGAAGCATGGTGTCTTTCAAGAAAGATCTGCAAGTAATAAGTTTGCATAGTTATGGTAATAAGCTATAACATGGTCAAGTAATGAAATATACATTTTTGATGCAGGACCTGTCCTCAGAGGATTTACATCATTACGTGTGGCATCTGTCAGGTCTGCTGGCTTGGCTGCTCGCCAGATGGCTTTGAGACGAACTAAAAGCGCATCATGTTTCAATGTGACTGAAAATCAACATGAGGCAGGGAATACTGGAACAAGTATTGCTAGAGATTTATATGATTTTGATAGAAGATATAATCTGGAGGAGCATGATCATCAAGCGAAAGGATTGAGTAGTGAAAACAAGTGCAGGGCTGGTAATTCAGCAGTTAGGAAACTTTTTAATGAAGATACTTCTCAAGAGAAAGGGCTTGATGAATATATGAACAACACTGATAAAGAAGCAATGCCGCCCCCAGTATGTACTAATGAAAATGATTTGGCAGGTCTGAGCTATATTGATTCTCAAGATCCCGGAGAGGCATCGCAAAGCATTGCACTTAACTTTGTGGAAAAATTTCTGAAAGTTAATGTTACAGAATTTGACCAAGAACCTGACATTATAAAGTCTACTGGGGGGAAATCAAAGGTTCTCTCAGGTGCTAAAGGCACTCAAAGTTTTGCCAAACATGCTAATCGCAATTATTTAGCTTCTGGTGGGATATATGATTGGGATGATAATCAAGAGGATGAAGGAGGGGGTGAATTTTTCAGGAAAAAGAAAGAAACATTTTTCGATGATGGATGCAAAAGACATAAATCTCTTACCCAACCTCGGGACTCAAAGCATTGTAATGTTAAAAAAATTCGGGCAGTCAAAGGTAACACTAAAAGGGTAGTCCACGAAGACATTAATAGTAATGTACCTGATTTGGTTCACTCTGATTCAAAGCTACTGTTACAAAAATACAAAAAGAATGATAAATTAATGAAGGCGGCTGGACAATCTATTGGAAAAAATCTAATCAAGGAGTTGGATGATTCCATAGATAGAATGGTTGAAACAGGTATCGGTAAAGATAATCTAGACATGCAGGGCATAGGAATTGATACTCAACTGGCTGCTGAAGCAATGGAAACCTTATGCTGTGGGGTAGGTGTGACTGACTGTAAAACTGACGTTGCTAACCAAGGCGCTCAAATCCACTTGTCCAGTTCTGCAAGAGTAAAACTTCAAAAAAAATCAGAATCGGATAAATGCTTGCTTCAGAAAAACGCATCACGCCCCTTGAAATCTAGAGTCAGTACAATACAAGCAATTCAGACTAAACGATCTTCTCCTAGATTGACTAAATGGTCCTCCACTGTATCAGAACAGGACTCCAAGAAAACTAGAAAGCAGCGTGATGCGGATGGAGATTTTTGTAACCTATATTGTGACCTTGTTGAGGAAAATCTGAACGAAACAGAGTCGGAAAATTGTGATATCAGTGAAGCTGAAAGATGTCATAATGCAGCAGCAATATGTCAGAAAACAGTTAAGAACCGGTTTATTGAGGAGCATCTTAGTATAGTTTCACCCATTGCTTGTCGTACTAGGCAGAAAACATCAAATCAAACTCAGAGGGATACAAATACGACTACCAATTTAAGGGAGAGAATGGATAGTTTAAATGACCCTATTTCTTCTAAAAGGAAAAGGAGAAGGACTTCGTCAAACACAGATGCCAGAAAAAAAGCTAGAGAATTTGAGTTCATCCCACCTGCAAAACTCAAGGAACCCAAAGCAACTCATATTGAGCAATCTGATTTAGAGATATCTGGTACTAGTACAGTCCAAAAAGAAAAGGTTTGTCAAAAGCTGCCCGAAGAGAAGATAAATGGAAAGTCAAATACAAATTTAAAAATCTCACAAGTGATTTCAGGCACAAAGAGGACAACACGGTCATCTGTTGTTTGCAGTCCAGCTTTGCCTTCAGTCGACAGGCAGTCTGGGAAAAGTTTGGCAAAGGATACTTCGGTGGTTCACAATCCTATTGACCAAAATGGTACTTCAATTTCAAAAGATTCAAGTGTGTTCCTGACCCCTATTCGATGCACAACACCTGTAAATGAAGCCTCCCCAATTTGTATGGGTGATGAGTATCATGCACGATCACGCAGGAAAAATTTATTAAGGTCACCACTTAAGAAAGAATTTTGCAGAACTACTGCAGATGGACCAGAATCTGCATATGCATGGAAATATTTAGGGAAGGGGAGGGATATAACTCAACTTCTAGTATTGTTTAGTCAGCACCTGGATGGAGATACAGTTAAGCAGCAGAAGAAGGTACATGTTATCTGTATCTTTTCCATTCTGATATAAGCATATTTATTGTCAAAAGTCAAAACTGTTATATAATCGATCCACTGTCACAGGTTTTAGCTCAGCTAGGGGGTTCAGTAGCATCCTCTATTTCAGATGCTACACATTTTGTAGCTGATAGATTTGTGCGTACAAGAAATATGTTAGAAGCTATAGCCACCGGGAAACCAGTGGTTACACACTTTTGGCTTGAGAGCTGTGGACACGCTAGGTGTCTCGTTGACGAGCGAAAACACATACTTAGAGATGCAAAAAAGGAAAAGGAGATAGGCTTCTGTCTTCCAGTTTCACTGGCACTTTCATGCCAACATCCACTTTTAAAAGTAGGAATTATGGTTCAATTTCATTCTTGTATGCGGTCATGTGGATTATTCTTAACAAACTACTTTCCTTCAGGGGCGTAAGGTCTTCATTACACGCAATACAAAACCTAGTAAAGATATACTGGCAGGCTTGGTAAAGGCGGTTCATGGTGTGGTGCGTAATTTTTCTGAGCTTGTCTTGCCAATTTTTCTAATTAGCATTGAATTTCCTACTTTTCTTTTGCAAAATCTACAAAATGTCAGAGTTGTAGGTTTTAGTCTTACATTATTACCCGTCTTAAAATAAGACTAGTTATTGTATGCATGTATATGCACATCTGCATTGATTGACACTATCGCTTCTTGACTCTTAGTATTATGACAAGAAATTAACATGCAACTTTGTATGATTATTAGAAAGATGTTTTTAAAGGTTAATCCTTAAATCGAGGATCCACTTTGAGTAATATGTACTAACAGAATGCGTGGTAAATTGGTTACTGTATGCATGCAGTAATCGGTAATGGAAATATCATTGCTGTAGTGAAAACCAACTTGGTAAATTCCCATCATTACTTCTGTTTTATGTATATCATTAGTGTTAGAGTCATAACTCATACAACAGTTAAATTGGCCAAGTTTGCTGATTCAAATAGTAAACGATGTTCTACTTTTAGCTTAGGGTGATTTTGTATATTCCAGCTGCTCATAACTGCGACTAGCTTTAAAGATAGGTGACAAGAAAATAAAGGTTAAATTTGAGTTGTCTGACATTGTTCGGAAACATAGAATGCCCTCACCTTCCCCCACTTGTTAAAAAGAATTGGAAAGACTGTTAGAATAATAACCTAATCTTAGCATATATAGGAGAAGAATAGCACATAGATAGCAACAAACAAAAATAGTTGCTGGACCAATTATAACAAATTATCGCATCAGGAAAATGATTGTCTTGGGAATAAGATACCAATGCCTACTTATTGGCTTGATGAGAAAACCTTGTTGAGGCTTGTAGAATTACTAAATAATGAAATGTCTAGGATCAAGGGACATGAATTGGTTCTTGTTTCATCTTTAATAGTAACCTTAAGAGCCTACTCATAACAAGCCCAATTATACTAATTAAACCGCCACATGCACCTGATGTCAGGCTTTACTGGAATCTGTGAATCAGATTTAAATAGGCCAACTAATCACCATGATCTAAATACATACAATAGTATTCTTGAATATATTTAATACTGAGGCCTCTCTTTAGAATTTAATATTCTCCGTGCTGATTCAGAGAAGGTCCTTCATCATATTGGTAGATCTTGGATGTTGTTGAATGGTGATATCCTTATAAAGTCTTATGACAATTTACGCTATATAATATCTGTTGTTCTCAAGTAAAACTATGAGTTTCTTTAAGTTCTAATTTTTTTTTTCTCTTTTAATAGTTACACTGTAGTGTTGTATGGTAGAATTCAGCGTTACTATTTTTTTTAATTCATAACATGTCTGTATTTAAAACTTAAGCAGTGAATTGGTTAACGGACGGAAAATATGATGATAGTGGCCATTTCTTGTAGTTTGTAACGATGATGCTTATCTATCTGGTATAGGTATTGATTTGTGCTGTTTGGTCTTGTATTTGTTCAGATATTGGGAAATAACCTGCTAATAGAAATAATGGACTAGTAACTTGTTCCTAAATGTAGAGAGGATGACAATCAAGATTGCATTTAGTATAATGCTGTCTGGTTTTATCCTAGAAATTCCATGTATTTTATCATTTCACATCAATTTTGTGAACAGTGTCTTGTAAGCATTTCCTTAAAGATGCTTGGTGGCATTAAGATACTTTTTAATCTCTGATCTGTTTTCTTAATTTCACCGGATATATCTGCTCAGGCTGTAGAGAGAATTGGTCGGTCTGCGTTAAAGGATGAAAGGATACCAAGTGACCTGATTGTTCTATCTTGTGAGGAAGATTATGCAGATTGTGTGCCTTTCCTCGAAAAAGGTAAGGAATTACTTTAAATTTGATACAATGATTATGAAACTCCTCTCAAAGAAAATTGTTTCTAATTATTTTATCTATGTATCATTCAATGTTGCAGGAGCTTCGATTTACAGTTCTGAGCTACTTCTAAATGGTATAGTTATTCAAAAGCTGGAATATGAAAGGTCGGTTCTTTTGATCAAATTTTGCGTCTCACTGGGATCTTATTTAGATAATAAGAATGACACTATAAGTTTCTTTTATGATTTTATGCAATTCATGCCTGCAATTAGTTTTACCAATATTATAGTAAATATAAAATAAATTATTGTAGCAAGAAATTTTAATTTTTTTAGCACACTACCCAGAATTTTAAATGTAAACTGGCCTTGAACAGAATAAGCTCTTCGGTATTATTTACATGTTTGCATTTTTTGCATGACAGGTATAGGCTCTTTGTAGATAATGTTAGGAAAACCCGTTCCACAATCTGGATAAGAAAAGATGGTGAGCTTATTCCGGTGACTAAATGCAAATGACAGTGTTTCTGTCCCTATATGTATTCATTCCAATCCCATAACTTATGTGCACCATCCTTAGCCCCCATCATTCCACCAACTAGCTTCTACTTCTTATCTTTCTTTCTAAATCCCTAAATTGCATCCAGCCCTCCACATAGTTTACATATGTATATATTACATATTTTCAGGTGGCCAAGATGTTGCTTGTAATCTAGATTAGAGTAGACAGTAAAGGAGGCCCTGTTGTAGGATGTAATCTCGGCCTTGTGCTAACATTGTAGGGTGTGTTACTGTTTAGTGAAGTTTATATTCCTGGATCTTTTGTCAGCTAATGTTATAGTAAAGTTTACATAGTTCATTCACTTCTTAACGTATGGTAGGCCGGCAACAGTGTGGAGTTTCAGTAACCTTGGTCATATTAACTTCCACTTATTTTGTAGCAGGATTCCAAATTATTATTAGATCAGAAGAGAATTATTAAACCATGCTATAACGGAAGCAGCAATTTCATGACATGTTTTCCTGGAAACTCTAGTACAGTAATAAACTAAGCTCCATTAAATTATACTAGTCCTGGCAATAGCTCAATTTCATGGCTTTGTGTTCTCCAAAGAAAATAGGCAACAAAGACTAGGCATTTAGCTGAAACAGAATATATATATATATATAGGGTTGAGTTCTATGGAGTCCACCTTTTTATCGGAGTCCTCGGAGTCCATCTACGTTCTGCAAATAAAATATATTGTAAAACGTGTTATTTTGCAAAACATGTTACACAAATAGCATAACTTCAACAAAATCATGCAAATCTCATATATTTACGGTACAATATGTATGTTCTGCAATATGTTCTGCAACATGAACATTTATGTTCTGCAAACTAAACATGTTTTGTAGAATATATATTTTTGCAATGTTCTGCTTGTAAAATGTATGCAATCTACAAGATTTTTGATAGAATAGTGATGTTTGTCGAAAAATAATATGTTTTGCAATATTTTAAGCTATATTTTACTTGCAGAACATATATGGACTCCGAGGACTCCAATTAAAGGTGGACTCCATAGAACTTTACTCTATATATATATATATATATATATGCCACTGTTTATTAATAGGCTACAAAAAGTTAATCAGTATATACTACCATACAATGTTTTAAAATTGCAATCATTATACTTAAAAAGCTTATAAATATACAAGTTTTACAATGTCCATGCAATTCGAGGCTTGATTATTATTTTTGCCAAGTGAATCCACACCAACCCTCTTTTGGCTTCGACACGTCTTTAATTCTGACTTCAGCTAAAGGGTCGGGGATAGTACTACAAGAGCAAAAGCCCTTTGGTTATCATTATTGACACCTAGTTATACCTGGTAGTTTTTGCTTTGCAGCTTTCTGTTACTTGCAATCTTGACAACAGGTATTTTACAGTTGCAGGCTATAATATAGCTCTTCTGCGTGTAAAATCAGCAGAACATACTTCACAAATTATATCTTGATTCCCTTAAAATTGTCATCATGCTGTATAAGAGCTCTGGGAAACTTGGGCTTGCCAAGTAAAACATCGAATATACAGTGAGTTGACAGTCATAGCCAGCCCGTATCCCAAAACAGCTGATATCATAATTGCATAAATCGCCATCAAATGAAGCTGCAAGAAACATAACAATTGCATGAAAGAAGATCAATAACTCAAGCTTTAGCTCCTGCAAAGTCTTGAATCCGGCATTCGCTTCCTCTTTCTCAGATCATCAGCTTACAACAAAGATAAAAAGTACAACAAACAAAATGGCTATCTTTAAAGGAGACATTTGTTTACCAATTTGTACAAGGGGGATCCAGTGAGTGATATTACAGGGGGTTTCTTAAAAATCTCGTTTCATCTTTTGGCTCAACAAAATGAAGATCTCCTGCTCACAGTTTTCGCATACATGTGAAATACATGAATGTGCAATTTATCACTAACAAAAATTATTAATACTATTATTACCCAATAGAAACTTATAAACACTAGATTTATGTTCCTTCAGTAGTCATAGTAAATGAGATATTATTTGTCGAGTCAAGAAGGATATCAATAGAAATCATTGATTAATCTTTTGTAGAAGTGTGCGTGGTAGATATTAGATCAAATATTACAGTGTCATTATTAGAATATGTCCTCACTAAACTCAACGGCGAGAACCCTTTAATTGGTACTGAGAACCAGCAACACATTAGATCTGAGAAGAGATATGCTTGAATTTTGGCAGTGGTAATGCACAAATAAAATTGCCAACAGAGACAGTCCGACGTGCGGATCAAATTGTACAAGGAATAATTATTAATTACTATTTCCATAAACAATTTAAGGAACGGATATGTAATGTTAGGAATATGGAGTCATTTGCTTACCACAGAGTAGGCCAGGTGCAGTATCACGGCTAAAAGTGCGAACTCAAGTGCTGCATATGTCCATATATACTCTCTGATTGCTGCAAGATTTTAGGCACAAATACACAATTATGCCACATACTGAAAAGTGACTGGCAAACAGGAAAGACCATTCCTCATCTACTATAGATTTTTTACATTTTTAATTTGGTCTTGTGATTTTTTATTTACTACAAAGTCTATTGAAGCTTAATTTTAGTGTAACTTACATGGTCGCAATTATTATTCAATCTCAATTTCACTAGGACATGGATATATATGAAATCTTTAGATAATAAAATAAATTTCTCTTTTAAAAACGTCACCAATTAAACCCAATATAGTTAGGATTTCACAAACTCAAACAATAAAAACAATAAGCTCAGCTAGTAAATTGATATAATCTGTCGAAATAAATTTGGAATACTCTATAAACAAGTCAAATAGAATTATACACAGTTACAAAAAAAAAATCTTCATTAAATTAAATCACTCGAGTCAAAAAAATACTTACAAACTTAGTTTTCATGTTAAAGACAATGAAAACATGAACAAATAACATCTCATGTTTAGCATAATTGCTTGTGGTCTTATGTTACTAATACGCAAATGTATATAGCTTGAGGTAGAGCTATACCTAGGATGGCAGCGAATGATGATGCTAGAAGACCCAATGTGAACGAAAACGGCGCAGCGATTATTACTGCATCGGTTTTAAGATCCTGAATCTACAAAACAAATGGATGGAATCAGTACATGTTCTGTTATATCTGACTATAATTTGGACATCAATCTAAATAAAGTTTTCTACTTGAGTACTTAGCATAGTCATTCAAGAACGATATATATCATATAATTTTAGTATTCCCTTAAGTCAACCACTTGAAGAAGATTTAACCAGAAAATTCTGTACACTGCTCCATACAGAACAATATATAGAACTAGTAAAAGATTTATGCCAGACCTACCTGATCAACTTCGTTAAATAGCCTCACGAGGTATCATGTGGAATTGAAAATTTTACTTGTGAACTAAAATGTTAGGAAGTTGGTAAGCTCTGTAAAAAAACCATGTAATAAAATGCCCAGGATAGGGATATGTATATTTGAAGGGAGGTAAAATTTAGTTTCATATAAGATATAAAAAAGATAGAAAACATCTTAATTTAAGTAAACGACGAAGAGTACAGATTTGACATAAGTGAATGTGCTGTCTCATTTCATAAAGGACTTTAACGGGTTGGCGACGGACGTGGAGTCCTGGACATAGTGAAAAAGAAAGTGACACCTACGAATGTGAAACATTTAAAATATATAATTTCCAACCAGTCATTTTTGCTAAGAAGAGAACCTGATGCAGGAAAAGAATGGAAAAAAGGATAATGATATCAAAAGATAGATAATGGTAGATCAACCGCAGAAGAACCACTACCGCTAGGATTTATCAACCGCAGAACGCAGGATTTGTATGGATTGCAACCCCCAACGTCTCCTATGTAGAGGAGTAAAACCCTAACACTTGACCCACAAGTAAAATCTTTATACTGAAGAGAAAAGAACTCCTTTTCTTTTATCTACCATAAACTTAAATATTCCCAATGAACTGTATAGTGTAAATTAAATTTATAATTAACATAAAATAAATACAACTTACTATTTTAATTCTGTGCTATGCATCATAACCACGACTACAACTGTTAATCTTGCCCCAACGTCCCTTCCCCCCTCTCATACTTCTCATTCAAGAAAATAGATAGCCTCATAATAAAAACCAATACATTAAGGCAAATATGAACTGTCCTAAATATATTTTAAGTGTTTTGAAAAATATACAAGTAGACTAATTTCCAGCTCATGTAACACTTTCTCTTCTGTATATATTTTTTAGATTTCTATTCTTTAACTAGGATAAGATAGAAGATTCTACTAAAAAAAAATTATAGGCTTGAATTTTTTTTCTTTTGTTGTACTCGTACATACATAGCTTACCAGAAGATGCTCAAGAAAGAAGAAGTAGCATACTGTGCTAACCAAAACAAGCACCACAAAATCCTGCCAAACACTACAACAAAATATGATCAAACACCTACTAAATAAAATTAGAAGTGAATTTAAGAAAATAAACAAGATAAATTTTGCAAAGTGTTTGATGGACATGTGATTTTTAATTCTTATATATCTGATTCTTGGGTAAAGAATAGGAGTATCTTCGGAATTATGATATTTTATGTCAAGAAGGAATTGCCAATTTTTAATACGTCAAAGTCGGCACTGACACCCAAGCTTCAAATTTAAAGACCACAGATGTGTTATTTTATTCTTTCATTTGGTTCAAAGTTGATACACGATCAGGACACAAACTGCTTACTGATTTGATACGGAGATTTCTCAATGAAACATAAGGTGATCACAAGGTAGAATAACTACCTTATCGTTCTTGTATTTAAAATCTGCTGATTAGGCTCTCTTCTGTTATCCCTTCGGGAGGAAGTTGGAAAACGAAGCAAAGTTACAGGTAAATTGGTAACTTCTTGCCCACAGACATCACAATTTTTGTTTCCTTTAAGGCTAAACCACTTGACTGCACATTCTTCATGTAAAAGTCTGAGGGCACCTTTACAGCTGCATTCCATCTTCAGTGTGTTGCCTTCTTCACATCTATCAAGACATATCCTGCATACAGCGTCTTCTTCAGGTATCTCTTCATCTTCATCTTTCACAGAAGCAGCACTTATCTGATCTGATTTGCCAAAAAACAAAGTTCTAGATACCGGGACAAAGGAGCACTATTAAGCACCACAGTTCTACAGGCATGTTATATTCCGAAACATCATATATGCTATATTTGTACGTAGATATAAAAACAAATAGAGCTACTGATCCACTAGCCAACATAAAAACAAATAAACACCGAGTTCGGTATCTAGATGGCATGACCTTTGGCACTACAGTTCCAACAGATCTAAAGGTCGCCAAGTCACCTGTAGTACCTCTTCTACGGCCTACCCTCCCCAACATGTCTTATGCTTATAAATCATGCCCCACAACCTCATCTACTAGTTTCGCTCCTCTCTTTAATTAACGAACCCCAACTTGCCTCAAAAGTCAAATCTTCACTTATTACGCATCCTGTTCTGTGTATTCTTTCCCTGCTCTAATCTTTGACTCCCCCCATTTCTTTCCACATGTCCTTGGGTTTATTATATTAAACATACTGATACGTGTTTAGTCTTTGGAGGCCACCGATTACATTAAAAGACCAATCATCTTGTTCTATAATATTTTCAGGATGAAGCAACATACAAAACAATCATTGTAAAAAACATATTACAATAGTATCTTTGAATATGTTTTATCAACATGGAATGAATGGAAATTTTGTAAAAAGTAGAAGGCATAGATGTATGCTATTAGCTCACTGTTATCCGTAATTTAAATAAAACATAAACCAGCTTACCACATACCATCAACAGCATCTGACCGAAGATTCTCTCTACGATTAGCAAAGGAAGCAGATCTTACTATAACAATATTTCTCCCAGGCACAGAAAGGGACCTTGCGACAATAGGTTTACCTGTTTTGATCTGCAAAGTTGGGCAGAATACAATTAGTAAAGAGAAGCCACGTGTCTGCTCCCAAAATATTAATTTTGATATAATGAGTATGACTAGCAAGACAACTGAGAAGCAATTTTCATACTGGCGGTACTTATCATCTAAAATTGAGTTTCATGATCAACACGATTGTTCAGGAAAATCTAGAACTGACAGCAAGAAGCTTGCATATGAAAACAATCACAGTGGTTGAAGCCTTGAAGGTACCTACATGCAGTGTGCACAAGGAATTAAAGCACTACTTCATACCATCTGTTGGTAATTGTTCTCCCCGAATATGAGGAGTCATAGCATAAGATTAGTGAGATGTTACAGGAAGTTTTTAAGATAATAACACCGAGGAAATACATTTGCACCCAATAAGATTAGGTTACCAGATATCAGAGGGCACTCCTGAAGACATCAGCCATCATTTGTTTGACAAAAGTAAAAACTATGCGCATTATATAAAATAACAACTTGCAAGGACACAATAATGTTTCAATTCCGCACAGTAACTAGGAAGTGGGTCTGACATAACATGGTTAGTGGTTAGAATAGAATATAAAAAAAAAATTGCATTACTTCATCCTCTAAAGTATGAACATTGAATTGAGTGGATCTGACCTATCATGGTTAGTGGTTATAATAGAATATCAAATTTTCGCAACTTTATCCTCTTAAGTATGAATGTCTTATGACCACAAGGAAAATTATCTCCCCTGTAAAACGAAGGGACTAATTTATGCACAGTATCGTGTTTGAACAATAATCAAGTTTTCGCTTTTGAATTCTTGGCCCTGGTTTGATGCCCGGCTTCAATATATTACAAAATACAAATAGAAAAAAGTCCTGCATCTATAAATAAGTAACCCTGTGTACATTACACCATTTGATTTGAGCCTTCCCTCGTTCAGGAAAGAATTGTGACAACCTAATAATTTGTACCGGCCACAGGACCACAGCTATCTCACCTGAAATAGGCTAACTAGCGATGTCCATGAGATGTCAACCAATAAATTACTCCGTAAAATTATAAAATTATGCATATCACTATATGACAAAACTTCTAAACTATGTACTTCTTAATTCAATAACCAACTAATGTAGTCCCGCCTCCGCCATGTTGGGTCATTTATCCTAGTCAAATTTTTCGTCTTTCATTATAGGTGCTTATCATGGGACATCTGTCCAGATATGCAGAGAGAGAAGTGACCAACTTTTTTAAGGCATATATAACTTCCTATATTTTAGTTTGCTAGCATTTTGCTGCCGGATCACCATTTCTGATCCCCCCACCCCTAAATCTAATATCGGAATTTCTGTTTCAGCATGGCATATAAAAGGACTACCAAAAATGAAGATACAAGGAGTTATGTTGAGTATGCTAAAATATGCTATAAGGAGTTTGATTTGATGCTAAAGCATTTTATATCAGTACTAATGAACTATTAGTTGGGCAAATTAGAAACCGTATTTTATATTAGACTTTCGGTTAAAAAAGAGTAAGTACTGTGCGGTCATAGAGAAAAGAAACCAAACAAAAGATTTCAACTTGCCTGTGGCTTGCTTTGTTCATCACATCTTCTTGCTGAAGCAGATATAGAAGTTGAAGGTGACAAGTTTGATGTCTGTGTCACAGGTAGAGAGGTACATCTGTGAAAGGAGAACTTCGTCATGAAGTTGGCCAAAGGACTCCCAGGGGATGTAGTGTGGTCCGAACTTAGGAGAGAGTTTTTTTCACCATCTGAGGTAACGGCCTTTCTGTTGAAGCTTAGTGCCCGAAGAAGGCTTCCTGATGATGAGCTTCCTGATGATGAATTTCCAATTATGTAACCTGGAGGCTGTTGGAGTAAACTCTTTCCACTACGGCTACTGCCAAAACCTGCAGGTCTAGGAGGGATTTGAAGGGACGGAACAGAGAGAGACTCGCTTGTTCCTAAATTGCTGACTTCACTTGTAGATTCAACATGTTTGGTACCAACCTGCATGTATCAATGTTCTTTTGGTCCTCTTAGTCATTCAAACAGTACAAGTCCAAATGACAAATATATTATAAATATATAAACTTGAATTCCCATGGTCAATGATTAGCATTTAGTCGATAATATGGGTTCGTTTATAAATTATAAATAATGCACTCAGTTACTATATTGTCTGAATCATGCAAGTCTACTGAATATAATATTATCAGTAACTATAAATGATGTTTTCTTACATAGGAGTATTATTTTTAGGAGTAGTTGTGAAGATATAATAATATAAGCACATTTCTCCAAGGTGAAAAATCGAGAAAAGATTAATCAAAATACACCCACACGAAACAGGTAAAAAGAGCTTTACCCTAGACTTGATAGTCGGTCCATTATTAAAAGTTTCATAATTCGATCCCGTTTTTTAACTTATTTAAACTTCCAGTAAAGAGGATCTATGGAATATGAGTAATCTTAGGATACAAACAGTGACCATAGGAAGAAGGCTAAACTCACTTCTTTCCAGAATTTATCTCTGCCAAAATTTAGTAGATTTTACACAAATGAAATTAATCAAAAAGTTGATACACAATAAAACATAAATTATAAATTAATAATCAACATAGTTAAAAATTCAAACAACATAAATCAGAGAAATCATATAATTAAACATAAACACACAAACCCCAAGAATAAAAAAACCAAATAAAAACAAACACACACAAGATGAGACGGGAGAGAGAGGGGAAAGGGAGGGAGAGATAGAGCGAGAGAGAGAGAGGGAGAGATGAGAGAGGGAGATGGGGAGGGGGAGAGAGAGAGAGAGAGAGAGAGAGAGAGAGAGAGAGACCTGGGCAGGAGCATCTTGGGTAGGAGTGATATTGATTGCCTGAGATGCTTCAGTTGATTGCATTATAGAAGGTCCTTGAAGCGCAAATTATAATATCTGAGCAAAAAATGGGGAAGGTTTAAGAAAGGCAAAAGATGTTTGTAAGGTTTTGCCATCAAGTCAAGTAGGTCAAGGCTCTATTTGTGTGTTGTCGCTTGGAAATATTGCAAACCCCCTCAGCCCCACTTCTTGGTAGCAGTTCGGTTGCCATCATATGTACTGTGGCTAGGGGTGGCCATTCGGGCGGTACGTGCTGGGCTGACTACGGGTCGAACACGTTAATTTTGAACACTGAACCGGCACACTGGAGACACACCGGAGAATTGGGCCGGGCCGAGCCGGGTTCAGATATGAAAAAAGGAAACCGTATTCGGCATTGTGACTCGCGAGCTCACGGGCTTGTGCGAGCCGGACGGGCTTGTGCAAGCCGAGTCGCGCGGGTTGAACAAACTGCTTGATTATTTTTTGATTTTTGGCTAAAATTTTAATTATTTATTACAAATATTTGTTTAATTATTTTTTACCAAATTACTTTCATTTTAAATAAATTTTTAATTCTTAGTAACTTTCATTTTTTATTAACTAAATTACTTAATTCCTAATTTAATTATTACAATATAATATAAGTATGTATATGCTCCTATGTAGATGCCTGTTTGACTTCAAAAATAAAATATTAATTTTTACATTAATGTATCTTAACAATATGAAGGAATAAAAAGATACAGCAAACTATTATGATATGAAGCCCGCGAGCCAGGTGGGTTGTGCGGGCCGGTCCGTGCAGTTCCACTTGGCGTGCGGTTCATGTGCGGGCCGGTCCGGATCCGAATTTCAATTTTCTAATTCGTAACCGGCACTCCTGTTTTAACGAGTTGTGCGGGTTTGAACCGGCCCGATTCGGATTACAAATGTGCCCTTCGCGTAATTATATTATACGTATAAAAAATATTGTGTTGTGAATGGATGTCCCCATTAGGAAACTTCTCAAATTCATGTATCATGTTCATATATCAGGTTCATGTATCAAGTTCATGTCTATAAATAGCCATCTAAACAGAGTTTGTAGATATACTTGGAAATATTATATTCTCTCTTCTTCTCTCTTTCTCTTTTTCTCTTGGTGTATCTATACTATATTTCTAATAAGTTATCAGCACGATTTACTTAAAAAGTTTGGAGACCACTTACCATACAAGAAATCACCAATATATATCTTTTTATTTATCTCACCTAAGGTATGTAATCTTTCATGTTAAGATAACTTGATTTGTTATTATATTTTTACATAATCGTATATTCAGAATATGTCCATTTTTGGTACTATACTTCTTTGCACTGGACATATAATAAAAGAAAAATTACATGCATGTGTCCCGCCTTGTAATTTGTTTTATATGTACATAATGTTAAATCTAGATAGAAGATTTATCATATGCTAGACTAGTTAATTACCAAAACAAGTTGTTTTAATATGCCCAAAATATACAAAATTATTAATTTATAAGCATTTATGTAAATGTATAGTTTCATTTTAAATCATGAATGCAAGTGATGAAAGTTGTTTATGGATTATATGATACCTGTGATATAATAGACATCAAAAGATTATATGGTAATCTCTGAAAATATTTTATTCTACTCACATCAATGATAATTATAAGTTTTATTGTATATATAATTTGTTTAGCTTCACATACATGTATTTAGACATCACAATTTTATTTTTGTAAAATTATATATACATACATGTTTAAAATAATAATATATTTTTGTGATTATTTTTCTAAGAATGGCAAACTTCACCAAACTTGAATTTGAGGCTCTTGATATCACCGAAAAGAATTATTTATCATGGATACTAGACATTGAAATTCATTTGGCCGCACAAGGTTTTGGAAATACAATTAAAGAGGAAAATCAACAGACCGAGTCAAACCGCGCAAAAGCTATGATCTTTCTTCGCCACCATCTCCATGAGGCACTTAAAAGTGAATATCTTACGGTGAAAAATCCATTCGAATTGTGGATTAATTTAAAGGATAAATATGATCATCAAAAATCTGTGATTCTTCCAAAAGCTCGTTATGTTTGGATGCATTTGAGGCTGCAAGATTTCAAAACCGTCAGTGGATATAACTCCGCACTTTTTAAAATAAGTTCTCAATTAAAACTGCGCGGAGAGAATATTACTGATGCTGATATGTTGGAAAAAACTTACTCAACCTTTCATGCCTCAAATATACTCCTCCAGCAACAATATCGTGAAAAAGGTTTTACAAAATATTCAGATTTGATTTCTTGTTTTCTTGTTGCTGAACAAAATAATAAGCTTTTGATGAAGAATCATGAGTCTCGCCCCACAAAATCTCGCCCATTCCCTGAAGCGAATGCGGCAATATACAATTATGGGCGTGCACAAGGTGGCGGGCATGGACGAGGTGATAATCGTGGACGTGGTTTTGCTCATGGATAAGGAACCCGTGGTCGTGGATTTCAAATCCAAAATTACCCTATTTTCAAGTATGATAAATCTAATTCCAACCCGAAGTTGGGAAAAATATTAATAAAGGAAAAAGGGTTGTTGAAAGTGAATGTTATAGATGTGGAATGAAAGACTATTGGTCACGTACCTGCCGTATGCTAAAACACCTAGCTGATCTTTATCAAGCGTCCCTGAAGGACAAAGGCAAGAATGTTGAAACAAATTTAGTTTTCGAAGATAAAGACCATGCAGACAATCTCTTAACAATGACTTATTTAGATGCCTCTGATTTTTATGAGACTCCTGACGACACCACTACCCTAGATGATAAACAGAATGGTTGATGTACTTATTTACTTTATTTTACATTCGCATGCATATAATTGTATCTCTTCCTAGTTATCCTTACTAGTTATATATTTATCTGTTATTGAAGCAATATGGATATTTTACATTCTCGCATAGGGCATATAACAAAAGAGGAAGATATTTGTCTGGTAGATAGCGCAACGACCCACACTATACTTAAAAATGAAAAATATTTCACCTCTTTAAATAAATATGAAGGCAATGTATGCACAATTTCCGAGAGTATAAAATTGATCGAAGGCTCCGTAAGAGCTACTATATTACTACCCGAAGGAACAAAATTTATTATAAATGATGCATTGTTCTCCCCAAAGTATCAAAGAAATTTATTAAGTTTTAAAGATATTCGAAGAAATGGATATCACGTTGAAACGGTGAATAAAGGGGATAAAGAATTTCTTTATATTACAAGTATCACTTCGGGTAGCAAATGTGTTATAGAAGAATTTTCAGCCTTTTTCCGGATTATACTATACCCATATTCGAAATATTGAGGTAAATGCCACAGTAAACCAGAAGTTTACTGACAATTTTTTTTATTATATGGCATGATCGGCTAGGGCATCCTGGATCTATTATGATGCGAAAAATTATTGAGAATTCACACGGGCATCCATTGAAAAACCAGAAGATTTTTCAATCTAATGAATTCTCTTGTGTTGCTTGTTCTCAAGGAAAATTGATTATCAGACCCTCATTAGCAAAAATTGGAACAGAATCTCCTAAATTTTTAGAATAAATACAGGGTGATATATGTGGGCCCATTCACCCATCATATGGACCATTTAAATATTTCATGGTATTAATCGATGCATCAACAAGGTGGTCACATGTGTGCTTATTATCATCTCGTAACTTGGCGTTTGCGAGATTACTTACGCAAATAATCCGATTAAGGGCACAATTTCCGAATTATAATATTGGAACAATCGATTGGATAATGCCGGAGAATTCACATCAAAAGCTTTTAATGAGTTTTGTGCATCAATTGGGATACGTGTTGAACATCTTGTAGCTCATATTCGTACACACAATGGTCTTGCAGAATCATTTATTAAAAGACTCCAATTGATTGCTAGACCATTAATTATGAAAACAAACCTCCCAGTTACAGTTTGGGGACATGCCATTTTACATGCAGTAGCACTTATACGCATCAGACCTACAAGCTATCACAAATTCTCTCCCTTGCAATTGGCCTCCGGAAGAGAGCCTAATATTTCCCATCTTAGAACATTTGGGTGTGTGGTATATGTCCCAATTTCCCCACCACAACGCACAAAGATTAGTCCTCAAAAAAATTGGGAATATATGTTGGTTATGAATCTCCCTCAATAATCAAATATCTTGAACCAATGACAGGTGATTTATTTACTGCAAGATTTGCAGACTATCATTTTGATGAAAATGTTTTTCCAAAATTAGGGGGAGAGATTAAAATTTTCCCTAAATCAGGGGGAGAAAATAAGCAGCTGGAGAAAGAAATTACATGGAATGCACCAACATTGAACATTTTTTATCCTCGTACAAACTAATGTGAACTAGAAGTTCAAAGACTAATCCATTTACAAGGCCTGGCAAATCAATTGCCTAATGCATTCAATGATATCAATAGAGTGACTAAGTCACACATACCAGCTGCAAATGCTCCTGCAAAAATTGAAGTCCCTGAAGGACAAATTATCAAGGCAAATGAGTCAAGACCTCGCATGAAGCGAGGTAGACCAATTGGTTCCAAAGATAAAAATCCTCGAAAAAGAAAAGGAGCAAAATATGATGAAGCCCAAATAGATGAAATAAAATCTCAAGGAGAGACTCCAGAAGAGACCCGTGACATGAATAACCAAACCCTAGAAGAGGACCAGGTACCTGAAAATGTTGAAATAGAAGATATCTCTATAAATTATGTTGTCACGGGAAAGAAATGGAACCGAAATAACATCATCGTTGATGAAAATTTTGCATATAACGTAGCGCTTGATATAATGATGAAAGACGAGGATCTTGAACCAAAATATGTCGAAGAATGTCGACGTAGGGAAGATTGGACAAAATGGAAAGAATCAATTGAAAAGGAATTGAGCTCACTTAACAAGCATGAAGTTTTTGGACCTGTAGTCCGAACCCCTGAAGGGACTAAACCCGTTGGTTATAAATGGGTATTTATGCGAAAAAGAAATGATAGAAATGAAATTGTGAGATATAAAGCATGTTTAGTTGCTCAAGGATTTTCACAAAGACCAGGCATAGATTCTGAGGAAACATATTCCCCTGTAATGGATACTACAACTTTTCGTTATCTTATTAGCCTAACAGTTATTGAAAAATTAGAAATGCGATTAATGGATGTTGTGACAACATACTTGTATGGTTCCCTTGAGAAAGATATTTATATGAGGATTCCTGAAGGATTTCGAATGCCTGAAGCATCTAAATTATACTCTCGTGATCCTTATTCTATTAAGTTACAAAGATCCATATATGGATTAAAGCAATCTGGTCGAATGTGGTATAAGAGGTTAAGCGAATATTTACTAAGGGAAAATTACAAGAATGACCCTATTTGTCCATGTACTTTTATAAAGAAAACAGAATCTTCATTTTCTATAGTGGCTGTGTATGTTGATGATTTGAATATCATCAGAACTCCTGAAGAGCTCCAGAATACAGTTGATTACTTAAAAGAAGAATTTGAAATGAAAGATCTTGGGAGAACAAATATTTGCCTTGGATTACAAATTGAACATCTTCCAAATAGAATTTTTGTGCATCAATCATCATACACAGAAAAGATCTTGAAACGGTTTTACATGGACAAATCACATCTATTTAACTCTCCAATGGTTGTTCGATCACTTGATAAGAAAAAGGACGTGTTCCGACCAAAGGAGGAAAATGAAGAGATACTCGGTCCTGAAGTACCCTATCTCAGTGCTATAGGCGCGCTTATGTATCTTGCTAATAATACACAATCCGATATAGCATTTTCTGTGAATCTATTAGCAAGACATAGTAACGCCCCAACTCGGAGGCATTGGTATGGTGTAATACATATTTTTCGGTATCTTCAAGACACAACTGATATGGGATTATTTTATTATAATAAATCCAAAGCAGTTCTAACTGGTTATGCAGATGCAGGATATTTATCTGATCCCGATAAAGCTCGATCACAAACAGGTTATTTGTTCACTAATGGAGATACGACCATCTCATGGCAATCAGTGAAACAATCTTTGGTTGCTACCTCTTCTAGTCATGCAGAAATTTTTGCAATCCATGAAGCTAGTCGAGAATGTGTTTGGTTGAGATCAATATGTCAGCATATTAGGGAGTCATGTGGCATGAATCATGACAGGAAAGTTTTGACAATAATGTTCGAAGACAATACAACATGCATCGAGTAGTTAAAGAAAGGATATATCAAAGGCGATAATACTAAACATATATCCCTCAAGTTTTTCTTCACACATGATCTTCAAGTGAATAGAGAAATTGAAGTCCAACAGATTCGCTCAAGTGACAACCTTGCAGATATATTCACGAAGTCACTACCTCCATCAATTTTTGAGAAGTTGGCACATAAGATTGGCATGCGTCGACCTAAGAACTTGAACTAATTTTTCATAATCGATGTACTCTTTTTCCTTTACTAGGATTTTTTCCCAATGGGTTTTTTCCTACAAAGGTTTTAACGAGGCACGATTATCGAAAAATGGACATCCAATGGGGAGTGTTGTGATTGGATGTCCCTAGAACTTTCTAGATTTAATCTTTTGATCTTTCATAAATATGAGTCTGTTGACTTCTCAAGTTCATGTATCAAGTTCATGTATCAGATTCATGTATCAAGTTCATGTATCAGGTTCATGTATCAAGTATATCCTACAACTATTAATAGCCATCTAAACGGAGCTTGTAGATATACTTGAAAATATTATATTCTCTCTTCTTCTCTCTTTCTCTTCTTCTCTTGGTGTATCTATACTATATTCTTAATGTATTGTAGAAAATTGTTTTTGTTAAGAATTGAAAGACCTCAAGATTTGTAAACTAAATTTTAGTTAGCATCTACAATCACTACAATAACCATGATATCAAGGAATCATATATTATGGCTCTAACATTATATTTCATTTCCATTTAATAAAATTACCAAATACCCTTCATGCAATATACATATAAAAATATTGTAAAAAAATATTTTTGTTAAGCATCGAACGCCTGACCTCAAAGTTAATAAAAGAGATTTTAGTTCACATCTACAACCACTACGACGTACAAGATTTTGGTTAGTAATTTAAAAATCATTATCTACATCTACTAAAAATCCGGTTTATATAACTTTTTTAATATTATTTTAAAATTACTTTCATATTGAACTCTGGGTGTAGTTTGAAGGGAGACAACTCGAATTCGACATAATAAAATTGGGCTCGACTCGGATCGAACTCGTTATCGATTTCGAAAACATTATCGAGCTCAAGAAAAAAACTCGGGTCATGCCAAGTTTCTTTAAACTCAACGCGGCACAAACTCTATTCTTTTTTAAAAAATAAAAAAAGATTAACAAATTTGTTATTTATGTGTCATTACTAAACTATCTTTTGGTTATCGAGTTCGAAAATATTTTTGAGCTAAATAAAAAACTCGAGTCGACCCAAGTTTTTTTAAACTCAACGCGGCTCGAACTTGATTCCTTTTAAAAAATAATAAAAATAGATTTATAAATTTGTTATTTATGTGTCATTACTAAACTATCTATTTTTTCCCAAATTAAGTTATAATTTTTTTTAATAAATTATATTACGCGTAATATTTATTAGCGAACTCGAAACCGGCTCAATAAAATGAGGCTCGACTCAGCTCGAATTCCATCACATTTGTATTGATAAAAAATTCGAGTCGAGCCGAACCTCTTTGAAATCGACTCGGGTTGAAATTGAAAGACATGTTAAAGTCTTGCTTAGTAAAGAATCGAACTCGTGATATCAATGATAATAAAATTGTAAAAGTGATTTGCATCCACCTATCGAACAATTAACGCCATATGGGGTTTTAATTAATACTTTAAAAATTATTATCTACATTCAAGAAAAATGGAGTCTCCATATTATTTTTAAAATTATTTTAAAATTAGTTTCATCTAAAACTAGATGTAATTTAAACCGAGCAAACGTGAACTCAACTCGATAAAATGAGACTCGACTAGACTCAGATATTTTTTTAAAAAAAATTAAAAACACATATATACCTTTGTTAATTTATGTGTCATCATTAAACTATTTAAAAATAAATTTGACATACATCTTATTTCCTGTTTTAATTCATCAATCAATTCTTAGTCGATGTATCAATTAAATGATTGTTCGATTTCAGTCTTTTACATCCTTACGATTTGTACAATTATAAATACAATAATCAGAAGGTAACATTATAATATGTAATATTAATGTTAAATTAAAAATTATAACATCCAGACCCACAACTGAATGCGTGCCGAACCTAACAAACCACCACAGGTCAGTCCAAAAAAGCTAGTGATTTGGTACACATTGGTTGTTGACTTGTATCTATAAAGGTCACAAACACTCTTATTCTTATCGATGTGGGATGTTACAAACACCCCCTCTTATAAACTCGACATCCTCGTCGAGCCCACAAACACAAACACGGAACCCGGGCAGTGTCTCTGCACTTCCGACCGGGCAGCACTCTAATATCATTCATAACATCCAAGCCCAGAATCGAATGCGTACCGGACCCAACCACCCACCACAAGCCAGTCCAAAAAAGCTAGTGATTTGGTACACATTAGTTGTTGACTTGTATCTATAAAGGTCCCAAACACTTTTATTCTTATCAATGTATGATGTCACAAAAATAGAATTTGTAAAACTATTAATATGATTAGATAGTTTTTATGAAATTATGGAAGTCAAAACTCGAAAACTCTATAAGAAGTTAATAAATTTGTTAACTCGATAAGCTCGAAAACTCGATAAAAAATTGAAAATTGGTTATAAAAATCGGTAAGTTTGAAAACTCATTTAAACACTAGATGAGCTCAAAAACTCGATCTCGACTCGTATAGTAAACAAGTCGAGTTTGAACACAAATTTTAGACTCCATAATTTTTAGGTTTGACTTGACTCGAAAAAAGCTCGAACTCGAATTTCTTAAGTTCGTATTTGGCTCGACTAGATTCGAATTACAATTCTATCTAGAACTATAGAAATGTTCATCTTTTTTTGATAATTGTAAAGTTTATTATTAGTTTTTATAATATTAGTAATGTATAGACAACTTTCTTTGTGCATGTCTTTCATGACATTAAGTAAAATTATCTATATAATATAATGCAAGATAACAGTTATACGCTCTATGTAATATTAATATTAAAAATATTATTGAAATGTCTGAAACTAAAATAATTTATGTATGAAATTAAATTTATAGTTTCGATATTCGAAAATACATAAGCACATAAAATTCGGTCATGAACACTACTTAAACATGATAATTTCCTGCCAAACACTGGAATTAAATAAAAATTAAATGAAAACTGATATTCAAGTAAAATAGAAAAAAAACTAATATAAATTAAACCGTATGAAATTGATTTAAAACCAAGACCGGATGTATAAAAATCGAACATATTAATTGGTTCAATTCTGGTTTTAGGTTCCAACCGAACCGATAAAACTGAGTCAAATTGATTATTAATATAATTTCAATTTTTACAATAATAAATATCATTACAAGAATAAATTAGCCACAATAAATATAATTTGGGCACTTGTCTTGTATTTTTGTACATTTTACAATAGATAATATCATCTACGATTGTTAATATTTTATAAGTTTTTTTCTTAATTTTGTCTTTACTCATTATCAAATAATAAATAACGACATCAATGAAAGTTTTCTGGAAACAAACTAGATAAAGAAATGATTGTTATAATATTTTAATATTGTTGTCGGAAATTAATTAAAGGACAAAATATTATTGCGGTAGTATTTAGCCATCAACAATTGACTTTCACATTTCATTTTTAGTAGTAACTCTTCTTACATTAAACAAATACGATATTCGAGATTTAGAGTTGACTAATATTTTTTCAATTAGCACGGCTACCAATTGTCAACTTGAGATAAATTGGGACATATTGAAAATATTGACAAAAAAAGATGGTCGATTTTATCACAATTTATGAAGATGATCTAATAAAAGTGTTCAAAACTTATAAATATGCCAAATAATTTCGGGAAATGTATGAGATACATAATGTAATGTTTGATGAGAGTATGCGAAATATATTGCACACAAATAAACAGTACTTTTAATTTGAATGAAAGTGAAACGTGATTGATCATTGTAACAAAATTTTAGTGTTGGCCAATAAATTGACAATGGCTAAAAATGAGCTTATTGAGTAAATGCAATTTGTGGGAAAGATAAATAATGTAGCAAGTTCACTTAACATGGATACAACTTTAAGGTTCGATACCACAATCAAAATTGCATATCATCTTTACGCACGTGGTTGAGCGTGAAACGTGATTGATCACTGCAACAAAATGTCAGTGTTGGCCTCACAATATGTACAAATGGGGTTTTTGAGAATATATAATTTGCGGGGATATTGAACAACATATCTAACTCAAATAACATTGATACAAAAAATTTAAGTTTGAATAGCAAAATTAAAATGCATATCAGCCTTCACCAACTTTGGTTATGAAACATTATTTGATGAATATGTTAGGTATGAAGTGCAACACAGGGGGGTGAATGTGTTTTCTTAATTTTCTTGATTTTACTTTCTTGAAATCAGATAGTATTTAGGCTTTGGAACTCGACATCTTGATATTAATTTGTAGTGATAATTAACTGAATGTAAAAGACACAAGTAATATATCAAAACTCACTTGATTTATATTTAAATCAAATTTGTTGTGCTACAAATATGTGTTCTTGAATGATAAGAACTCAACTACTTCTCTTTGGAGAATACAAGATTTCTAGATCTATTTTGTTACTCCTAAAAAAAGGACACGTAACATGTTTTATGGAACAATATGCACAACTTACAAAGATTACACTAAAATGGACTAACACATATTCTAAAGTTGAGTGCAACATATATGCATGTAATCTTCCAGGTCTGTGACCCTCCTTTGTCCAGTTCATCTTGGCCCTTGATCTTGCACTCTTCAAAATGCATTTGTAAACTTTCCAATTCGATGATAGAATGGTTTGTTGAATGATAATCTTGGATCTTTAAATTGTATGTATTCAGAATTTTGAAGTTGTTGTCGATATCTAGTTTGTTGTATAGAGACGTCACATATCGATATGTAGAATGACTTATCAATATTTCCACTTCTCTAAGTATTATGACATGTCAAAATCTCCAGTTCTCTACAAGTAGATTGACTTGTCGATATCTCTAGTTCTCTATATGCAGTTTGGCTTGTCGATATCTCCAGTTCTCTATATAGACTTTTGACTTGTCGATATCTCCACTTCTCTACAAGAAATTTTGGCTTGTCGATATCTCTTTGGACTTCTCTACAAGTCATTTTTTACTTTTCGGCAGATATCTCTATACATCTTGATCCGTGACTTGTCGATATGTGACTTGAAACATTTTTCCAGAAAAAACATTGTTCAATTCCAACTACACTTCTCTCTGAGTCATGATAATGATTGATCTTCTTCCATAGTTTATTCCTTAGCTTGATGGTTGTTTATAAAAAAAATCCTCCAGTCTAAACTCTTTAACATTTTTACAGACTCAAGAGGTACAATTACATAATACAAAAGATTATCATAGAACTAAATATTAGGGTTGTCACAGTGACTTAGTGTCTTTTTCTTCTTTGTCTTCAACTCTATCTCAATGGTCATCATCATCCTTTTATTACCCATGACACAATGTTTTGGTAATTGGAAGTGTCTGCATTTCCCGGTGTTAGGGCATGTGTAAGCCACTCCTTTTCTAGATTGCAGTTTGGCTTCAGGGATAGCTCCTATTTGACGTAATTTAAGTTCATGTAGCAAAAGAGTGTCCTATGGACTCATCACTTTGATTTTATTGATGAATATGTTCAGTTTTGAGGCTCTTCTTGATTGTAGAAATGAAAGAGAGACACGCATGCACCTATAAACATCAAAGTCATTTACATTCACCACAATTCTCTTTTCTTTGAAGTTTTGTCTTGTGACCAATACCACTCTCGGGAAATTGACATTATTGTTCACAGCCTTCTTATAAGTGCAATGATTGAAGTTGAGTGAAACTCTCAGACCTTCAATAAAATTACCAAAATCCTTGTCAAGACAAGGGCCTTAGCTACCATTTGAGTCTTTCAATCCCAACATCATCCTCATTTTCACTTGATTTTAAATTGGGCTCCTGTTAGTCCCTTAACAATATGACAAGAATTACAGAAGGGGGTTTGAATGGAATTCTTGAAGCTTTTTCTTGAAATAAAATGTTCTAACTCAAATATAAATATAAGTGTATTGATTAGCACAATGCGGAATAAAAACTTAAGTGAATCAAAATACAAGTAATTAAAAATAAGAGTCTTTAAAAACTTTCTGGTGGATTTGAATGATTCCACCAGATATATATATTATATATCGAGAGAACCCTGTGTGCAAAAATGCTCACAGCTGCTTACAACAATTGAACTTCTAAGACTATAGAGAAATGCTAAGAATTCTGCTTACAAATGTTTCTCTGCTTTCTTGCTTAGATCGATAGTGTCTTAGTTGTTACTACTTGGTTTATATATCACCAAGATTACAAAGAAATAAGACAAGATAATAAAACAAAAACTATCTACTCTATTACAATGTTACTTCATTACTCTATTCCAGCATCTTTGAATATCTTCATAATAGCATGGAAATGGCAATGCTACTTTGTTCTCGAAAACCCAGTTGAATAGGCTACCACATTCCATTTGCATCCACTCGACGCATGTGACTGTGTTGTTACTGTCAACAGATATTTTAATTCTTTATCCATCGGGTTCATGATCATCCGTCGAGTTATTGATCATCAGTCGGGTTGTTTATTTGATCATCCGTCGACTTCATTGTAGGTTATCCGTCGGGTTGAAAACTGGCACTTGACTTTATTTTATTTATGCAGAATTACAAGACATCATCTATGTATAATTAATCAACCTATTCTGCATATCTAGTTAAAGTCAACATGACTTGAATACTACTTACAGAATCTATACAATGGTGAATGCAGAAATGTGCTACAGACTTATTGTTACATAAGCTACTCACTCGATGGATAATAAGTCATCATCCGCCGGGACTATAATGAGTCATCCGTTGGGACTATAAATCTTATCCGTCGAATGCTACATTATTTCACTAAGTGAAATCTACTAAGGTATTTTGTTCGTGAAATCATCAAGTACACAACATATACACAACAATCTCCCCCAATTTATGTCTACTGGAATTATAGCCATAAATTAAGAGATACTTGATGATAACAAAACACCCTAAAAATATAACTTTAAGAGAAAGTAGATATCACTGAAAAGTGCTTCAATTAACAAAAATGTACAAAGTTTTACTCACAGTCATTTTTCAAGATGCTCCTCTAGCCTGAGCAGATTTGTCTAGTTTCTTGAAGGTCTGGATCTCTTTCCAAGCTTTCTGTTGTTTTCCTAAATCTAATTTTGGAGCTGCCTGTGGAACTCCAGTTCATCAGACTCTAAGAGATTTAGCCTTCCTTGCATTTCCAAAAGAGTCTCATTGCTAGAGATGCTCAATTGGTCTTCTAATCTGAAGAATCTTCTCACACCTTTATCATCTATGAACTCCATCAACCAGTAGGGCCTTAGATGCACTCTTCTCCCTGTGTAAGGGATGATTAGAGTCTTTGGGAGTGCATCTTTTGCTCTAACACTCCTTAGTTCTTCAATCTTCTTCAATACCAATCTTCTTGCAGTAATGTTGAACCCAAAGTTCTTCTTGAAGGATGAATAAACTTTAATCAGTACAGCTTGGATTTCTTGAAGGATCCTGTGAAGGGGCCACTGAATCTCCTTTCCTCCTTTGTACTTGAACACTAACCTTTCAGGTAGGTTTCTGTATGCATCAATTCCTCTCACTTCATCTAGTTCATCCAGATAGAGGTTTAGATCAAAAAATTCTTTGATGTCACACAAGTATAGATAGTCTCCCTTACTGACTTTAGATTGAGCTTTGACTTGAGATTTGGATTTGAGAGGTGACAGTTTCACTTTCTTGACTGCTCTTGACTTTGTTCTTTTTTGCTTGCTAAGGATTGGTAGATTGAAGTCAGGAATTGGTATGTTCTCCCATTCTATTGGCTCATCCTTGGGCACAATAGGTTCACCATGAATAATCCTGTAGGGATCCACCACCTTGATATCTTCAAATATCACAGAGGGCTTTGATGCTTGAGTTGTAGATGGTGTGGATTCCTTAGGAAATTGATCTTCCAATTCCTTGTCAACAATATCCATTTTTCTTTTAGTTCTTTTAGCCAATTTCTTCTTTCTTGGAGATTTTTTCTGTTGTTCAACTTGCTTCTTTGATTCAATAGCTTCAGATGGTTGAGAAGGAATTTGTTGTGATGAATTTACAGCATGTAGCTTGGCCAAGATAGCAATCTGTTCTTTCTTTTATTTAGTCTTTTTAGCATCCAGAGCAGCTTGCTTCTTTTCCTGCTTTAATCTAGCCTTTTCTTCTCTCTTTGCTTGAGCAAATTGAGGATGTCCAGCCACCACACAAATTTCTTTCCCATTTTTGAAAATCTTGGCAATTCTACTTTTGGAAGCTGAATCAGCTGGATCTTTGTATAAAGCAATTGACCTTGACAGAAGCTTCTTCTCATCAGGCTTAAGTGTCTCATACACAGTGTCCAAAGGGTTCTTCAATGATGATTTTGAGTAGTTTACCCATGGTTTCAGAATTGTTTCAGCCTTTGGAGATTTGATGCAGGAATGCTGTCATTTTTTCAGATAATTCATGCTCATCTCATTCACACTAATTTGCTTGACTTGAGAGTGATGGATGGCTGACTTAACTGGCTCCTTGACAAGTTCAAACTTCTTCTGTATTTCCTCATCAATCTTCTTCCAGTTGACTAAACTCAACTTCTCCTTATCAGCTGCTCTTATATTGGCTGCTGCTGCATTGATCAGATCTATACTATCTGTAACTGATGGCTTTGAGATAGTAATTGAAGTTACAATTACTTTACTAATTTGAATTTGAAGCCTCTCCCCCTCACTTGGTCCTTTCTCCCCCTTTTTGTTATCATCAAGTTGAGTAGAGGAGGGGGTTTTAGCAGCCACCAATTTTTGAAGTAGATCAATTTGTTGGGCTTGATGGAGATTAATGGCAGTTAAAGATGCTTCCATGGCTGACATTCTTATGTCCAAGGCATCTATCTTGGTTGACAGATCAGAATTTTTCCTTAATTGCCTCTTGATATCAAGCATTGTAGCTTCTGGAAATTTAGAATCTATCCTGTCTGAAATAGCCTTTTTCATCTCCTCAATATCATTCTTCATAGTATTCACATCCCTAGCATGCTGGAAGCCTTGGATTTGTTGAAGTTGCAGGGAGGCTAGATGTTCCTGAAGGAGCTTCTTGGTGCGGATATTGGTAGTGGTTTGAAGAGCAATATTTGTCTGATTGATTAACTGGATCAGGGTTGTCTTGAAGTAATGCTCATCACAGTGCTTTGAGAATGCCTATGATGGCATACCTGACCTTGAACTTGAGCCTACTTCTCCCCCTATGTCCATTGCTTCATCTTCACTATCCCCACTCCCATCTCCAAAGAAATCAGCTGAACCACCAGTCTCATAGTCCACATCACCAGCTGTAGAAGGCAAAGCTGTGATGGCATCCTTAGCTCTCATTATAGACTGTGTGATATGCACCAAATTCAGCATCCTTTCTGCATTGTCATTGCCCTGTTCAGCTAGAAGTTGATAAGCTGGAACATGGTGAGTAAATGCCTCAACATCAAGGGAAGTGGAATCTATAACAAATTTAGGATGCTGAGATAGTCCTTCCCTATCTGCATCCTGGACATTCATTGACTCACTAGCAATGACATCCATCCTTATTGCTCCAGTACCTGCATTTCTCTCATTTTCTCTCTTTTGTTGCATCAGGGTCTCACCCTGGCTCCCCACCCTCACACCCTCACCTTCACCTACTAAGGTGGGACTCCTCTCACTCTCTTTTGCCAATCCTGAAGAAATGGATTGCAGATGTTCACTCATTTTCTCTCCTTTTTCCTGGGAGCAACCCAGACTCTCACTCAAAACACTCTTCTCTCTCAATCCTAAGAGTGACTGTACATCCACTAAATCTTCTGCACTTGAAATAATTGAAGTTCGAAGTTGTGCAGAGATACTCAATGGATGAGTGATATCCATCGAGTGAGTGGTTTTGCTATCCGACGGATAACTGCTGTTAGGCTTATCCGTCGGGATACAATCACTACTCGACGGATGAGCAATATCCGTCGAGAGAGTAGAAATGAATGAGCTGGGAATAGAAACTATTGTTGACTCTATGTTGATTGAAGATATTTTAGGCACAGATGACACAACAGTTCCTGAAAGAATTGGAAAGTGAGCCAACAAGTCATCTAAATGATGATGCTCACTTGCACTAGAGTCTGACTTCCCCAACAGAGTTAAAGAAGGGGAATCAGGAATTGATGTGTTTATCATATCCACATCCAGAGAATTTGTTGGTGAGTTTGGTGTTTGAGGTGCTTCTATAACTAGAGATTTTGGCTGTGACTCCATATTTATTGGAGCCACATCAAACTGAATTTGTGAAGGTGCAGTGACTGTGTCTTTAGCACCAGTTTGCATAGTGTGTATACCCTGTGCATCCCCAAAGGTTTTTGATTTCTTCTTTCTGGTATAAGTTTGGGGTGAGCTTGTGTCCCTAACCCTCTTGGCCTGTGCTCTTGGTTGAGAGTTTTGTTCAATACTACATCCTTTTGGGATGATGCAGCTAGAAATGAGCTTTTATCCTTTTTAAGCACTGCAGTTTGTTGAGAAACTGCAGTGTGGCTAGGTTGTGACTCACTCAACTCTCCAACCTTATTCTTGGGGTTTCTTTTATGTTCACCCCTTCCCTCACCTAACTTACCCTCCTTCACACTCCCCTCTTTGGCTTTAGTGGATTTTTCAACTGGCATCTTTTGGGAGATACCAGAGGGGACTTTCTTTGATTTGGATTTTGAAATAATAGATGGTTTGGCAGCTTTGGCATGCAACTGTTTGGTCATTGACACAGTTACCATAGCCACACTTGAACTCAAAGAAATTGTGGAGGTTGGAATAGTTGTAGGGATAAGTGAACTTACCTCACTTACCCGAGGTGCTTGCATTACAGGAAAAGAGAATATTGGCCCATCCTTGTGATGATTGGCCCTGTTCAAATCTGCAATGAGCCTTCTCTCTTGAACCCAATAATCTAGTTTATTGTTAGGGTTCTCAAGCACAATCTCTTCATAGAGGTGGTTAGCTAATAACATAAGAAATCTAGCATAATACACATTCTTACCTCTTTTATTAAACTCTCCTAATTTAAAACCTAACTCAAACAAGACAAGGTCACTGAAATTGTAGAATTTATCTGTAACTAGCATGTAGAGCATGTTAAGCATGGAAATATTCACTGAATCAAAATTACTGATCTTTCCTGAGAAAACCTTTATAACTACATCACACAAGAAACTCCACTCTTTTCTAAGACCCATTCTCTTAATATCACTCTGTTTAGAAGTAGGAAGTGCATAGTGCATGGAATTAAGCATATTGATTATATCAGTGTCAGTATGTGGTGAAGTCACATTGTTATCAGGAAATTATGAAATATGCTTTTATCACATCACTATTGATACATAATTTTTTACCTATAATGGTTAGAGTGATGGTCTTATCTGTAGAGTTGTAGGTAGCAGTGGTCCACATCTCTTCAACAACTTCACAGAAGATTGTGGGTGATTCCAGCATGGCATAGCTGAGCTTGCAACTCTTCATAAAGTCCATCATCTAGTGATAGTCTCCAGATTGCTGAATACCCTTGTTCACTAGTGCATTGAAATTGTTCTTCTCATAAATGAACCCAGTTTGAGACATAATCTTTACAACAGGTGCCATTGTTAGAGAATGAGAGCTCTTATGAAGTGATTTTCCAAAAGGAACTTTGATAAAGTGTCATACCAGGCTCTTGGTGCTTGCTTCAGTCCATAAAGTGCTTTCAAAAGATAATAGACATGTTCTGGAAAATTTGGATCTTCAAAACCAGGAGGTTGACTGACATAGACTTCTTCCTCCAAATCTCCATTCAGAAAGGCACTTTTGACATCCATTTGATAGACCTTGAAATTGGCATGGGGTGCATAGGCTAAGAAGATTCTGATGGCTTCAAGTCTTGCAACAGGAGCAAATGTTTCATCAAAATCTATACCTTCTTGTTGACAATAGCCCTTAGCAACCAATCTAGCTTTATTCCTGACTACTATGCCATTTTCATCCATCTTGTTTCTGAATACCCATTTGTTGTCTATTGGATTCTTTCCTTTAGGCTTGGGCACCAGCTTCCATACATTATTCCTTTCAAATTGGTTTAGCTCCTCCCTCATAGCTAAAATCCAATCAGGATCCAACAAAGCTTCTTCTACCTTCTTTGGTTCTTCCTTGGAAAGAAAGCTGCTGTATAGACATTCTTCCTGAGTTACTCTTCTTGTTTGAACTCTAGAAGAAACATCACCAATGATAAGCTCAAAGGGGTGATCTTTTGTCCATTTTCTTTGTTGAGGCAGATTAGCTCTAGATGAAGAAACCTCATTGTTGTCTTGATGTGTGATTGAGTTTTGATTGTTAGAAACTCCCCCTGAGTTTGTGGATCTTTGATTTGAGAAAAGGGAACTTTCTATAGGTGATTTTTCTTGACTTCCTGCTCCTTTTAATAACCCGACGGATGGTGAATTTTGAGTACCGACGGATGAAGCTGGTTGTCTCCCGACAGATGACACAGATTGCCTCCCGATGGATGAAGCATTATGCAACTCGACAGATGTTGAGTTTTGTGCTTCATTGGTAGTAGATTTATCTGTATTGTCCTTAGACACTATTTTTTAATCACTTTCATCATCACTGTCATCACTAACCATCTCCACATTGTCGAATTTGAGGCTCTCATGGTAATCTCCATCTTTCAGTCCTTCAATCTTTTTATCATCAAACACAACATGTATTGATTCCACAACAATGTTGGTTCTTAGATTGTAGACTCTATATGCTTTACCAACAACATATCCAACAAAAATTCCTTCATCTGCTTTAGCATCAAACTTCCCATTTTGATCAGTTTGATTTCTCAGAATATAGCATTTACAGCCAAAGACATGAAGAAAATTTAAAGTTGGCTTCTTGTTCTTTAACAATTGATAGGGAGTCATGCATCTAGATTGATTAACCAGAGAAATATTCTGAGTGTAGCATACAGTATTTACAGCTTCAGCCCAGAATTATGTTGGCAGTTTAGATTCTTCAAGCATTGTCCTTGCAGCTTCAATAAGTGACATGTTCTTTCTTTCTACTACCCCATTCTGTTGTGGAATCCTTGCTGCTGAAAACTCATGCAGAATCCCATTTTCCTCACAAAATGCTCTCATAACAGAATTCTTGAACTCAGTTCCATTGTCACTCCTGATTCTTTTAACCTTGAAATCAGGATGATTATTGACTTGCCTTATGTGATTGATGATGATTTCACTAGCCTCATCTTTAGACTTTAGGAAATATGTCCAAGAGAACTTTGAGAAATCATCTACAATTACTAGGCAAAATCTTTTCCTTGAGATGGACAATACATTGAATGGTCCAAACAAATCCATGTGAAGCAGTTGCAAAGGCTCTTCAATTGTTGAATCAAGTTTCTTCCTGAATGATGCTTTAATCTGCTTCCCTTTTTGGTAGGCATCACACAGTCCATCCTTAGAAAACTCCACTAGAGGAATGCCTCTAACCAGTTCTTTCTTTACTAGCTCATTCATGGTCTTGAAGTTTAAATGGGATAGCTTCTTGTGCCATAGCCAACTTTCATCCTGACTTGCTTTACTGAGAAGATAAGTTACAGATTCAGCATTAGATGAGTTGAAATCAGCTAGGTACACATTTCCTTTTCTCACACCAGTGAGAACCACTTTGTTGCTTCTTTTATTAGTCACAACACAGGCTTCTGAATTGAAGGTTACTGAGTTGCCTTTATCACAAAGCTGGCTGATTCTCAACAAGTTGTGTTTGAGACCATCCACTAAGGCAACCTCCTCAATGATGACATTGTCCTTTGAAATCAAGCCATATCCCATAGTATAACCCTTGTTGTCATCTCCAAAAGTAATACTTGGGCCAACTCTCTAATTAAACTCTGTAAGCAGGGTAGAATCACCAGTCATGTTCCTTGAACAACCACTATCCAAGTACCAAAGATTCTTTCTATTTCCCTGATTACTTGAAGAACTTGTTTATGTTTCATCAGACTTAGCCATTAGGGCTAGATTGACATAGCTGAAATCTTCATCTTCATCCAGACTATCTGCTGCCCAGTCATTTTCTTGTGTTATGAAAGCCCTTTCCTTTTGTTTGAGCAGCTCAAAGTATTTTTGCTTATAATCCACTGGCTCAAACTTTTTCTTACTGGAATCTGACTTCCTACACTCACTGGCAAAATGCCCTGCCAAGCCACATTTGAAACATTTGAATTTTGATTTATCCACCATGTTTCTGTGTGGCTTGGCTGCTCCAAAGTTCTTCTTAAACTTGAGCTTGGAAAATCTCCTGGAAAGAAATGCTAGGTGTTCATAAATATCCTCCATGTCATCTTGGCTCAAAGAATCTTCACTTTCTACTGCAAGCCCCTTGCCCTTTTTCTCACAAACCCTTGAAGTTGATTCAACAGCTTCCATCTTCACTTCCTTCTCCTTTTCCAACTCAGCAACTAGTGCAATGGATCCTCCTTTCTTCTTTCCTCTCTCCATCATTTCATCCTGTTCTATTTCAAGCTCATAGGTTTTCAGGATGCCATACAGTCTCTCCAAAGTAAACTCCTTATAATCTTGTGAGTTTCTTAATGAGACTGTCATTGGTTTCCATTCCTTTGGAAGAGATCTAAGGAATTTCAGATTGGAGTCTTTTGTCTGGTAGACCCTTCCATGCAACTTTAGAGCATTTAGTAGTTTTTGAAACCTACTAAAAATGTCAGCGAGAGACTCACTTTCTTTATTGTGAAAATGCTCATATTGCTGAATCAAGAGCTGCATCTTGTTTTCTCTAACTTGCTCAGTGCCATCACAGATTATCTGTATTGTATCCCAAACATCCTTGGCATTTTTGCAGTTGATAATGTTGTCAAACATATCTCCATCAACTCCATTAAACAGGATGTTCATAGCCTTTTTATCCTTCCTGACTTGTTCAATGTCAAGATCAGACCATTCATGCCTTGGCTTGGGGACTGATGGCTCATTTCCTGTTGCTGCTCTCATTGGAACATGAGGGCCTCTTTCTATGCAGTCAACATAGGCCTCATCTTGAGAAAGCAAATGAATATGCATCTTTACCTTCCAATGATGGTAATTATCTTTATCCAGAAAAAAGGATCTTGACTCCAACATCCTTCTTGTTCATCTTGTTGTATTGTTTTGATCTTTAAACTCTTTGTAAGTTAAGAGCTTGCTCTGATACCAATTGTTAGTCCCTTAACAATATGACAAGAATTACAGAAGGGGGGTTGAATGGAATTCTTGAAACTTTTTCTTGAAATAAAATGTTCTAACTCAAATATAAATATAAGTGTATAGATTAGCACAATGCGGAATAAAAACTTAAGTGAATCAAAACACAAGTAATTAAAAACAAGAGTCTTTAAAAACTTTCTGGTGGATTTGAATGATTCTACCAGAGATATATATTATATACCGAGAGAACCCTGTGTGCAAAAATGCTCACAACTACTTACAATAATTGAACTTCTAAGACTACAGAGAAATGCTAAGAATTTTGCTTACAAATGTTTCTCTGCTTTCTTGCTTAGATCGATAGTGTCTTAGTTGCTACTACTTGGTTTATATATCACCAAGATTACAAAGTAATAAGACAAGATAATAAAACAAAAACTATCTAGTCTATTACAATGCTACTTCATTACTCTATTCCAGCATCTTTGAATATCTTCATAATAGCATGGAAATGGCAATGCTACTTTATTCTCGAAAACCCAGTTGAATAGGCTACCACATTCCATTTGCATCCACTCGACGCATGTAACTGTATTGTCACTGTCAATAGATATTTGAATTCTTTATCCGTCGGGTTCATGATCATCCGTCGAGTTATTGATCATCCGTCGGGTTGTCTATTTGATCATCCGTCAACTTCATTGTAGGTTATCCGTCGGGTAGCAAACTGGCACTTGATTTCATTTCATTTATACAGAATTACAAGACATCATCTATGTACAATTAATCAACCTATTCTGCATATCTAGTTAAAGTCAACATGACTTGAATACTAGTTACATAATCTATACAATGGTAAATGCAGAAATGTGTTACATACTTATTGTTACATAAGCTACTCACTCGATGGATAATAAGTCATCATCCGTCGGGACTATAATGAGTCATCCGTCGGGACTATAAATCTTATCCGTCGAATGCTACATTATTTCACTAAGTAAAATCTACTAAGGTATTTTGTTTGTGAAATTATCAAGTACACAACATATACACAACAACTCCATCATCTCCCCCTTAGGCTTGGTAGCAGGCAAGGTGACACTTTGAGGAATCCGGGCCCTTAATATTTGAGGAGTTTCCTGAAGAGGGACTTTTAAATCACCCATGATAGTTCCCAAAGACACATCGATCTGTATTTGAAAAAAATTTGGGAGTCTGTTAGAGACTTAATGTCTTGAAGTTGACTTTGAACCAGAGTTATGAGTTGAGAGACTTGAGATGTCAGATATGCATTAGATGCTTGAAGTTCATTGATTTGACTTTGTAGAGCTTGAACTTGATGAGATAAAGTTGTGGAAGAAATAGTTGTTGATGTTGTAAAGAGAGATGGACCAAATGTATCATGCACCACCTTTCTTATTTCCTCCATCATCAAAGCTAAGGGTTCATATCTTATCTTGTGTAGTTGATCATGGTGATAGGTTGAGCTTCAATATCCTGCAGACATTAAGAGATGAGGTTAGAGGGTTGTATATATGTGGAGGGTAAGCTTGTGTTTAGTTGGATTGTGGTTGAGGTGGATGAGATGGTGTGGAGTGTGGTACCTGTGACTGGAGTCACAGTTGAACTCACAGTTGAAACTATGGTTTTGACAGCGTGTTGTTCACTTGGTAAGTGAACCGCCATTTGAATTGGAAGGGAGTTAACTAGGTTATTGTCATGTACCATGGCCTCAAACCCTTGTTCTTCTTGAAAAGAACTGGCACTTGAATGTGCTGTTGTACTTGCCTTTCTAATAGATGTATCATTGGTGATTGGACTCCTAGCTTCAATTATCAAAGCAATTTCAGCTAGGGTTTTTAGGGGAGTTATTTATTCATAAGAAACCTTCAATTGAAATGGAGAGGATTTGAGTAGCTCTCTCTCAAGTGTACTACCCTCAAACATTGCAGTCTGTGAAAACTATTGTGAACATGAAGGTGCATTGTGAAGACTGATGAAACCCCTATGTTTGTGATGGTGTCATCAAGGTCTACCTAGACATATAGCCTCTCACCATTTAAAGGTTGGTTCTGAATGGTGAGCACAGTTTCAAGTATTGTGTCACTTGATTTTTGCAGAGCTTGAGAAGTGGATTCAAGCTCTTCATTGTATTAAGAAGAAATTTGGGAGATAAGATTGGTGATATTTGTGTTGAGTGTTGGCAACCCCCTGAGTAAAAGAGGGAGTTTCAAGTGATGTGATCTCACTCAATTGTGTGCCATCCAAATTACTTCTTCGACCCTCTTGAGAGTGCTCAAGAGGGAGTGCAAACTCTTTACAAATTGTACTTGGAAGGGTGCATATTTTAATAGTGACATCTTGTTGAGAAGATGTCATTAGAGTCTATTTAATTCCCATATTTACAACTGCATCTTTTTGAGAAGATGCAGAGGTGGTCATGTGAGTGGTCAGCTCTATCTTCTTTTACTTCCTTGGTTTCTTGACCAGGTGACTCACTTCCTCACTTGGATCTTTTACACTCTCCCCACTCTCAGGAATGACATTCAAGGTTACTTGTTTTCTCTTCTTTTTACTGGCTCCACCCTTTTAAAAGGATGAAGCAGTTGGTTTGCTACTTTCTAATATTTGAGAAGAAAGGGTTTCAGCTGTGGTAGGCCTCTGTGGGTTGTCCTGTTTAGGTTCTTCTACATGACCAGAGACTATAGTTTTACTGGTTATTGCATTATTTCTCATGTCAGGCATTGGGTAAGGGTAAGGGTAAGTTTTAAATTTCTCCAACATGAAGTCAGTGATGTTTAAACTTACCATTACCCGATTCTTTGTATTTAGTGAGCCAAATATAATTCTGGACACTTTTTTACAATTGCATATTTGATTAACATTTATACCTTCTATAAAATGTATGTCATTTAGTTTATGATTTAAAGTAGACATAATAATCTTGGGAAGAAAATTTCCTTAATTCTGCTTACCAAGGGTATGGTGAGCTTGATGCTTAGCTCCTCAAGTATTAAGCTTCCAACATCCAGATGCTTGTTGTATGCCATTGAGTACACCAGCTTTTGGGCCACCCTGGAGATGTTGTCATAGCCAGTCTTTCTGCATGTGAATGCCCTGATAATGGAGATAAAAATAAAAGACCACTCCCTTCTCAGGTTCTTTTTGTTGATCCTGGCCAAGTCAATCTTCTCACTATAACTGATGAAGTCCATGAGTTCAGCTAATTCCTAATGAGTAGGTGCTTCAACCATATTATAAGTAGAAATGCCCAGAGCTTTGTTGATGTCATTGGCATTAAACTCAACAACCACACCCTTTATTATGCAGTTGACCACCATGGAAACTGTTTGATTGTCATTGATGTTGGTGTGAATGACTACAATGTTCCAGAACTCATTAAGAACATCCAAGTAAAGCACTGGGTTGGCTGTTATGGCTCCTGAGAGATATGAGTCAGCTATAAACTTCACAAAACACTTAAAGTTTTCTGGTGTTTGAGATGGGTCAACAAAAGCAAGGTAGTTGGTTCCATTATTGGGGATAACAATTCTTACGTTGTTTGCAGCCATTTGAGAGATTGGGTGTTATTTGGTAAGAGTTTTTGAAAGAAGAAAGCTCGAAAAGTTTGAGAGTGGTGAAAAATCGCAGTGTTTAGGTCAATTGAGATCTTAAAAGAGTAAAAAGGGGTTATGACAAGATGTCTGGGTATTTATAGGGTAGAGATATGACTTATCAAGAAGAGAAGAATGAACGGTTAAAAATCATTGGAGAGAAGTCACATGGCTTATAGAGATCTCATGTCGAGATGTCACTTTCTTGAATTTTATCGAGAACTAAATATGATTTATCGAGATATAGTACAAATACCCAGTTTATCTTTTTGGACTAGCTGATTCTAATTTATATTGAAATTTCAACATAAAATTAGAATATATTTTATATCAAAAGTATTTTACTGAAATAATTTATTGAATTAAATTATTTCAGTTCTGAGTTATCGGGAAGTCTAAAATTTGAACTATAAAGAACTCCATATCGATAAGTGTATCAAGGTTTTTATATTGCTTGTCGAGAATCATGAAAAGAATTATCGAGAACTCTATCGAGAAGTCATTTGGAGACTTATCGACAAGACCTTCCGAATTATCGAGAACTTAATTCTCTACATACTTTTGTTCTTTCTTGAACCTGTCTTATATCAATTTTACATATTAATAATGTGAACTAATATTTGGACAGTTTTTCTTAGAATTAGAAAAATTCCAAGCTAGATTTATTTTCTAAAAATAAATATACAGAGAATTCTGAAATATTTATAAATCATATTCCAGTTAATTCCTAATTAAATCAAATTTATTGTGATTTATCAAGAATTAGTCTGCTGTAACATGTTAGTTGAGTTCTTGCCTTAAGATGAAGAATTTAGCATACTAATTTCACTTATAAGTCTAGTGAAAATTGTTTCATGCAAAGGTTTAGTGAAAATATCAGCTAACTATTTTTCTGTTGGAACAAAAACAAGCTCAATAGTACCATTTGCAGCATGTTCTCTAATAAAATGGCACCTTACATCAATGTGTGTAATTATGGAATGATTAATTGGATTAGAAATAATAGATATTATAGTAGTATTGTCACACATGATTGGAATCTTTTGTAACACTAGGCCATAATCCATTTGTTAATTTTTAATCCAAAGCACTTAAGCACAACAACTTCCAGCAGCTAAGTATTCAGCCTCAACTGTGGAAGTTGATACATAATGATGTTTCTTACTATACCATGATACAAGTCTTTGACCAAGGAATTGACAGCTTCCACTAGTACTCTTTCTGTGCATACAACAAAATCTCCATTTGTGTATCCAACAACTTCAAAACCAGTTCTCTTAGAATACCACAATCCCAGGTTTAATGTTTCCTTCAAATATCTGAAAATCCTCTTGACAGCCATTAGGTGTGATTCTTTAGGATTTTCTTGAAATCTTGCATACAGACATGTAGCAAATATGATATGTGGTCTACTTGCAGTCAAGTAAAGTAAGGATCCAATCATTCCCCTGTACCTTGAGGTGTCTACATTTTTTCCTTTCTTATCTTCATCAAATTTGGTAGCTATAGACATAGGAGTAGATGCAGGTGAGCAATCCATCATTCCAAACTTCTTCAAAAGATCTTTGACATATTTAGTTTGACTGATAAAATTTCCATCACTTCTTTGGCTAACTTGAATGCCAAAAAAGTAACTTAGTTCTCCCATAATGCTCATCTCATATTCACTTTGCATGAGTTTTGAGAATCTTTGAGGCAACTTCTCATTAGTAGAACCAAATATGATATCATGTACATATATTTGAACTACAACAATGTCATCACCATGTTGCTTGTAGAATAGAGTTTTGTTAATTGTGCTTCTAGTGAATCCATTCTTGATTAGAAATTCTTACAAGGTGTCATACCATGCTCTTGGTGCTTTTTTCAGTCCATAGAGATCCTTTAAAAGTCTGTAAACAAAATTTGGAAAATCCGGATCTTCAAAGCCAGGAGGTTGTTGTATATAGACTTCTTCTTCTAGTTCACTATTAAGGAATGCACTTTTCACATCTATTTGATATACCTTGAAATTTGAGTGTGCATCAAATGGAAAGAAAATCCTTATTGCTTCAAGTCTTGTAACTAGAGCAAAAATATCATTATAATCAATCCGTTCTTCTTGTGAGTAGTCTTTGACAACCAATCTTGCTTTGTTCCTTGTCACAACACTATTTTCATCCATTTTGTTCAGGTACACCCATTTTATTCCAATGATGCTTCTAATTCTCGGTGCATGAACCCATTCCCAAACTTTATTTCTCTTAAATTAATTTACTCTTCTCATAGCAGTTATCCAATCAGAATCAAGTAGAGTTTCTTCAGTTTTCTTAGGCTCAATTTGAGACATAAAGCATGCATGTAGGCATTCATTTGCAGAGGCACTTCTAGTCATCACACCAGCATTCAGATGACCAATAATAGTGTCCCTTGTGTGACTTCAGTTCCATTTCTGGTGTGATGATTCTGATGACTAGAGTTGTCTTCATTTTCTACGTTGTTGGCATGACTTGCAGAACGTTCATCTCTTTCTCCCCCTGAGTTTGTGCTATCAAATTCAGGTGAGCTCCTTTCTTGAGATGATTTCTCATTATCAGCACTGGTTCACTTGTTTCTCCTTCCACTCTATTGCCTATATTATTTTCAACTTTTTCTTCAGAATCACTGTCAAGGTTGAGATTGTCAATTTTCAAAGCTTCAACTTCATTTTCATCAAGGCATTCCAAGCCTGGATACTTGTCATCATCAAATGTCACATATATGCTCTCCATGATCTTTTTCTTGCTCTAGGCAATAAAATTTGTAAGCAGTCATTTCCAAAGAGTATTCAAGAAAGATGGCTTCAAATACTTTTAAGTCAAATTTGCCAACATACTCAGAGTTGTTTTTCAACACAAAGAACTTGTTTCCAAACACATGAAGAGCTTAACTGTAGACTTTCTTTTTGACATGATTGAGTAGGATGACTTGCCAATATTTTTGTTCACCAAATATCTATTCTGAGTATAACATGTTGTGTTAACAGCTTCTTCTAAAAAACTGGTTGGTAACTTGGCATCCTATAGTATTGTCCTTGCAGCTTCAACTAGAGTTATGTTCTTTCTTTCAACCACACCATTTTATTGAGGTGTTCTTGGAGCAGAAAACTCTTAAGTAATGCCTTTATCCTTACAGAATTCACTTAGTACTGCATTTCTGAATTCTGTACAATTGTCACTCCTCAATCTTTTGATAAAATTTTGATCTTCAGCCTGCTTCTCAATCTTCTTTATGTGTTCAATGATAATGTGTGGATTTTCATCTTTTGAATGCATAAATTCCTCCCAAGTGTACCTTGAGTAGTCATCCACCATCACCGGCGCATACCTTTTGTAGCGCCTGGGATTTTGTGATGTATTTATATGAATAGAGTATAGTTCTTATGTTGTTACATGGATTTATGTGAATAAAATAAAAGGATAAATGATTTTTGTGGTTTATGTATAATTTATGTGAATTAGTAGTAAGGAACGGACAAAGTCTCGTTCCAGTTTGATGAGTCAGCTAAGGGCTTAAGTTGTGATTGTCGGGCCGTCATGTAGAACGGGACCCATTATTCAAAAGATTGATTAAAAGAGAATTATATGCTAGAGTGTATCGAAATGAAATATGGTGTCTAGCGTTATGTCAATATGTGATATTTGTGAGTACGTGTATAAATTGTGAATCAGTGAGCTTTTCAATGCTTTAAAAAGGATTTATTTGATTTAAATAAGGATTTAATGGTCCTTATATATTTTTATTAAATTATGGAAATATGAACAAGGTGTGAGATTTGCTTTATTATCTCTAAAATAGTCCAAGGGGCTTTTTAAAAATGATAGTTGGATTTATTTGGATGTTCTGATATTTTAAAATCATTTTATGAAGTTTATTTCTATTATTTGGGAGTTATTTGTAAAATCCGTAGATATTATTTCGGTTGCTCAAAAATCTATTTTAAAATATGGGAGAAGAGCTAATTATATGATCTTTATTTTAAAAATAGGATTTAGAATATTTTCTGATTTTATAAAGATGTTTTATATTTTACAAATAGAGATTTATTGATTTTTGAGAGAAAAGAAAACAAGATTTTAGAAATTAAATGCAAAATGATCATTTTGCCCCTACCACATATATAAAAACTCCCCCTTCCCTTTCTTTTTCTTTTCTCCTCCCCGACTCTCTCTTTCTCTTTTCTCAAACTCTCTTTTCTCTCTCTACACTCGATACTCCCTCTATCCTTTTATTCTCTTCGATCCTTATCTTAAACTCGATTCTAATTTAGGATTTGAGTTCCTCATATCTTAAATATATACATACATGTTTGCATGTGTGTGCTTGCATGTGTTGGTGTTCGACTTAGACAAAGAACCTCTCGGTTCTTGTGTTTGATTCGGGTTTTGGTCCGATTCTTTTCGGAAAATTGTTGTTGATAATGTGCATGTTAATTGTTGTGATTGTTACTTGAGAAATTGGTGGTTTTGGGTAGGAAAACCTCGATTGAGGGCACCACCGAGAACCACCGCCACTGGCGATGAACTCCGGTGAGTCGATGGTGAGATATGATGCTTGACTGAGCTTTATTAATTCAAAAATACTTAGTTTGATTGTTGCATGTTGTTATTTTTGAAGAATCTGGATGTTATTCTTGGTTTAAAAAGGGATTGGGTTAAAATACTTGTTAAAATTGACTAATACGATGATTGTTCATAGTTTGATTGGAATTGTGTGTGTTAATTTGATTGCGTAATTGATCGGGTGATTTTTTGATTATTTGTTGTATGCATGTCAAGTTTTTGTGGTTGCATGTTATAAATTTAGGCTTATAAGAGTTAAAAAGTCAATTTTGTAATGAGAAGTTTAAGTAATGAATTTAGTACGTTGAAAATGGAATTTAAAATTTATTTCGGGTTTTACAAATATTTTTGGTTCGAAAAACTTGTTTTAAAGTTCGTTTTTAATCTAAAAAGCACACATGTTTGTATTAGTGGGTGTATGTTGGGTTTCAGAGAAATTTACTCGATTATATTATGTTTTAGTTCGAATTTTTGATAAAAAGAAAAAGGGATAAGTTGTTTTCGTGTCGAGATATACGAATCAGTGATTATTTGCTAAATGTCAAGTATTAAACTAGTTACGATACTAAGAGTATAAGAGTATATCATATTATGTGCTATATGATCATACTCGTGATTATAAGTTAAGTTTTTAACGCGTTTGGGGTAGACGTTAGACGTTTTGAGAAATGTCGGGAACTGATCAAGAATCTAATTAGGGTTATGTTTTGTATTGTAGATTTGGATAGCAGAGGCATTCAGGCAAGTAAAGGGAAGGAAGTTTTAGGTGGCAGTAGCTCAGGTTCCATTAAACAGGAAAGCTTTTGAGGCAAGTAACCCCGCCTTATATTATGAATTGTTATAGAGAGGTTATTGTAGATGCCATGATAGAATAAAAGTTCTCGGTTATACTTGTTATTGATCCTTGAGAAAACCAATTATTGTTCCCTCGAATAAGCTCATTATCAATCCTTGTGACGATCCCTAATTGTTACGACCGACATTTTGTGTAATATTATTTGCGAACTCTGTGTAACATTAGAATCGATTATAAATATATTTATTGATTGTACATTTGTGTGAATGAAATTTGCTGCATTATAAATTGCTTTATTTAAAATATGAATTTTTTCAAAGTGAGAGCTTATTAATTTCTCTTATTCTTGATTATAGAGAATATTCTTTACCATGGGAAAATTATCTTTTAAAATTATTTCATTCACAAATCACAAAATTGATCTCATAAAATTTATAAAAATCCAAGTTATTTTATGGTACAATTTTATAATTTTCAAATTTTTATTTTATTTTATAAAAGTAAATCTTTGAAATTAGTTGTTTAGTAATTAGCAATTTATATGGATACCCATGCATGTAATTACCCTCCCATTCAACTTAAAGGGCTAAAAAGACAATTCCAACCCCACTAACTCTCATATTACTAGCCAAATTACTTCTTTGTCCTTGCATGCAAAATGACCCAATCTTGCTAGAGGGTTACTTTTGTCAATTACCAACTCCACTCACATTTAGTCAAATCAAAACCATAAAGCAAGCACAAGTTGTCATGATCATTTCATTTTCACTCCACACTCCACCCTCACCTCACTCTCTCCTCCCTCTCTTCTCTTCCCTCTCGGCAAACCCCCCCCAGCCTTCCTATAGTCGAAGCCCCTACCCCCTTCTTCGCTTCATTTTTCACTCAAACATCCATCTTATATTCAAGTAATCTTACTCCCTATATGTTGTTCATATATAATCCAAAGAGTTTAGAGTGAAAAGTTTGTGTTTTGATCTTGCATGTCATAGTTTTAGCTAGAACTCAAAATACAATCTTGATTCTCATGGATTTAAGGTTGTCTTATTGAGGGAAGTACAATGAATGGTGAAATGCCAAGTCATGAGAGTGAAGCTCCTATTTTTAATGGTCATTTCCCTTCCATTTCATTCGGCTATGACCATAAGGGAGCCGAATGAATGGTTCTTAATGGTGTTTATTTGTGGCCTTGTTGATTTTGAATATTTATGTGATGATAGCTTGGTTTTGGAAGTAAAAACCTAACAAAAACTCTTTGCATGTTAAGTGATCATATAGATATGGTTAATGCTAGGCTTTCATGATGATTTTATGATGAAAATATTTTGGAAACCATATTGTTCCTAGCTTATAAATTCGAAGGCATGCATGCATAGGTTCAACTCATGATTTTTGAAAATTCTTGATCATTTGGATTGATTTTTGTTAATAAGATTTAATTTCAGTTGAGTTAAGGTATTGCTTATGATTTGTGCTCCTTGATATATGACTTTAATTCTAATATATATGGAGGATTTAAGTTGATATTTTTGAAATTTGATGACTTGTAATTAGTGTATTGTGTTAACTCTTGTTTTGCTATATTACAACTTAGGCAAGGATGATCTCCACTAAGCCAATGTTGAGTGTGGGAGTATTAGTTCATTAGATTTCCTTGTTTGAGGTTTGGTTTGGGTTTTTGGTTGATGTTTGGTTGGGTTTGTCAAGTAAGAATCATGGTGGAAAGGGGAGCATTAGATTCCACAGAATTTCAGTTTGGTACCATGAGGTTTAGAGTGAGATTTGACCTTGTCATTGTCATGCACTTTGAGGCCCAAGTCACCAGAAGTTAGCAATAGGAGTATAATTTAGGTTTTAGGTGTTTGTTAGATGTTTGTAGGTTGTTTGGTTAGGTGAACGAGTGGAAATACTAAATCTGTCCAGCAGGGGACAGTTTTTCTACAACTTAGAAATGGGAAGTTTTGACCATGTCATAGGTAGGACCTCATTAGGCCCTGTTTGGCCTTAGTTAGAGGGAGTTTTAGAGGAGTTTTTTCAGCCATATTTCATAGGATTTGAGTTAGAATCATGTGTCACAAGTTAATTCAAATCAAGACCCTTTTCTGTCTAGAAAATAGGGGAAACGTGGACTTTAAGCTTAGGCCTAGGGAGGCCCAAGCTAGACCCTTGAGCCACACCAAGTTTGGGAGTTTACATAGGATCATAGGAGTCTAGTTTAGAAGTTTTAGAGGTAAACATGAAGTGCAAGAGTGTCAAATGCACCCAAGAAACCATTGATGTCATCCTGAAATCACTATAATGAGCACATTCACTTATCACGTAGTTTTAGAGCACTTATGAGTGAAGACTTGGTTGACCACCATAGTTGAAAGATAGTATAAGGTCAATAGAGTGAAAGGCCTAAGTCAGGGTCAATAGGAATTGGATGGTTTAATAAAGGCACTTCGAGTTAGGAGGTCAAAATTTGGAGTTTTGTCTATTTTAGCGACCAAGTGACTTAAGTAAGTGGAGTGAGATCATCCAAGCTTAGTGATGAAATATAGTGTGTGTTATACTATTTTGTACTTAAATATGGTATGTGAGCATATGTGGCTATGTGTACTATTATGCTTATAAGGTGATTGTAAATATGTGTGTATATAGGCCTAAGTGCCATTGTGTTTAATTTCGGTTTACAAATAGGTTGAGTTGGTGAAAATATATTATAATGAGATTATTATTATTTGTGTAGGATCTCGAGATGAGGGTAAAATTGCCATTAAAGTCGAGTAAAGCTTCCAGTTTCTCCTACCTGCCAGTCAAGTCAAGTCTTTCTCAAGGCAAGTGATTCAACCTACCTTTTTGTTTACACTGCAAGTGTGCGATAACCAATTCTTATATATGATGCGAGTATTCTAATTCACCTTGATATATATGAACCAAGTGGTTTCAAATCTATCTTTTTATTATATAAAAATACCATGAACCCTCAAGTATTTATTGCAAGTAGTTTAACTTTACTTGAAGATTGCTATGCAAGTAAATCAAAAGTCATACCATGCTAGTATACCAAAGTAATTGTGATGTTGAACCATGTGCAAGTTATACTCAGTAACCTCATCTTGATGCCTAAAAGTCAATTATTCCTTGAAGTCGTTCATGATTGCTTGATAACCCCATTCTTACCCCTAAAACATGATACCCTGTTATAGGGCTGTCAATGGATCGGAAATCCGGTCCGATCCGGTCCGATCCGAAGGCTAACGGAGCGGATATGGATCACTTATAAAAAAATCCGATCCAAAAAAAATCCGATCCGGTAACGATCCGATCCGATAAGTACCGGATATGGATTTAGGCCGATCCGATCCGTTAATGATCCGATCCGGATAATTTATTATATATCAAAAAAAAATATATATATATATAGAATAAATAATATATAAATATATTATATATTTATATTATTTTTTGTTAATATTTTAGAGCAGTTGATTGTCTTTTTCTATTTATATATAGATTTGTATGGAAGAAAATAAAGGAGGGAGGATGGTAAGCAGAAGGGTCTGCGACAAGGCAACAGAGACAGCAGCATGCATCGCACATTTGGCTTATGATATTTTTATAAAAACTGTGCATTGCACTTTCCTTGGACATATTCCTTTTATTTATTGAGTTACATGGATGAATTTCTTTGGTTTTAACAGTGTTATATTTGGTGAAGAATAAAGACCGCAATCTAGTTTTATATTCAAAATTTAGTATTTTAATTTTGGTGTTATTGAATTTTAATTTATTGTATAACTTTTAAATTAATTTTCGTATTATATTTGCTTTCAATATTTTTTTATAAAATATTAGGTGTAATGTAAGAAATTGTGTTTGTATTTCATTTTTTTAAAAAAATAAACGGATCGGAGCTCCGGTCCGTGATCCGTGATCCTAACGGATCCGGATATGGATCGGGCTATAAAAAATCCGACAAAAATCCGATCCGGATCCGAATCCGGTAAAATTAAATGGATCAGGATATGGATCAAGGCCGATCCGATCCAGATCCGATCCATTGACAGCCCTACCCTGTTATACTTTGAACTGATGTTCAGCTTCTTTATATTTTAATACCTATGTCATATCTGGAACTATTACCTTGAGCCTAGTTTGAATTAGTTCCTTCACACTATCCAATAACCCTGTTAAATCTCATTGTCAAATTCCTCGTGAATAGAAATCTTGCAATTCCCTTGATAAAGTATAATCTAGTTGATCATGGCCTTGAAATTTAGTGGATCTATTTCCTGTGCTTCAAAGTTGATCTAGAACCCTTGATTAAGGTGTTCATTGTTTAATAGTCCAACTGTCACTTTGCATCAATTCAATTTTTTTTAAATAAAAGTTAAAAAGTGGATTTTTCAGTCCCAAAGGGGGGCAAAGGTTTCTTTAAATATTGGATCTGGACTGAGACGCAAGTCCTTTCCGCTCTTAATTTGTAGGCTTAAAAGTTGCCTAGGGATCCCATTAATGTTCTAAAACCCAGCGAGGTTCGTGATTACTTCGCGGCTGATCACCGACTGTAATTCATAGCGTCATAAAATGGTTTTGATAAAGAAATGGTTTTGAATTGTTTTATTACAAGTAAATGATGCCATCACCCAAAAGTTTATCTCTTGTTATCATTAGATCTTCCTTCACATTGTTATTCTTTTATTTTGTTTTATGTATTGTATTGTATAGCACTTGTTGAGCATTTGACTCACTACTTGCTTTCACCCTGATATAACAACTAGCAGTTATGGTTAGATTCAAGCAGACAGCACGTAAGACTTGTGATGTCGATTCGTATGTTCGAGCTCAGGTAGAATAAGTGATCGTTTTGTGTGAGGACTCGATATTAAAAATCAGGTTGTAATAGTTAATAGTGTTGGGATGTTCCAAACCCTAAACTGTAAGATCTTGGATTCAGATGTATTTATTTCCTTTTGTTAACTATTGTACTGATTTGTATAATATCTATTGTTAAGTCGGGGCATGACAGGTTTTGGTATCAGAGCTACGGTTTAGAGTCCCTGGACAGCCCAAATAGTTTATAGGATATATGTATAGGTTATAGGATATTATGCGAGAGAGTAGGTTAAGCGAATCTATCATTAATACTCTTCTTATATATATATATATCTATGTATGTTTGTCAGCAAAGGGTGCATTCCTCATCATCCTCTAAGCCGACTGACACAATTGCTTTCTCCGTGTATGCTGAGTTGAGGCGTGAGTTCGATATGCTTCAGGGAAAGTACGATCGACTGTTAGACCGATTGAAGAATGTGTATCAGGACAGCCGAAACTATGAAGGAAAGCCTAAGGAGTAGATGACTGCGAGACTTGAGACTTTGGTTCAGTACGTCAACACTAAGCTTGATACTTTACATAAATGGTTTACACTTTACATAAATGGTTCATACTCCAATTAGTCCTTTAAGGTCTTTAACCTATGTTTCAAAGTAAGGCGAGGGGTAATGGTTCGTTCGCGAAACGTCGTTACTTAAAACGGCCATTTCTCCTAAACCGTACATCGGAATCAAACGAACCACATATCAAAACAAAGCTCGTAACATGAACTATCTAATCATGGCAATGGTAAAAACCTAGCAGGGAGTTCTCGGGTCCTAATATTAAGAACAAAACAGCCTAAAGTAAATCGGACATTACGACGGCTATGTTTACGCGATTTCCCAATTTAAAACACTCCAATTCAACCCACAATCAATCCACAATCATAACCCAATCAAAACTCCCTCCATACTTCATCATAACAGCCCCAAAAACTCAACATTAACAATTTATACTTATTCCTAAACTTGAATTTAAAACTATACTTAAGTCCTTTAACTAATCAACAAGATTTCAACATCCAATTCACTACAACTCCCTCCCAAACTCTAAACATACAAGCATCAAGCTTCTCTTTTACCATAACAATCAAAACCATCCTAATATACAAAGTAAAGTTAGGGTTTGGAGATGTTATACCTTCCTTGAAGTGATTTGAGTAGCTAGGAAGTCTTAAGAAGCCTTGAGATATCTTAGGGATGCTTGGATCTTAAAGGAAAAACAAAGAAAATCAAGTTAAAAATCTTGAAATCACTATTCATTATCTTCTTCATTGATTTCTTGGAAGAGATTGAGAATGAATTGGAGGCTTAAACTTATAGGATAGCCATATCTATGCATAAGGAGTATTAGATAATTACCTTACTAATTAAGGAAGCTTGGAATTTGAATTTTGAATTTTCCTCCTTGAAATGAAGAGAAAAGCCGAGAGCTTCTTGATGAAGAAGTGAAATGATTTTTTTGTGTTTGTGAGTTGTTTTGCCTAGCTTGGTTGCTTTTGATTTGTTTTTGGTTAATTACCTTTTTAACCTTGAACTTTGTGTGGTTTTAAATCAACCACACCTCCTTCCACTTATGTCATGCTTATGTCACCTTGTGATGTCATCCTCCCTCACTTGCCCTCTTTTTATTGGTTGGATGACCTCATCATACCTAACCTCCTTGATTAACTCCTAATTGTTTGCCTAATGATCGCTGATCTGTTATACGGTTCGCTTAACTTTCGTTCTCGTTTCTCGTTTGAGGGATCATACCCGGGATCTTATTACTTGGGTTTCCTTAACCTTTCCCAATACATTATATTCCTTTTATGATCCTCTCTTATAATACTTTAATTTAAATCCTTTTTATCCTGTTACCTTATACTCAATTCTTTCTGTATCTAGTGGATTTCCGGGAAAAATCAAAGTGTTCGGAATTGGATTCTGACGATCTTTACATATACTTATATACAATATAGAGTACCAATAAAATCTCAGAATATCCATATAAGAACCCCTACATAGTGTGGCATGAAAAGTTTTCTTGTTCAGAAATATCAACAAAAACACTATTCATAAGGGTTACAAAAAGTTCAAAATTTTGGGGTTATTACAGTCTCCCCTCCTTAAAAGGATTCCGTCCCGGAATCAAATAGAAAACAATTGGGGGTACTTTTCTAGCATTGCGCTCTCGAGCTCCCAAGTTGATTCTTCCACATTATGATTCTGCCATAGCACTCTGACTAGCTTGATCACTTTGTTCCGAAGCACCTGCTCCTTCTTATCCATAATCTTTACTGGTTTCTCCACGTAAGTCAGATCTGGTTGCATATCTACATGCTCGTACTCCACTATGTGTCTGGCATCCCGATGATACTTCCTTAGCATTGACACATGGAACACATTATGAACTTGTTGTAGGTTCGGGGGTAAGGCTAGCTCATAAGCCAACTTCCCAATCCGTCTTAGTATCTCAAAAGGTCCAATGTATCTTGGGCTTAGTTTTCCTTTCTTTCCGAATCTCATTAACCCCTTCCAAGGGGATACTTTTAGTAGTACTAAGTCCCCTACTTCATACTCCTTGTCCTTTCGGGCTAGGTCTGCATATTTCTTCTGTCTGTCTTGGGCTGCTACCAGCCGCCCTCTGATAAGATCCACTATGTCTTTGGTCCTTTGGACCACTTCGGGTCCGAACATCTTCCGTTCCCCTACTTCATCCCAGTATAAGGGAGATCGACACCTTCTTCCGTACAGGGCCTCATAAGGCGGCATTCCGGAGCTAGCATGAAAGCTATTGTTATAAGAAAACTCGATCAACGGCAAGTGATCATCCCAACTTCCTTTAAAGTCTATTGCACAGACTCTCAACATATCCTCTAGTATCTGGATGGTCCTTTGACTCTGCCCATCCGTCTGGGGATGGTAAGCGGTACTCATATTTAACTTGGTCCCCGCACATTCTTGAAAGCTCCTCCAAAATCTGGAGTTGAACCTGGGGTCTCGGTCTGAGACAATGGACGCTGGGACTCCATGTCGCGTCACTATTTCCTTAAGGTAGATGTCCACCAGTCTATCGACCGTGTATCTCTCATTGATAGGAATGAAATGAGCTGACTTTGTCAGTCGGTCTATAATCACCCATATGGCATCATAGTTGGCTTTCGTCCTTGGTAAACCAACAACAAAATCCATGGCTATCTGTTCCCATTTCCATTCGGGAATCTCCAGGGGTCATAAAAGTCCACTGGGTCTCTGGTGCTCTGCCTTTACTCTTTGGCAAGTCAAACATTTGCTTACCCATTCTGCTACGTCCCTCTTCATGTTGGGCCACCAGTAATACTCCTTCAAATCCCTATACATTTTGGTGCTTCCCGGGTGAATGGAATACCTTGAACTATGGCTTTCATCCAAAATCTCGTCTTTAAGCTCTCGAACGTTTGGAACCCAAATCCGGTAGGAGTACCTCATTATCCCTTTATCATCTTTCTCAGTATGGATCTCTTCTCCAGTCATTGACTCTCTGCCTTCATTCATTACTTTCTCTTGGCACAATCTGATCTTTTCCAATAACTCTGGCTGCATCGAGATCTCAAACAGTTTTTCAGTTCCGGTTCCGGTTACCTTCCACTTCTATTTCCATTTTCTCGAAATCCTTTATCAATTCTTCCGAAGTCGTTATCATTCTGAGTCTTTCCATTCTACTAAGGGCATCAGCCACCACATTGGCTTTCCCGGGATGATAGAGAATCTCACAATCATAGTCCTTGATTAGCTCTAACCATCTCCTCTGGCGCATGTTGAGCTCTTTCTGCATAAATATGTACTTAAGGCTCTTATGGTCTATGAAAATCTCGCACTTCTCTCCATACAAGTAGTGCCTCCAAAATTTTAGGGCAGAAACTATTGCTGCGAGCTCAAGGTCATGAGTAGGATATCTAATCTCGTATTCCTTCAGTTGTCTCGACGCATACGCAATCACTTTACCGTGCTGCATAAGCACACACCCTAATCCTTTGTGCGACACGTCACTATATATCACAAAATCTCCTTTTCCATCTGGCAATGCCAACACCGGGGCCGTTACCAACCTTTTCTTTAATTCCTGAAAACTGTTCTCGCATTTTTCCGTCCATTTAAACTTCTCTTTCTTACGAGTAAGTCGTGTCAAAGGGGCTGCGATCTTCGCAAAGTCCTGTACAATTTACGATAGTAGCCGCCAAATCCTATAAAACTCCTTACCTCTGTGGGTGTGGTTGGCCTTTCCCAATTTGAGACCGCCTCTATCTAGGAGGGGTCGACCAATACTCCTTCTTTATTGATCACATGACCTAAAAACTGTACTTTATTCCGCCAGAATTCACACTTCGAGAATTTGGCAAATAAATGTTCCTCTCTGAGTATTCCTAGAGCTATCCTCAAATGCTCTGCATGTTCTGCCTCAGTCCTTGAGTAGATTAAAATATCATCGATAAAAACTATCACACACTTGTCCAAGTACTTCTTAAATACTCTGTTCATTAAATCCATGAAAGCCGCTGGGGCGTTGGTTAATCCAAAGGACATTACCAAGAACTCATAGTGCCCATACCTGGTACGGAACGCGGTCTTGGAAATATCTTCGGGTTTAATCTTTAGCTGGTGATATCTAGTTCTCAGGTCAATCTTGGAAAAATAAATAGCATTCTTTAGCTGGTCGAACAGATCGTCTATTCTAGGTAGCGGGTACCTGTTCTTTATGGTTAGCTTGTTCAACTCTCGATAGTCGATGCACAGCCTCATGCTCCCATCCTTTTTCTTAACAAATAACACCGGTGCTCCCCACGGAGACACGCTGGGTCTGATCATACCCTTATCCAAGAGTTCCTGCAATTGGGTAGCTAATTCCTTCATTTCTAATGGGGCTAACCGGTAAGGTGCCTTTGAAACTGGCGCCGTCCCTGGAGCCAACTCAATAGTAAATTCAATCACTCTATTGGGTGGTAATCCCGGAAGGTCTTGTGGGAATACATCTTCAAATTCGTTGACTACCGGAATATCTTGTAAGTTGGGCACCTCCTTCTGCGTGTCCACCACATAGGCTAGGTAAGCCTCATTTCTTTTTCGTAGCATCCTTTTGGCCTGGGACAAAGTCAAAAATTTCTGCGTCTGCCTCTTTCCTCTAAATATGACTTCTTTCTTTCCTGGGATATTTAACTTTCTTCCCCTTACAGTCTATCTGAGCATCATTGCTAGATAGCCAGTCCATTCCCAAAATTACATCGAACTCCCCTAATTTAAAAAGGAATCAGATCAACACTAAAAGATTATTCCCCTATGCCTAACTCACAGGCGGGGTGAATCTTGTTAACAGGAATAACTTCATGATTGGCTATTTCTACTTGTAAGGGTTCTATCAAGGGTTCAGCTTTAAGTCTTAATTTACGCGCAAAGTCTCTTGATATAAAAGATTTAGTTGCTCCTGAATTAAATAAAACATTTGCACTAGCTGAATTTAGAGAAAGGGTACCTGCTATGACATCTGAGTCTTTCATAGCATCCTGGACTGTCATGTTGAAAGTCCTCGCAGTAGGTGGCTTATTAGAAGCAGCCCTGCTTGCTCCTGAAGCTGCTGGTTTATTCCCTGGGCATTCCCTTCTCATGTGGCCTGGTCTTCCACACTGATAACAGATGGTGGTCGGGTTGACACTAGGGGGTTGCGAAGTACACTTGTTATAATAGTGACCCTCTCGACCACACTTAAAGCAGGTTACTGGCTTCCCCTTACATTCCCCAGAATGCATCCTACCACAAGTGTTACAGGCTGGTAATGGGGGTCGAGACTGGTTGGAATAGGACCTTCCTGACTTTTGGCCGCTCTGGCTCACATTCACACCCATTGGCCGCTTAAACCCAGTACTCTTTCCCGTAGGGACACTGCTCCTCGATTAAATCTAGTTGGGAAGCTCCCTCCTGCGGAACCTCCACCCATGCTCATACTTTTCCTCTTTATTCCCTTCTTCTTTCTTTCCTTCTGCATCAGTTCACTTCCGGCTTCTACAATTGTTGCCTTTTGCACCAGAGTGGCATAATCAGTAAGCTCAAGGATTGCCACCCTATTCTGAATCCACGGTTTCAGTCCCTGCTGAAACCTCCTAGCTTTCTTTTCCTCGGTGCTCACAAACTCCGGCACAAACCTTGATAACTCAGTAAATTTTGCTTCGTACTCTGCTACGGATAAGTTATTCTGCTTTAGCTCCAAGAACTTGAGCTCCATCTGGTTCTCCATAAACCTCGGGAAATACTTTCCCAAATACAACTGACTGAACCTCTCCCAGGTTATGATAGCATTTGTCTCCATGTTTTTCTTGGCCTCCCACCAGTAGTTGGCCTCTCCTTTCAGAAGGTAGGTAGCAAATACAGTCTTTTGTGCCTCATTGGTACTCAGAATCTCAAAGGATTACTCCATTTCCTTTAGCCATGCCCTTGCCTCAACTGGGTCGGCTGATCCGTGGAACTCAGGGGGCTTAAGGGACGTGAAAGACCTGAAAGAGTTTGACACAACATTGTTATTTCCTTGAGGGGGTGGGTTGGGTTGACGTTCCAAGTTCTGCCTTAGTAGTTGCATGAACTGGCCCATGGGATCCATGCCTGGGTTTGGTACTGGTTGTTCAACCTCAATTTCTCCTTCTTCAGCCTCTATCTCAAATCCCTCAACATCATATGTTTCCTTCTCCTCTTCATACAGGGAGTCATCCTGTTCAACATAATCCTCATCTTCCTCTTCACTGTGTTCCTGGTTCCTATCGTCCTAGTTATGGCTTCCATGGTCCTCAGATCCAGGGTTTGCCCTAGTTCCAATCTTTCTTGGCGGCATGATACTGATAAATATTTGGGAAATTCAATGTTAGGTCACAATCATACACAACATTGTGCCTTGCACAGTTCTATAATGGGGAGAATGTATCTCACAATTCTATTATATTATGACAGTTCTAATAAGAAGTGCAGTAATAACAATGATAAAAATAGTGATCTTGTCACTAAGGAACTGAACTGAAAGGAAACAAATATATACATAATGCGAGAAATACATAGTTTGATATAGTCAAAAGTACAACAGTGCTACAACCATCTATCCCAAAAGTGATACACAATAGTCTATCTGTCTAGTCAGAAAAAGGGATGCTATATACAAGTCAACTCTCCCGAAAAATTGGCTCTTACTAAGGCCTCGACTAACTAGACAACTAGACTATCCCATCATCAGTCCTGAGTCACACACCGGAGCGGGTTAGCTCCCATACCCTTTCCATCGCATGACGGAAGATATAGTCGGCCTGCCGCCTGGAGATCCTACCATGCCTGTCCCCCTGGAGCGATCCGAGTCTCGCTCGGGACATGAACTCTATCCCCGTCAGCTCCCTCCTCAAGGATCGGGGTATAGCAGCCCTAGTCTCATAAGCTCAGGTACGCCGACCCGCCCTCTCCGCATCCAACTCCCTCCTGGCCTCATCCAGCCGGGCCTCTGCAACAGCCACTCGGGTCCTCAGTACATCCTGAACATAGGCGTGGGCTAACAAAGACTGCATATGGGCAGGGTCGAGAGGTGGTGAATCCGGAGCCACTGGGGGTGCCTCCTCGGTTGGCCTAGGCTCGGAAGTATGGGTCTCTGAGCTGTCATCATAGGGGATCCAAGATAGTGGTGGAGGGGTAGGAGCTCTGACCACCGGGAGTGTGGGTAAAGGGGTACCAGTGTACACTACCATAGCTCCGACACGCTCCTCAGCTACTGGGACCTCATCCGGGTCCTCCTCATCTGAAATAGCAATGACCTCTGTCTCTGACTCCTCTGAGGGGTCCTCCTCATCCTCCTCCATCTCAGGCTCCTCCTGATCCTCGACATCTAGCAGTGCCTCATCATGCTCACGCTCGAACACCTCAGGGTCCTCTATATTATGCGACTACACATTAAACGAGCTAAGTTACTATCATGATACTTATAAGGGTTCGCGTAAGGGTTTTAACTGTCCGCGCTACTTTAAGTAGTCCGACCATGAACTTGGCAAGAGTTCTTATTATCTTTGTGAGTTTATTATTATACCGTCGCATCATCTCTGAGGTTTATAACGCTTAGCTCTGATACCATTTCTGTAACACCCCCAGATCCGGGGTCGGGGATCCGGGTCGTCACGGTCTTTCTCTCCACAATATCACTTAACTTAATTAATAATAAATAACCTCATGCTGTGACCCCACACTAACACACACCACAACTCGTTATAGTCTCAGAGATGAAATTGAAATAAGTACAAGTCCTTGAATCCACAATTTAAAAGTTATTACAACCTAAAATGATTACTTGATAAGTTTACAGTTAATTGCCATTATCTGCCACAAGTTATAATTATACAATATTTGGTTCCCAAAAGTAGAAGGTCTGATCTACAGATAGATCTACCTCTGCAGCTATAGCAGCTATGATCTCAACGGGAAGGCGCGGGGCGCTTCCCACGCTCTTGCGCTGG